>NC_044987.1:91111565-91440731 GCF_008728515.1 Papio anubis | reverse complement strand
TGGGAGGAGGTCATACAGGCTAACTCTAGATTTCGTTCTTTGGGGCTGGAATTCTATCAGCTTCAGTGGCAAAACTTTCTCACTTTTCAACAGACCTTCTGATTGGCAATTAAGCTTTGATTAATAAAAAGTGGGAAACAAATTCATCAGTAGTTTGACAGAGAAAATCTCCTATAACTTTTTTTTAGGTGGGGGGAGGGTGTACATGAGACGGGGAGGAGTGAATAATCAATGTCTCCACCTCCTACCTGAACCCAAGAGCCCAAGCTCCTCTTTCTCAGGAAGGTGTAAACATCACTAACAGCTTGAAAGTGCCCCTTCATTTGCACGTTTAACAGGCCTCATTCCTAAAAGATAGGCTGGACCTGTGATCCCAGTGCTTCAGGAGGCTGAGGTGGGAGGACTGAGGTAGAAGGCCAAGAGTTTGAGAGCAGCCTGGGCAACATAGTGAGATCCTGACACCACAAAAAATTTAAAAATTAGCCAGGCATGGTGACACATGCCTGTAGCCCCAACTACTCAGGAGGCTGAGGTGGGAGGACTGCCTGAGCCCAGGAGGTCAAGGCTGCAGTGAGCTATGATTGCACCGCTGTGCATCATAGCCTGGGCAACAAATCAAGAACGTGTCTTAAAAAAAAAAAAGACTAAAACACTAAACTTCAAGCGTCTTCAGGCTTCTTCCCCCAGGAAATCATAGTCAGACACAGCAGAATTATTTTAACATTGTGCAGTGTTGAGCCCAGGTATGTGCCAAGCACTGCTCCAATCCTGGGGACACAGTGGAGACATGCCAACGGGTTACCCAAAGCCAACTGGGAAACAGAATCTCAGGCTAACGACATCAGACTCTACAATCCTCTTTTGTGGAAAGGATAGCATCTAGTCTATGCCAAATAAACATCTAGGACGTAGCTCAGCCTGACACATAGTAAGCACTCAATAAATATTTGTTGTAAGAATAAATAAGATCTTAACCTTCTCTTTAACAATCTCAAATGAGATCCTGGGAAAGGCAGCTAGGGTGGAGATGAAGCCCAGCACTTCCATCAGAACACCTGGATCCCCGTCCTCCCTCTGGTCCCCATTATCTGCGTGATCTTGGGCAAGTGTATTGACTCTCTGAGTTTCTCCATGTGTAAACTGAACACCTACTTCACATGGAATGTTGTGAGGAATAAAGGAGAGAATGCATGCCTTTCCTCACTAAAGACAATAATCTAGATCAGTGGCGGATGGTAGCTGCTACACAGAAGCCATTCAAATGTTTGTTGCATGAATAAATTAATGAAATCAAGGTGTTGATACAAGGAGCAAACCCAGACCAACTCCATCATCATTTGTTCTCAACACCAACAGGTAACAGAATGAGCAAAACCTCTCAATGGGACCTATTGCCACTTGGAGATACCCTGCTAGCCGCCAAACAGGGCTGACCAACTCTGCTGCAGAGGATGACTGACACATGGGAATAAAGGTGTCAAGAGAAGCCAGATATGGGGGTCTGTATGTGAAATCATTCAAACTTTAAATGTGGGCAAGTAATTTACACTGTGTGGCATATTTGTGAATGCATGCAGCCTACGGGTTCCCACTTTGCAAACCTCTGGCCCAGGTGTCTTTAGGGGCCTTAGAGCTGTCACATTTTCAGGACTGACAGGTAATGGTGACAAAGTTGCCTAGATCCAGCCACACTCATTCCTCCTCAGCCCAATCATGGAGGGGACCACTGAAACAAGCTGTGGATAGAGAGGCAGCTTCTCACACGCAGCCCCATCCCAAACTGGACCCATAATTTCCAGCACCTCCTACCCCACCTCTACCCCAGATTTAACCTACAAGGGAATGGTGCATCCATCACCCATCTGGTGGCTCAGGCCAGAGACCCAGATGTCCCCTTGATTCCTACCTCCCTCCTCTCCCCCTTGCTGAGTCAAGAGCAAGAGCTGCCAGTTCTACCTCCCACTGGTGTATAGATACATCGCCTCCTGGAATCCAGAGAGACCAAGCCCCTTTGGCATTTACCCCCTCTCCCCTGCCACTGGTCTAGTCTATACCTCGAAGTCAAGGTGTTGATACAAGGATCAAATCCAGACCAACCCCACCGTCACTTGTTCTCACTACTAGGCTGAACTGTCATGATGAAGACATTAACTGGAAGCTGTAGGACCACACCTTATAAAGTTTTCCAAATCCCAAAACCTCTCCCTGCCTCCTCTCCAGTGACAATGTGGCTACCACTCAGGGCTCCAGAATAAATCAGTCTCCAAGTGCCTCAAAGCAATACAATTGACTGAACTCATCAATGGCCCCCATTGTTAAGTCCTAACCGAGAAGAGAAAGTACTGTGCAAGATAAAAGGTAATTGTTTGGAGGTGACTTTGAAGTTCAAAGGTCTTGTTATCAGAGCAGGCAGATGGTGCACCTACACAATAGGTATAATTTATCCTCATATTCCAATGAAACACTTTGGCCTTTGGAGGGCCCCAGGAGCACAGGGATGGCTGTGTTCTCTTTCATGTGGCAGAACGTGAAGATCCTCCACCCCCAGGAATCAGGTTCAGGGAGATCTGAGACCTGGTGCCCAGTAGGCAGGACTGCTGGTTTCTTCCCCAGCCCTGCCTCCATCTGGGACCAGGCTGCCTGCTGGGTCCTCTGAGCAAGGACCAGCAGGTATCTCCGCACAATGCCCAAGTGTCTCCTCAGGGGGACCCGGGGAGGGTGTACTGAAATGTGCCAAAGTTTTGTTTCCCGGGTTTGGTTCCTGACTCAACTGCCTTTAACAGCCCAAGTGAAAATCCTCCACCACCAAGAGCACCCTCCAGCTTTTTGCCCCCAACAAATCAGTTGCCAAAGAACCGAGTGCTTATGCAGACATCTGCTGTCAACAGAAACGTTTCAGGCCCCCCGTTTCCATTCCTGCTCCTTCCTGTTTCCAATCGGAAACTGCGTGTCCCCGGATTTTTGTATCCCTACACTAGACTTTATTTTATTTTTTATTATTTTTGAGATGGAGTCTCACTCTAGCCTCGGCTGGAGTGCAGTGGCGCAATCTCGGTTCACTGCTACCTCCACCTCCCGGGTTCAAGCGATTCTCCTGCCTCAGCCTCCCAAGTAGCTGGGATTACAGGCGTGTGCCACGACGCCCGGCTAATTTTTGTATTTTTAGTAGAGACGGGGTTTCCCTATGTTGGTCAGGCTGGTCTCGAACCCCTGACCTCAGGTGATCCCTCCGCCTCGGCCTCTCAAAGTGCTGGGATTACAGGAGTGAGCCACCGCGCCCAGCCTCCTTACGATAGATTTACAGGGCGATTAGGCAAAAGGCAAGACCACCTGGCCGAGACTAGGAAGCAAGCCTGTCACTCGCCTGCCCCTTCATCTTTTATCCATTCATGTTCATCCCTGAGACCTTCTTAGCGAGTGTCTCAAGCCCTTCTCGCCGGAAGTGGGGGATCAGAGAGAAACTGCGAGAGGGTAGGGAGGAACTCATGTCACTAACAGGCCACTGTGGACAAACTCTTCTTTTGTGCACTCTCTCCCTTCCCTTCTGATGCAACCCGGGGGAGGGGGCGGGTCCTCGCCGTCCTGGCTACCGCGGCCGCTGCCACGTTCTCGCCTCCCCGCGAGAAACCACCCAGGCCGGGGGGCGGCGGCGATCTCCACGCTGGGGTCCCGGGGCCCTCCGGCAGCTCAGCCTGAGCCCCGGCGCCGAGTCGGGCAGGCCCCCGCCCTCGGGGCCGCGCGCGCGATTTCGCTTTCGCTTTGGCGGTGGTATCCCGCGTGGCTCCCGCCCAGACGGCCCCCGGACACCTGCGCCGCCCCCCGGGGGGACCTGGCCGCGGCCTCACCCCAGCCTCTCCTTGCTCTCGTCCGGGGTGAGCTGGTCGAAGGTCTTGGAGTCCTCCTTGCCCAGGAAGGCCTCGTGGTCGTACTGGAAGCTCTGGTTGTCCTCAGGGGGCCGCTCGCCCAGCTCCGAATCGGGCCGCACCACGCGCTCCTTGCGCACCGTGGGCTTGGCCCGCAGAACCCGCGGCGCCAGCACCAGCGCCAGCAGCAGTCCCAGGGCGAACCCCAGGCGGCGGCCACGGCCACCGCGCGCCATCGTCCGGAGGAGAGGGCGGCCGGGAGGGAGGCGCTGAGCAAGCGACAACAGCGGCAGCTCGGGAATGGGGGCTTGGAGCGCGGCGACGGCGGCGGGGCTGGGGCCGGGGCCGGCGCGGAGGAGGGGACGGCCCAGTCCCTCCGCCAGTGCCCGCCCCGAGCCGGAGCAGAGGGGCGCGTCGGGGCCTCGGGCTGGGAAGCTGCGGGCGGTCCCGCTCACGCGCCCATTGGTCGCTGCGCTGCCGGGGGAGGCCGGGGCCGCGGAGCCACGTCGCCAGCCGGGGTGGTGGGCGCGGGGCTAATGTTTCGCCTCGGCCCCTCCCCGCGATCTCGTTGCTAGGGGCGGGCCCGGGCGAACTGGGCTGGGGACTGGAGAGCTCGAATGAGGACTGGGAAGAAGTTCTTTGTCAAGCAACAGATGTTCGGGATAAAATTCCCTCTGACTTCCTACAGTTCCGGAAAACTGTAAGGAAGGAGGCGCTGCCCCTCCTCAACTTCCAACTGAGCCCTAGACCCTGCTCTAAAATGTGCTCTCAAACCCAGTTTAACCCCATTTAGCAAAATTTGGAGTCTGGTTACAAACGCGAGCCTGGAAGGAGACCAAGACGGCTAAGTCCCCTGGAAACGAGGGTCCTACTGTCAGCCGTCAAGGAGGGTCAAGCGGGAAACTTCTATATGACCGAGAGTCCCTCTAAAGGGAGCAGTACCGTGCGTTCCAGCTGCCAGGGGAACGCAGGCCCCACGCTGGTAGATAGTCCTGTTTCCCAAATGAAATCAGGATTTTAGATTTTTATGTTTTATTTCTAAATGTTGGCAACTCATTTTACAAAAGCACTAGTTGGATCCAATCTTACCTGTATTCAGGTGGTAATGCTACCAATACAGATATCTGTCCCATCAAACTTTCTGCAGTGATGGAAGTGTACTCTATTTGGTCTGTCCTGTAGGTCGTGGCTGTTGAGCACTTGATGTGTAGCTTAGTGTAAGTAAGGCACTGAAATTTTAATTTAAATCTAAACTTAAATTGCCACACCGGACTAATGGCTACCCTTTGGACAGTGCAGGTCTCCAGCAGTCTCAGCCTTTTGAAACTCATTGAAAGCCATGATCCTCTTCCAGAAAAATGCACATACAGCTACTGACACCGGTGCTTGACTAAAGAGTCGAGGATTCATGGATCTTTTGAAGCCCCACCTATGAGCCCCAGGTTAAGAATCCCTAGAAGGCTGGGCGCGGTGGTGTCTCATGCCTGTAATTCCAGCACTTTGGAAGGCGGAGCCAGGTAGACCACCTGAGGTCAGGAGTTCGAGACCAGCCTGGCCAATATGGTGAAACCCCGTCTCTACTAAAAATACAAAAATTAGCCGGCCGAGGTGGCAGGCGCCTGCAATCCCAGCTACTCGGAGGCTGGCGCAGGAGAATCGCTTGAACCTGGGAGTGGAAGGTTGCAGTGAGCCGAGATTATGCCGTTGCACTCCAACCTGGGAAACAAGAGAGAAACTCCATCTCCAAAAAAAAAAAAAAAAAAAAAAAAGAAAAGAAAAATAAACCCTAGAAAACTGAAACCATAGTTGAACCATGACAGCTAGATAGCTGTACTCCCAGAAATTTCCTCCATCTTGCCCTGCCTCCCACCTCCATCCCTGATGTTTTCAAAAAGGTCTAGGATGTGCTTCTTGCCCTTGCAATAAAGATGTCGTTGCAGCATAGATGCAAGTCCCTTTCTTGTGACGCCCTCTTTCAGTCAATTAATGAATCATTACTCTGTTCCTACTCCAGCCTAAGCACTGGACTGGGTGCTGAGGATACAATGGGGAACAAGATAGTCGTGGTGTCTGTGTATATGAACAGATGTTCGTTCGTTGATTCGTTCCATAAACAGCACCTGCTAAATATCAGGCTCTGCTGGATTCTGGCTAACTGAGATCCGTGGATCACAAGTCAGCATGACAAGGTCCTGTATGAGCTAGCAGAGGACAGCTCCACATTTGAGGCAATGTCTTTGTGACCCTGTACATCCCCACTGGCTGGCAGTGAGAGCTGGGAATCCAGTCTTTGAATCCCCACTTCCCTTCCTAGTCCCCTTCTTTTCCTTGGATCCCCCGCCCCGCTTCCCACCAGCTGACTTTGCATGGGACAAGAAGTACTGTGCCTGAGACCAGACATGCTTCCCACAGCCAGCCTCGAAGCCTGAATTTCTAGCAATAGAGGAGCATTACCTTGGGCGTGTAAGAGCTCCCTGCTGAAATGCAAGTGTCCTAAGGTAGGCGGCTTAGTACTTTCTGTGCTCATCAGGCAAGCAGAATATGAATTGTTGAGTGAGTGAGGGAGAAGGAGGAGTGGGAGGAGGAGCAGGGAGAAAAAGATCGGGGCTAGAAAAAGAAGGGGACTAGGAAGGGAACGGGAAAGGGAGTGGAGACTGGTGACAGTTTTTGCATATTCACAACTTTGGCCACAGGCTGGCCTGGGTCCCTGGGATTGGTCCAGACTCTCTGAAACGGCATTATCTTTTGCCCTTGTTATAGTTGGCTTCCTGCCAGACACTGGTGGTTTCCAACAGTTAGACTGTTTCAGAGGTAGTCTTGGCTCCTGTGGGAATTACCAGAGAATTCTAGCACTGCTGTGAATCCGGAAGAATTTACATAATTTCCCGTGGGCTTGCCTACACTTTTTTCCTTTATGTTTATTTTCATCTCTCCACCCTACCATAAGAGTTTAAGTCCTCCCAACCAAAGGACCAGGAAGGGTGATGGGACAGAATAGTCAAGGTATTGCATTGTGTAATTGCTTTCTTTCATTTTCAAAGTTGTTTTGCATCTCCCCCCATGTGTATGTTTGGAAAGAGTGACTAAGTGCATTGTCATGTCTTAGGTCTTAGGTTAACCTCCATTCTTGATGAAGCAGAGGAACCAGAACAAGAGAAGTAACATTTAGCAGAGGGTTGAATCAGTGAAAAGGAAAAGCGAGTTTCTAATGGGTAAACTGATCAGCTTAGGGTGTGCTGGTCTCCTGCATCTGGCTGAAAGTAGCTCCATCAACTACAACAAAAATCCAACCAGAAGTTACTGAAACAAGAAGAAAACTTGAGCATCTCATGTAACAAGAAGTCATGAGTTATATCAGTTTTAGATTCGTTAATGCCAGTGGTTTCAGGACATCATCAAGGAATCAGGTGTTTTTGTTTCTCTCTCAGAAACAGTGGGGGAAAGGAATGTTCTCTCCCTTTCTTTGAAAAATAAACTTTCCCAGCAGACTTTCTGTCATATCTCATTGCCCAGAATTGTGTCATGTGCCTATGCCGGATCTAATGACAGGCAAAGGGAATATAAATTCCATGATTGATTTAACCAAATCAAGACTCACTCCTAGGGACCGGAAAGTACTGTATACAGCATCCTCTGAAGCACATGATTAGAGTTTTGTGGGCGAGGAAGAACAAGCCACATAGCTGTGTCTGCCACATGTTTAAAAGCAGTTTGAGGCCGGGAGAGGTGGCCCACGCCTGTAATCCCAGCACTTTGGGAGGCCGAGGGGGGCAGATCACGAAGTCAGGAGATTGAGATCATCCTGGCTAACACGGTGAAACCCCGTCTCTACTAAAAATACAAAAAATTAGCCAGGCGTGGTGGCAGACGCCTATAGGCTCAGCTGCTTGGGAGGCTGAGGCAGGAGAATGGCGTGAACCCGGGAGGCGGAGCTTGCAGTGAGCCGAGATCGCGCCACTGCACCCCAGCCTGGAAGACAGCGAGACTCCGTCTCAAAAAAAGAAAGAAAGAAAGAAAGAAAAGCACTTCGAGCATCTCTACCTCCCTCCTGCTTGTCCACCATTCAAAATTACATGAACTTTTCACGTCCTAACTCAAATGTCACCTTCTCCATGAAGTTTTCCCTTATGCCTTAAATCAGAATTAATTATTTCTTCATCAATATGCCCAGAGCCTTTGTATCTCACATACTTTTCACAGTCAGCTTTGTATTAATTTTTCTTCCCTCCTAATTCTGAATTCCTTGGGAGAAGTGATCACAGCTGATTCATGTCTATGTTCATCAATCCAGGGCCTAGCATGTTTACTGCCTTCTGGCAAAAGTTGATCGCCATAAGACAGATTTGTTATGAGGCCAAGACCATATTCTTTTGGCTCACCACTGTATACTCAACCTAGCATAGTGCCTGGCTCATAGTAGGTGCCCCTAAATTATCCTGAATGAATGATAAAATAATAATAGCTACTAACTTCTGCTTCTGGTCAAGATGGAGTGAAGCAGGGATTGGATTTATCCTCCCATTTGAAACAAACAAACAAACAAAATATATGAAACAACAGTTTTCAAGACACTGGACACCAGGCAATGAATGACATTAGAAACAAACTAGTTGAGTCCTAGGATTACCCCAGAATTACCTTGGCAGAGTTGCCAGGTCACTGTGCAGAGAGGGAGAACTAACATGGATTCAGGCAGACTCCTGAAGTTAAAAAGACAGAGTTGAGTGTCCACAGAGACCAAGTCAGCCATGGTTCTACAGAGAGAGTTCCAGAGAGAAGATGGCTGCTCAGAGAGAGAATCCCAGAGCTCCACAGAGGATCCCCTTGGCCATTCAGCAAAGTGGCGAACAGTGCATGCATGTGAGGCTGAGGAATGAGCCATCTGAAAGGATTAGAAGGAACAGTGGGTGCCAGGCATGGTACCTGTTCCTACCAGTCAAACTGGAAAAACTTATCATTCATGGGGCACTGGGTACTTAGTAAGGTCTTGCCTCAGTGGTTGGGAATAATTAACCCTAGACTGAGCACTGCTCCAGAAAATGCCTCTCAGAGCACAAAGGCAAGACCTGAAAAGCTCAAAAAAACATACAGGGAAAAAAAAAAAAAAAAATTCCAGCACCCAGCAAGGTGAAATTCACAATTTGTATTATCCAATCAAAGACACAACAAGGCAGAAAAACACAGCAAGGAGAATAATCGGTCTGTAAAAACTGACCCAGAACTGACACAGATGTTAGAATTAACAGAGAAGAACATTAAAACAATTATTGTAATTGTGTTAAATGTTTTAAAAGTTCAGAAGAGCCAGAGAAAATACAAAAAAGACACAAATTGAAAGCCTAGATATCAAAACTTTGAAATCTGGGATGAAAAATGCACCATATAAGATTAGCAGAAAGTTAGACATTGCAGAAGACACTATCTTTTTACTAATTAAATAGTTTATTGAATAAATATAATAGCAAAGAATGCATTCAACTGCTTTCTAAAAAATCAATTTTAAAGGCCTTTCTATTCAGGCTAATGATAAAGGCGGTAAAGGCAGATGTGCTAGTTTAACATAATTGGCTTATTTCATACAGCACTTTTATCTTTTAGTCCACAAGTATATTATTAAATGATAGAGAACATCTAATGCAACCATTTCCATGGGAATAGGAAATACATTTCTAAGAAAGAAAGATGTTACAGATCCCATCTTTTATACCCACACCCACAGTCTAACTCTAAAGAAGATAAAAACCAATGACTTTCTTCACAAGAGCTCACGAATAATGTCACTTTGCTATCAAAATCTGTATTTCTGATGCATTTTGAGCATTGAGACAAGATTGAAATATTCCCAAAGAAAGAAACACAAGGCACATTGGGATCATTTATTCGGCAACAGTGAGCACTGCATCCAAAACTATCTCACTTAGGAATGAAATAAGGTCAGTCACATGCGTGGACATCTCTTCTGCTGTAGTATCATAGAAAGTCTCAGTGTCATGAACAATCTATTTGTCTTCTTCAGTAACAGTTAATATCCACACCTTTCCTCCCAAGTTAACCCCCTCTGCCAATTCTTTATTCTAATTGTGTGCTGTCTCACTTATGATTCCACATCCTAAAGTATGTCAATGCCATTTCTGAGTGCCATCTTGCCATCAACTGCTGCTGTCGACTCCTGTGAATACAGTTTTCACAATTGGTAGGTAGATCGCAGTTTGTAACCAAAAACACTCATTGTTCATCCATCCCATGAGCTGACAAGTCATTAGTGATCAGAAGACAGCTTGACCCTGATCAGAAATCCCTCATGCTAACATCTTTTTCCTTCTAGTCCATATCATCATGCAGAGCAGGAACTGTGAAGTCCCTGGCGTGCGTTTTCTCAGTGAGCCTGCTCACCTTGCATCTTGCACTGATAAAAATCACAGCCTGTGTAGTGGTCAGGGTTTTGTGGAAGTCACAAAGCATATCTAACTTTCATTCTTACAGTATTTCAAAGAGAAAGGTAACAGTCATTTAGTTTTCAACTTTCTTTTGTTAGACATTCATTCTGTTAGGCCTACTGATATATTGCACCAAATCTTAAGACAAAGATCACTTAAGAAAGAGGTCCCCCAGTCTTTACAATCAGAAGAAAACATTAATGAACTTGGAGGCAGAGCAAGAGAAACTGGCCTAGGTAAAAGACTCAGATAAGAATGAATTTTAAAAATTAAAGAGCATTAGTTATCTCTGGGACAAACTGAAATTTCTGTCTTCCTTGAGTTGCTGTGCCTACTGCAGGAGGGAGGGGCTGAAGATGTGTTGGTTGATAGAGTCTCCAGGGAGGTAGGACTATCCCACTGAACCCAGGAAGTGGGATGTACCACCTGGAATTATATATATAATTAGACTCTGTGAAGGGGAAGCAAAAAATATACGTATTTGAAAAAATGATGTGAAAAAATCTCCAAACTTTATGAAAATTATAATCTGCAGATCCAAGAAGCTCAATAAACTCCAAGTTCAAGAAACATGAAGAAAACTCCACTAAGGCATCTCATAATCAAATTGCTTAAAACCAGCGATAAAGGGAAGATCTTAAAAGCAGCCAGAGAAAAAAGATAAGTTAGGAATCTATTGTCAGTGTAACAAAGATAGCAACTCTGATATCTTAAAACAAGTTATTTTTATTTCTGGTGCTATTGACTGAACTGTGTCGCCCCAAGTTTCATATGTTGAAGTGTTAACACTCCCTCTCCTCTGTCCTCTGTGACTGTATTTGGAGACAAAGTCTTTAGTAATTAAGGTTAAATGAGCGGGCACGACAGCTCATGCCTGTAATCCCAGCACTTTGGGAGGCTCAGGCAGGAGGATCGCTTGAGCCGCCTGGGCAACATGGAGAAACCCTGTTTCTACAAAAAAAAAAAAAAAAGAATTACAGGCATGGTGATGCACACTTGTGGTCCCAGCTAGCCGTGAGGCTGAGGTGGGAGGATTGCATGACAGCATGTGAGGAAATTGTGAGAAAGTGGCTATCTGCAAGCCAGGAAGAGAACTGTCACCAAAAGCCAACCATGCTGGCACCTTGGTCTCAAACTTTCGGCCTCCAGAACTGTGAGAAAATACATTTCTGCTGTTTAAGCCACCCTGCCTGTGGTATTTTGTTATGCCAAACAGAGCAGACTAATACACCTGGTAATTATATTTCATAGTTGTCCATGGCCCTGGTACACCCAGGTTATGTGTAGATGGAGAAGTGGATACCAGTTGAAAGGGAGGGAGCCTAAAAATGCAAGAAAGAGAGGGTAACTGATAAAGCACTGTCCTAGATCTGTAGAGCCCTTTGGAAATTAAAAGAAAACTAGGGACTCTCACCTAAAAATTGACATAAAGATTCTGCATTGCTTTCTGAAGATTTGTGGATCACCTGCAGGGCCTCATGGACTCCTCATGATCCCCTGGATCTGAACTGAAATAATCACTGTCCTAGGGAAAACCAGTTGGGTTAGGATCGAGAGCCTGGCCGGAGATGGGGGGTGAGGAGGGTGATACACTGGAAATAAACAGCAGGGAGACATTTAGAGGTAGATGCAAGGGCAGTTGTTGGGCATGTTCTGAGTCAATGCCTCCACAGAGTATGAGGAGGGTAGGGCAGGAGTGCTGGGACATAGAAGTGTTGAAAAGATTAAGACCTACTCTAATTCGGGGAAAGGATAAGGAAGTAGGAATGAAGAAAAGAAGTGAGTGTTTTAGGGACAGCAATCTAGGATCAGATTATATGATTCCATGAGACTCCATCAGCCTGATGGGTAATTTTCACCAGCTCTCTGAGGAGGGTTTTAGCAACAGCAGCAGTAGTGGCAGAAAAAAAAAAGTATTTGGGATTGATTGCAAATTGAGAACTGGTAAGGAAAGTGCAGGGATGGATCTACTTGCTTTAAACTAGGATTTATTTTAGGTAAAAGGCTAACTGCAAATGATGGATAAGAAAGGAAGGAAAGAGGAATAATGAGAGAGAGAGAAAAAGAAAAAGAAAAATAGAGAGAGCAAGGAAGGAGGAAATGCAGGCAGGCAGGCAGGAAGTCCTTTCATCCTTTATAAGGATTAAGGTGGTAGCTATCCTTGTCCTGCCCTGGGGCATTGAATTTCTTACTCTGAATATATGAAATTTGACTTCCTGTTAGTAGGAAACTTTAAAAGGTGTCTTTTGTTTTCCCAAGGGTCATAACTAACCTCTGTCAGCAGGAAGTTACTGGGAAGGCTCTACTCTGCTGTTAGGACGGTAGGCATCCACAGTGACCCCAACCCTTGCCTCCTCCGAGGTACAGGAGCTTTAAGGCTTCCCTGGCTCTGTGTGGGCTGGAAAAATGAAGCCACTGCCATCCACAGAGCTCGGGGTTACCAGTGGGATCAGATAGGTGGGTTCTGCTACCTGCAATCCTTAGTGAATCCTGGACGAGCCGATGTTACCAAGTCTCCTGCACAGGATGCTACAAGAGCTGATAATGACTTTATCCACAAAAAATACTTGAAACACACTCAGGGTTGTTATGAATAAGCTAAAAGATTTTAAGTTTTTGAAATGCTGTACTCTATGGAAAAGATTTTTTTCTCCCCTTTGAAAATTGTACAAGTGACACATGTTCCTATAGGATAACTCTAAAACACAGACAAACAACAAATGAAAATTACACCAAATCCTACCATTTGGAAATAACCATTTTCAGCATCTTGTGTATCAGACCCGACTCATTCATATGCAAATGTATAAACATATGTTTTATGAAAGTGGTGTCATATTACATACATTTTTTGCAACCTGCTTCCCATTCCTCCTACAATTTCTCAGTCTATGGTGAACATTTCAAGTCTATATACATCTGCATCAGAATTCTTTTTTTTTTTTTTTTAAACCACCCCAAACTGCATCCTCTCCTTATTCTCCTGGAAGAGAACAGTCACCAGTGAAAAATGGCTGTTTTAGTGATGCAATACCAAGAGCCGGCTTCAGGCTCAAGGAATAATGTTGTGCCTCCTCCTTGTGGTGTCCTGTGCTCTACATGTTCAGATAAACTTCTTTAGTAATGAACTATAGAAATGATCCCTGAAAGTATAGTCTTTGTATCAGCTTTCTTAATTGCTGCAAGGTATTGCACCATTCCTCAGTTGCTGGATGTTTAAACCGCATTTGTTTCCAGTTATCCATTGACATACTGATTCCTTGTAATGAACAACCTCAATAATTTCATTGGCGTGCAAGAATAAACTGTGTCATTTACAAGTGTGCTGGGTCTTAGCTGACCTGGGCTCGGCTTGGCTGATCTCTGCTGGGCTGGGCTCGCTCATGCCTCTGTGGTCAGCTGCTGTTGGCTGGGCAGTCTTCCTCGTTTTCACTGTGCTCTTACAAGCTTGGGACTGGTTGGCTATTGGCTCTGCTAGGATGGCCACAGCTGGGATAACTAGGACAATTTGGCTGTCCCAGGTGAGTTATACTCCAGGAGGCTAGCCCAGGCATGTGCTTATGGCCACTCAGCAGAGCAAGGCCTAAGCAGAAATGTGCAAGTGCTTTTGTAAAGATCTGCTGTGTCACATTTGCTCACATCCTGTTGGCCAAAGGAAGCCATGCACTAGTGACAGAGTGGACTTATGGGGCAAACAATGTGAACACAGGGAGGGGTGGAGAATGATGTATTAGTCAGGGTTCTCTGGAGGGACAGAACTAATAGGATAGAGGTATATATGAAAGGAAGTTTACTAAGGAGTATTGACTCACACGATCACGAGGTGAAGTCCCACAATAGGCTGTCTTCAAGCTGAGGAGCAGGGAAGCCAGTCTGAGTCCCCAAACCTCAAAGGTAGGGAGGCCAACAGTGTAGCCTTCAGTCGGTAGCTGAAGGCTCGAGAGCCCCTGGCAAGCCACTGGTATAGGTCTAAGAGTCCAAAAGCTGCAGAACTTGGAGTTCAGTGTTCAAGGGCAGGAAGCATCCAGCATGGGAAAAAGATGAAGGCCAGGAGACTCAGCAAGTCTAATCCTTCCATGTTCTTCTGTCTGCTTTTATTCTAGCAGCTTTTCCTCCCAGACAAAAGGATGAGTTGGATTTCCCTAGGGAAAGGCATTTAGCTGAGATTGGAAGTGAAAGAAACTAGAATATGGCATCCCAAAATATGCTTCTTTGACATAAATATTTTTGAGCAAAAGGCAATTAAGAAGCAGCAAATGGAGGGAAAGCTCTTTCTATCCTCCTCCACTTTTCCACGTAAAGACAGGATATAAATTCTCCTCTACTGGGAACAGCTGTTGTCCACTCAGATATGGCACAGGAGTAATCTGGAAACAAATCTTACTCCATTACTTTACTCCCATATATTTGCCTTCCCACAGTTTCCCACCTCTGGAAACCTACAACTGCTTTCCTTTGTCTTGTCACTTTTCTAAAATTTATTGTTCTTTGTTGAAGATGCTGTATAAGCCAGAGTTCTAAGCCACTGCTTGGAGTTACCTTTGTGAACAGAAAATTTCAGGACCTTCAAAATTGATTATGCCAAAGGGAAAAGTTAAGCCTTGGAAATGGAGTCATATAACATGCTTGTTTTTCTTCTCTGATGCATGGCTGTTTCTTCCTGACTTTTGTGTTGAGAGTTATATTTTACTAGACTTTCTGTTCTTCATTCAAACCTAGACTAAATGACTTTGGAGACAGAGACCCTTGTGACTGTTACCTCTTCTCAACAGAATGTTAAGCAAACTCCTTAGAGCATAATTAAGAGTAGCCAATCAATCTTCTATCTCTATGTTAGCCTTTGGATGGAAAATATTGTAGTTCTGTTCAGTGCCTCCAGTTTTGTCTGTATAAATGATCTTCACCTTTCCCCACACCGAGAATAGAGGTCACTATTCTTTGGTGTCCATGTGTCCTGGGATGGCCAAACTCACACTTTTTACTTAAATCAATTCATTTGAACTGGATCCTGAGCCTTGTGGTTACGTTAGGTTGACACCTTTTATTGAAGTTTCTCCCTTGTGATGTGCACTGCACATGTTAATAAACTTGCTTGTTTTTCCCTTGTTAATCTGTTGTCCCAAGTACGAATTTATGAGGGTTAAAGAGAGATTAAATTTCCTCCCAGACAGATGGATGAGTTGGATTTCCCTAGGAGAAGGCATTCTTCAGGCAGGGCAAGCGTGTGCAAGGACTGTGACAGAAGGAAGCAGGTGCAGACAAGGATGTGAAGACTGCTGCAGCTGCAGTGGAGAGAGTTCAGAGAAGCTGGAGTGAGATCACCTGGAGAGGTATAAGGTGGGGGACACTGGACATGCCTCCCTAGCAGTGCCTACCCCCTTCTTCCTTCCAACAGAATCACTGTTTGGTTCAGGAATCCATACGTCCCCTAACACAGCTTTCTGCATCCGGTGATGCTAACTTCACTCCCAGTTCCAGGTAGTAATTCCTCTCCCAGTTTATTAGTCCATTTCCACCTGCTGATAAAGACATACCTGAGGCTGGGTAATTTATAAAGAAAAAGAGGTTTAGTGGACTCACAGTTTCACATGGCTGAGGAGGCCTCACAATCATGGTGGAAGAGCAAGGGATGTCTTACACGGTGGCAGGCAAGAGAAGAGCTTGTACAGGGGAACTCACCTTTATAAAACCATCAGATCTCACGAGATTTATTCACTATCATGAGAACAGCATGGGAAAGATCCACCTGCATGATTCAATTACCTCCCACAACATGTGGGAATCGTGGGAGCTATAATTCAAGATAAAATTTGGGTGGGGACAGAGCCAAACCATATCACGCAGTGATTGGTTTAGTTATAAGGGTGGGCCCCAATTCTGGCAAAAGAGAAATTAAGGAAAGTTTCACAGGGGACTTCCGAAAAACGTTTCCTCGTTCTCAAGAACAAGTCACAAGAAAAGATGGCCCCTATGTGTTCCCCTGAGTGTTGTGAAATCTGGATGTGAAGCCTGGGCCTGCTGCAGCTATCTTCCCCTCTCAGGAGGAAGCCAGCACCGAGGATGGCAGAATAGCCATATGGAAAGAATCTTTCTCCTTGATAAAGGTTGGGTTGCTGAATCAGTCTGCCCTAAAGGCCACCCTACCTCAGGACTTCTGTTCTATGAGATATTAGAATTCCTTATTGTTCAAGCAAGATTGAGTTTGAGTTTCTGTTACTTGCGTCAAAATGCTGTAAGAGAACAGACTGAGTTCCTGATACGGTTTGGCTGTGTCCCCACCCAAATCTCATCTTGAATTATAGCTCCCATAATTCCCACATGTTGTGGGAGGGACCCTGTGGGAGATAATTGAGTCATGGGAGCTGTTTCTCCCATACTGTTCTTGTGGGAGTGAATAAGTCTCATGAGATCTGATATTTTGTAAGGGGAAACCCCTTTCACTTGGCTCTCATTCTCTGTCTTGCCTGCTGCCATGTGAGACATGCCTTTCGCCTTCCACCATGATTGTGAGGCCTCCCCAGCCATGTGGAACTGTAAGCCATTAAACCTCTTTTTCCTTATAAGTTACCCAGTCTTGGGTATGTCTTTATAAGCAGTGTGAAAACTGTCTAATACAGTTTCCTATTTATGTTGTAAGCTATGTTAAGGGTTTTTTTTTTTCTTTTTTTTTTAATCCCAAAATCAATGAAAAGTCATGAGAGAGTTTTAAGCAGAGGACGTAATTCACATTTTCACTCTTGCTGCTGTGTGGACAGCAGTTCTAGGAGGCAAGAGTGGATGAACGGAGACCTGTTAGCAGACATTTCCTTTAGGAAGAGAATATGGAATATCTACCTTGGGCCCCACACTTGAGGTGAGAGGCTGCAAAATGCCTATCTTTTTAATGAACCATCATTAAAATTCAATTTTGAGTTTCTGTTTTTAACAGTATCTCCCAGAGCCAATAAAAGATGCCAGTGCCAGTACAGAGTAGCTCCTTTTTAAGGGCCAGTACTTTGGATAAACTCTGCACTGGCTTGAGTTGCCATGGGTACCATATTCTTCTAGGGATAGCCCCAGAGGGTGGCCTGGATAGAGGGTGACAGCAGTGGACGTGGGGAAGAGTGGGCAGAAACATTTTAGAAGTAATATTTTGGTGATAGAATTAATAGACTCAGTCAGAGAGAGAGAGAAAGAGATGACCCTCAAGTTTCTGTGTAAGTGGAGGCAGTGAGGATGCCATTAGGTGAAATGAAGAAATCTGTAAGGGGCCCAACTTGGGGCAGGGGTCGATTCTGAGTTTAGTTGAACATGTTAATATGCCTTTGGAATATTCAAGAAGAGGTTTCTAGAAGGTGGGATATGGTGCTCAGAGGACAGTTTTGGGTTGGAGTGAATAATACTTTAGTCATGCCCATTTTAGGAATTAATTGAAATCATGGACCTCCATGTGAAAGGGCTTTGGGAGAGAAGAGGCTTGGAAGAGAAGAAATCTAGGACCAGGCCTGGAGGACTGGGCAGAGGAAGATGGGGCCTATGAAGACCACTGAGAGGTTTTTGTCAGAGAGGTAGAAAAGGAACAGAAAAGTGACTTGTTATGGGAGCAAGGGGTCACAGTATTTCAAAAATCAGATAATTCACTGAGGTGCTGATAATTGTCGAAAAGTCAAAGGAGAAGTGTGATAGTCTCCAAAGATGGCCCCAGGGAACATACCTTCGTGTAGTGCCCCCAACACTGAAGGGGGGCAGGACCCGTTCGTTCAATCACTAGACTGAAGCAGAGGGGACACTACGTGACTATCAAGGTCACAGAAATCCTTGCAACATCCACCTTGGTCTCTTGAAATGCTTTCTCAGTGTGATGCCAGCCCCCATGTAAGAGGTCTGTTTACCCATAAACCCCATGCTGTGAGGAAGCCCAAACGACCATGTGAAGGTGAAGGTACCCTATGGAAGGGCAAGGAGAGCAAGGGAGAGATCCCAGTTGTTCCTGAGATCCAACCTGGATAGCAGCCTTGTGAAGAAAATGAAGCCTTCAGATGATGCCAGCTCCTTAAGAGGCCCCAAGTGAGAACTCCTCAGCTGATTCCAGTCAATCCATGGAACTATGAGAGACAAAATAAATTCCTGCCGTAAGCTATTGAATTCTGTAACTGGAATAAGATAGAAATTGATCAAAGAAATATCTGCTTGATTTGAAGGAATGGAGGTCATTACTGTTTCTGGGTGTGACAGGAGCAGAAGCCAGATCTGAAGAGAGGGTGAAAGCTGAGGAAATTAAGAAAGCAAACACAGTGGTTTTCTGGAGCCTCATTCAGCTATGGATGGGGAGGAGGAAAGTTGGAGCTGGAAGAGGATGTGAGGATGAGGGACAGATTTTCTGAAAGTGGTCTCCACCACAGGAGTATGTTTAAAAGTACTGCCTATGAAGTACTCTTGATTAAAAAAAAAAAAAAGGCAGAAATATGGGGGATAGAGACAAAAGTTATCAGTGCTTTAAGGATGTGATCAGCCAAATCAAGAGTGTGGGACACTCTATGTAACAAATGGCCGCAAAAAATCAATGCCATTTAAAAAACATAAAGGCAGGGAGACTATTAGAGGACAAAAATAACTTAAGAGACAAAACAATGAGATACAGTATGAGAACCTTGCTCGATCTTGATTTGAACACCCCAACTATAAAAAGACATTCTGGAAACAACTGGGAAAATAAAATATGGACTCAGAATTAGGTGATATTAAGGAATCACAGTTATTTAGCTGTGATAACGGCCTGGAGGTTATGTTTTATAAAATTGGCCCTTATCAATTAGAGATGCATAATGTGATGGCCCAATATATAGAATTTTCTTTAAAATATGGCCAGGCACAGTGGCTCATGCCTGTAATCCCAGCACTTTGGGAGGTGGAGGAAGGTGGACCACCTGAGGTCAGGAGTTCAAGACCAGCCTGGCCAATGTGGTGAAATCCCATCTCTATTAAAATACAAAAATTAGCCGGGCATAGTGGTGCATGCCTGTAATCCCAGCTACTTGGGAGGCTGAGGCAGGAGAATCTTAGCGCCTGGGAGGCAGAGGTTGCAGTGAGCCGAGATTGTGCCACTGCACTCCCACCTGTGCAACAGAGCAAAATTCTGTCTCCAAAATAAAATAAAATAAATTAAATACATACATTGATAAAATGGTGACAATTGTTGAGGCTGGCTGATGGGTAAGTAGGAGTTCATTTTACTAGTTTCTCTATTTTTGAATGTATTTGAAAATGTTTATAATTTTTATAATAAAAAGTTTAAATTTTTTTATAATAAAAAGTTTTTAAAACTGTATTGAAACACATTATTATTATTTAAAAAAGGATTTAAAGGTAACAATCAGGTTAACATTCTATTGTGGTAGCCAGGTATGTAGTATGTCTTCATTGATGTAATGATTCTCCTCCTGGGATACTGGAGAGAATACTCACACTAATTGCCACTAATGATACTCTACAAAGCCAAAAAGAGCCAAAGGGAAGGATTGATTGAAAGGAGGTGACTGAACACCAGGAAGACAGGAGGCATGTTGATAGTGTAAGGTTCCAAGAAGGAGTTGGGGTGGGATCCTGAGTCAAGGTGAAGGAAGGGACCCATGGAGACAGGGTTACATGTGCTGGTGTCTGAAAGAGGAGAGACATCTCATTTGGTAGCCTCAAAATCTCAGAGAATTAGAAGTGAGGTCAAGTGCAAGAAGATTGGAGGATTGGCAATTAGGAAATTTTAGTTTGAAGAGATTTGACAAAGTTATTGAGGGGGATGGGGAGTGTGTTTACTGGAGGAACACAGTAGAATTGCAAGGAAGTTTGCAATATTTGCAAGATTTATTATTGAAACAATGGACCAAGGACCTTAAGCTGGATATGTTGAGAACAATTGTAGGAAAATGCCCATGGACTAAGAGGAAAAAGAGGTGTTATTAGTGTGGCTACCCTGATGATGCTGACGACTAGAACTACCTCTGGCTGGGCTGACATGTTGGCTCATGCCTGTAATCTCAGCATTTTGGGGGGCTGAGGTGGGCGGATAACCTGAGGTCGGGAGTTCGAGACCAGCCTGACCCACATGGAGAAGCCCCGTCTCTACTAAAAATACAAAATTAGCTGGATGTGGTGGCACATGCCTGTAATCCCAGCTACTTGGGAGGCTAAGGCAGGAGAATCGCTTGAACCCGGGAGGCAGAGCTTGTGGTGAGCCAAGATTGCGCCATTGCACTGCAGCCTGGGCAACAAGAGTGAAAACTCCATCTCAAAAAAAAAAAAAAAAAAAAAGAACAACCTCCAGAGATTTGGACTTGGTAATGTGGAATGGGTATCATTCATCTGTGTGTTTAACAAGGAGTCCAGGTGATACTAATGCAGGTGCACGTGGTTCTAAGACTATACCTTGAGAAACGCTTCCCTGGTGGTTGGATGCACAGTGAAGCCGGCCTGGGGCTGGAGTCCCGTCATTTCCAATGGGAAGCATGCAGGACAGACAAGAGAACATGGATGTATTCATTATTTTTGGTGGCTCTGTAGCTTTCTTGACCTGATGGATTGCAATTTGGGGGCCCAGTTTGTCCAAATGGGCACCTTTGCCAGGGTCCCAGGTGGGCTCAAGCACAAAGGTAGGTGGCCCTGAAAGGAACCCCATCTGTGTTCTTCCTAGGGACTTCTCATTCAAGGACTTTAACCACTGGGGGTTTTGTTGTTTGTTGTTTGTTTTTGCAATTTTTGATTCTAGAAATAAAATTGAGCTTTCAAAATCAACCAGCCAATCAACACTGTTGAGGTTGGCACATTTGGGCTAATTGTTTTCCTTTTCATTTAGACTTATTACCCACTGCGTGTGAGGTAGCACTTTCAAGTAAATCTTTGGTAATTCCCAGGAATAAAGCAATTGCCTTCATTTCCCAGCAGGGCATACTAAAGTGGGCTCATTTGCAGAGAGAACAGGAATAGCAGTTTTTATAGCTTAAGGCCTGGAAGAAACTGCTTTTTTTCTGACAATCATAATCCACTCATGCTTTAAAAACATGTTTCAAAATCAAAAGGACTCCAAGAGTCTGGGATATGCTAGAAGGATATATTAAGACATAGCTTGTTTGCCAATTCATCTCTAATCTGGATAAATTTACCTCCTATTTCTCCTCTCTTGCAGCTTCCACAGCCACAAACCCGATGAGTTGCCTGGATGTCAAAGAACTAAGCCTGCCTTGAATTAGTAGAAGCAACAGGAATCCAGAGGGAATTGACCTTTTTTCTTTTTTCCCTGGTCTCCACTGTGATTCTCTGATTCAAATTTGCGGTGGCAGAATGAAAGAAAGGCGGGCGCTCCTGGAAGGGAGCACTACCCCAGCAGAGGCCCTGAGGGGAGCAGGTCACGTGGCTGATGTCCCGAAGGCCTGACTGAAGCAGAGCAGAAGCAAGGCTGCCTGGGTTTGAGGAGTGCTGAGCAGAGGGGCTTTGAGTGGTGTCTGGGGAAATCCTGAGCCATTTAAATGAGCCATTTAAATCTGACAGACAAATTGGTGTTTTAAGAAGATTTACCAGGCAGTGATGTGCAGGATGAGGTGGGGGTGGGGCCGAGGCGGGGTTAGGGGAGTGCGATGTTAACAGGGGTAGGAGGAGAATGAAGCTAGGAGAATAAAGATTCTGCTTTGAGTCAACAAACACTTACTAAGCACCTACTGTGTACCTTGCCTTGCACCAGGCACCACCTTCAGGCATGCGCCCTCTCAGTGAATAGAATCAGCATCTGCCCTTTCATCTAAGCCAGAACCTAGTTTCCTTGGTGATGCCTTCCTCTCCCTTTTCTCCCCAGTGGATGGAGTCCTCCTGTAATGTCGCCTTTTACCTCTGCCTCCTCTCTCCTACGAGCCACTGACATCTCTCAGCGGATCCCAAGCCTCCAGTCTGCCCTCTGTAACTGCTCCACCTGGAACTTCTTGGGGTGGGCTGGTGGGGGTGGCCTGAAACATATGGAGGCAGGCTGCCATCCCCAACAGGAACCTTTCAGTGGGCTCCCCACTGTCCTCAGGGAGAAGTCCAAACTCTTTAACAGAACCTGGAGGCCCTTGATATCTGGGTCCTACTTAGCTCTCCTTTGTTTTCAGGGCTCTTGCCCTGAATCTCGCCCTACCTTGAATCTTGTGACTCAGCTGTGCAAAAATACTGTCAGTACTTCCTCTGAAGGGTCACATTCTCTGTCCTCTCCCCTGTGGTGATAATATTCTCCTTTGTACTCCTCCCCACTGACTTATTCTGCAGAATACATTTAGAGACCCCTTCCTCCCACAATTCTTCCTGGTTCACAGGTCCCTCCCAGTGACTTCAGGAACTCTCTCTGCCGCTCTCCTGGGGCTTACGACATCACATTGTCACTGACTATTCTCTATATGTGAGTTTCCAGAAGGCAGGGGCTGCCTCTTCCTCCTCACCCAGCGCCCTCCTGACACATAAAATGTGCTTAGCAAATATTCACCAAATGTGAATGAATAACTTTACCAGAATCTGGGGTGGAGGCAGGAGGGAGGTGTTGGTCCCAATTTACAGATAAAGAAAGTGAGATTCAGAGAGCGATTTAACCATTGTTCAAGGCCTCTCAGCTTCAAAGCTCAGAATCCACTTCAGGGTGCTGATTTCCTGACCAGGGCTTTTTCTTCCTCTTTGCAGCCACAGAAATGGAGGTCATTCAAGAAAAGAGTCCCGCACAGTGCATTCCAGTCTGGCTGGTCGTTCAGCAAGCTTCCTGTAGGGCCCACTGAGGGAATGAATGCAACAATAGGTGGAGAGTCTTTGATATATTAGGAAGGGAGTTCATAAACTGGAGTATTATTCGGGTTAGAGCTTGGAAGAGGCTAGGAGTCCAAATGAACCATTTTCCAACATAATTTGAACATTTATTTCACTATGTATCATTCAAAACACAAGCCCTCTGTGTTTCTGAAAGCTGAAGGATCTGGTTGCATGTGTTCATTACTCTTTTTTTTTTCTTCACTCCTATAAATGCTCTTTGCCTACCTTTTTTTTTTTTTTTTGATTGACTGGAAGAACCACATTGCAGAATGATGGATATTGTTCATTTAACGCCAACATTTGCTTCTCCCCTAAACTGGCGTTCTGTTTGTGATTGATCAGACTTCTCCCCCATTTAGCACCCATGTAAAACATTGCAAAAGATTGGGTCTGCAGCTCGGATAACATTTTTGCAGCGATCTATTCAAGGCACAGCAGGCTTGCCGAGTGGCATGGAAGCTCTTAATGAAACGTCGGCGGATATTAGGGTTTTATGGACTGGAAAACAGTACAAATCAAAGCACTTTGCTTACTGTTTATCTGTTTAGAACATTTTTATTTTCTAAACCTAGCAATGTTCATCTTTTTCATCCAGCATTTTGGTTTGTTTCTTCACATATTGATTTTCCTGTTCACTGGCATGCCCTGATGAAGTCAGAGTACTCAGGTGTGCTGTCTATATGAGCATGGGACAGGAACAGGGGCAGTGGGGAGCATTCTCTGCCCTGAGACCCCTTAACTCCAAGGATAGGAGAGAGCAGCGCTCACTGTATTTTTAAAAAAGAAAACGTGTCTTTCCCCTGTGTGGTTTTCCCTTGAGCCGTCAGGATAGCTAGGCCGATCATTTTAGTATCGTCCCAACCTTCACATACAAATCCTACAGCAAAAGCTGTGTTCTCGCCTTACATTTTATAAGGAGATGTAATAGACAGGGTCCCAGCATGAAACCAAATCCATCAGGTGGTTTACCCAGGGGTTGGCAAATGTTTTCCATAAAGGGCCAGATAGGAAATATTTTTGGCTTTGCAGGCCACATACAGTTTCAGTCGCAGGTATGTTTAGACATACCTAAACAATGTACGTGGCTGTGTTCCAGTAAAACTTTCTTTGCAAAAGGAGACTGGGAGGGTGGTATTTGGCTTGTGGGCTAAAGTTTGCTAACTCCTGGTTTAAATGAAAAGACTTAAAGGAAAACGTACAGATACCTGGTCAGGGTCAAAGGAACAAACATGAGATGCTGAGATATCTGGAGACTAGCAGCAGCAGGAGGCTATTACTCCCTCAAAGGCTGATAGCCATGGCGTGACCAGCACCCAGAGGGAGTGGGTTCTGGGGAGGCACTAAGACAAAGAGGATGTAGGGAAAAAATACCCCAACCTCTTCCTCCTCCCTCCTTCACATCTCCTGCTGGTGCCTTCCATTGTCTAACTCAGTCAGGGGCCAGCCAGCAAGGGGCTTGGTGTTGGAGTCCTCCGGGGTCAGCATCTAGGAGCACAGAGCAGGTGGAGCCGAGTGGAGAACAGATCAGGGAGGGTGGACGCAAAAGGAGGCAGAGCCGCATGGAGGTCTATTTGGGGACTAATTTCTTAGACCCACTCCTTTTTGAAGTGAAATTCAGCGTGACTGGCAGCATCCCTTGACCCTGGCCATGCACCATGACTTTACTCCAAAGAACTAACCGTCCGCCTCAGGTGATAGGTAGATGATCCAATTCGGGCCAATGAGACACAGGCAGAGAACTTTTTGAGCTGTTGGGAAGTAATCGCTCCAACCAAGGTTTGAACTTTGGCAGCCAACTGAACACGTGGTGGGGCCCTCACCAGGGAAGAGCCTGTGGTCATTATATACAAGGGAAGGCAGAGTGCATGGGGGTGGGAGGAGCCCCGGTCCTGATACTGTCTGTCCCTGAACCCCTGGATCAAGTTGTACGTGAAATGGACACCTCATTTCTTAACTATGTGAGGCAATGCATTTCCCCCATCCCATCCCCATCTTTTTATATTTTTCTTTTGTTTTGTTTTCTTTTTTTTTTTTTTTTAACCCAGACCAGTTCTCTGTTTCCAGCAACTGAAGGGATCCTGCCTAAGAGAGAAAATCTAAATTTGTCTCTGGAACCAAGGTCTGCCCATTCCACAGCTGTGTGAACTTCAGATGAGGTACATCTAATCACCAATGCATGCAAGAAATAATGATTCTCCTGTGTGCATAAATATTTTCATGTGTGTGTGCAGCTGCATTCAAGCAATGATATTTATTGCTAGCATGTTCATTTCTGAAACACATAAAATATCTTTCTGAATATCTATGTGGTAGGAACCTCATGTGTCACAAAGCTAATACATAGGTATGGTGAGATAACCATAGCAACCCAGCAGGTTCTGCGAGATCACGTCATGTGAATCACTGCAGCTCAGGGACACTGATGGTACCTGCCTAGGTCTATATCGTTTGGGTGACTTTTCCTTTGCTTGAACAGAAAGCTTCTTACCATGCCACACCTCCCATCAATCAGTAATTCATTCCCCAAATTTTGAATTTTGTGGACCAGTAAAATGTCCAAAATAGAGAACCGGAAGAAAGTTGTCAACTTTTTATTTTCCTAAGTGAGGACATTTAACAAAAGAGATAAAACAAGCAACTACCATCTACTCTCACCCTCATTTTGTGAAAGAAAAGACACTTTCAGTCTGAAATTACAGAATAAAAGAGAAGCCCTTAAACAGAACCCATTTATCTTTAAGAAAAATGCACGACTTCAGGGATGCTGTCTGGTTGGACGCTTTTGCACAGCTGGCACACCTGGATGAGGGGCACGCAGGGCCCAAATCCAGTTCTCTGCTTGCCAAGCCATGCCCCCTGCACGGGCTGTGTCCACTCGGATGAAGAGGCTTGCTTTTCTTTACACAAAAGGTCTCCCTGCTTGCCAAGCCATGTGCTGACAGGACTGTGTTTGCCCAGAAAGGGCAACCTTCTCTAATCTGTGCAAAACACTCTCAGAGCTGTCAGCGGCCCTGCACTACATTGTTCTGCTTTAAAAAATTTCACGGGAGCTGTGCTTTGACCAGTGCCTGGCGCTTAGTAGGTGCTCAATAAATATGTGCTTAATGGATGTTGAATGGCCAACGGGAACTCCATCAAGGACCTATCCTGGTCTGCAAGTTGACATTAGGGGCCATGGTGGTAGTATGCAGTGAAGCTATGGGAGTCAACTTCATGTAACTTTCTTATCTCATCAGGGTTCAAATGGAAGGGAGTGGAGAGAAAGACAAGAGAAGCCCCTCCTGCTTCTTCACTCTTTGAGAGGACCATAAGGAAACCAGCCTTGTGCTTGCTATGTTCCTGTTATCTTATTTAACACATTTGGCAGCTCAGGCAACTGAGCCTTTGAAGGGTTAAATAACCTGCTCCAGATCACCCAGTGGCAAAGTGAGGTTTTGACTGCAAAGTCACAAATATGGCTGGGATTTGCACAGAGAGTTACCCCAGGTTCTTGCATTCAAGGAGTGTATCTGTGGACATCTGCCCTGTGTCCCTAGGAAATTGCTTAGCTGTGGTGTTCGTGGTCAGTGTCTCCCCATCTCACTTTTCACCACCTCGGTCACTGGCCACCCCATCAGCTCCCTGTCCCATCCCATCTGGAGTCATGGATACCATGACCCAGAGAGGGTGTACTAGTTTCTTAGGATACTGTAGCAAATTCCCATGCACTTGGTAGCTTAAAACGATTTAAGTTTGTTCTCTCACAGCTCTGGAGGCCAGAAGTCCAATATGAGCTTCACCGGACTGAAATCAAGATGTCGGCACGACTGTACCCCCCAGTGTTTAGGGGGAAATCTGTGCTTCTTCCAGTTTCTGGAGCTACATTCTTTGGCCCGTGGCCCCTTCCTGCATCTCCAGAGCTAACAGTGTGGCATCTTGAGATCTCTCTCTGCTTCCGTCATCACTGCACCTTCTGATGTAGTGAGCCCGATACCCTGTCTCTCCTTTTTTAGGGACATGTGATGGCGTTCAGGGCCCATCCAGATAAGTCAGGAGAACCCCTTCATCTAAAATCTTTAATTTAATAATGTCTGCAAAAACCTAACTGTGTAAAGTAACATTCACCACTTCCAGGGATTGGGACTTGATACCTTTGGTCATTATTTAGCCTACTACAGAGGGTAAGGACCTGCCCAAGGTCATACAGCAAGTGTGGGGTTCAAGCCCAGGCAGACTCCCTCCAACCTTGACCACCCAGCTGTCCTGCTAAAGGGATAACAGACCAAACCATGGTTCATATCAAGGAAGGGATGATTTAACATCCAGACATTGCTATTTGCATGAAGCTATTAAATTGCCTTGCATATTTTTGGAAGTGAAAACTAAATTAACCAACTCACCCCTCTGTGCAGCTAGGCCAGGTCTCTGTCATTTTTTTTTAATGGACTTGTGAAGAAACACAAGTTTGTTCTGCTGTTTGTAGCTCAGTCATTGGACTTGGGACTATTAATACATTTGGAATATCTGCTTAAGGGCCAGAGAGGGGAAAGGGAGGAAGGCACTTAAGGAGGGGGCAACATTAAATGCCCATGAAACTGGGTTTCTTCTCAGCCATAAGCCTGTCCTCCAAGCTGAAACCAGTGGAATCTGGTGTCTTCTAGGAGGACCCGAGGGGCTGATGAGTGCAGAGGTTGAACAGAGGTGCCTGATTGTCTATTCACTGGTTGGCCAGCCTAAAAACTCTCCTCTATCTGACACTTTTCCTGCTTTGTCCTGTGTTTGCTAGTCACGGAACTGAGTGAAAAGAGTGAGCAGATGATGTGAAATCTCAATGATCTAATGATTCCGATCTCAAAAGACCAGGGAATAGGTGAACAAATCCACGCTTAACATTTATTAAGAATCTACTACGTGCCAGACACATTACATAGTATTAATCTTCCTTAACCCCATTTATAGATGAAAGAACTAAGGCATAGAAAGGTTAAGTGACTTGTCCAAAATAAGACAGTAAAGCAAGAATCTGAACCCAGGTCTGTGTGGCTGCAAAAGTCATGCCCCATGTGACTGGTTTTAGAAGACCTGAATTCTCCCATTCTTTCTTCACCTGCTCTTTAATGTGGAGAAAGCTTACTCAACCTACGGCCCAAGACGACTTTGAATGAAGCCCAACACAAATTCATAAAATTTCTTAAAACATTATGAGATTTTTGTGTGTGTGATTTTTTTTTTTTTTTTTTTTTTTTTTTTTTTTTTTAGCTCGTCAGCTATCACTAGTGTTAGTGTATTTTATGTGTGGCCCAAGACAATTATTCTTCCAGTGTGGCTCAGGGGAGCCAAAAGATTGGACATCCCTGGTAGAGGTTTAAGATCTGGCCTCTGGAGGCGGAATACAGGGGTTCAAACTCTGATTCACCTCCAGGCTCTGTAAACTTTGCCAAGTAACCCAACCTCTCTGTGACTCTAGGACGTTGAGATTCATAGCACCTACTTCAATGGAGTTCTTATAAAAAAGTAATGGATTATTACAAATAAAGTGCATGGAACAGTAACTGGCTCATTGCAAGTTTAGCTGTTACTATTATTATTACTATTGGCACATCCAGTAACTTAGGCAAGAGAGATAGTTTATCATCAGGATGTCACTAAAGGTCATTGACGTCAAGCCAGAATTGAGTACAACTACTAGGTAATAAACAGGACAAAAATCCATCTATTTACCTGGTAAAAGGCATGCAGTTAATACAAATAAACAAGAAACCCAGAAGCTGGAAGAACTGAGTAGTACAATAATTATAATACAACTCTGTTTTCTTTACTTTCTTGCAGATTTTAACTGAGAAACATCCCCTTAGTATCTGTGACGTGTTTTCCAGAACTCAGGGTCTCAGCAGTACCACAGTACAGGACCTGCACAAAAACAGTTTCCCGAGTTATCAGCATGATTGAATGTCTATGCGACAGAGGCAGATTCTCAGTCACTTCCCCATTCACTGTGACGGGAGCAGACCTCACCAACCACCTTGCACAGCCTGTGCATCAGAAACAGTCAAGAGGCTGCTCTGTGCCTAATGCTGGCCTGGGTGCTGCCAGGGAGGCAGAAAGCAAATAAAGCATTGTCCCCATCCTCCAAGGTGACTTGTAGAGTCAAATCATCACACATGAAGTCAGACAACAGTGTGAGCTCCAAGTGTTAGCACAGGGATGTAGGCAGGGTATGGCTATGGGTTGGCTGCAGAGGTGTGAATGTGCCCCATAGGAGGTGGGAACTGAGCTTGACATTTGAAGAATAGTTGGGATTTGGATAAGGAAAGGGAAAAGGGAAGGGCGTGCCATCAGAAGGGACTAGAATCAGCAAAAGTGCTGATGGGGAGAAACTCCCATTGAATGATCACCTGCTGATCCTGCGCACTGCACATCATCTCTTCGTTCAACCCCTTCCTCAGTGTTTCCCATCGGAAGCCTATGGTGGCGATCACAGAAGAAACCTTCTCAGACTGGTCTCAACGTAAAGATTTATTGTTTGGAGCTCAGATATGGGACTGCTGGCGCACGTGGTCAGGCATCCGGCAGTGGAGTTGGGTTCAGGTTCTTTGGAGGAGGAGAATGAAGAAGGCTAGGATAATGGAGAAGTAAATGATGAAGGTATAGAGCTTGTTGAAGAATACAGAGGCCAAGAGTGAAATGGAGAATTTAAAAAAGAAGACAATGAATAAGTGGAGTAACCCATTTTGCAAAAATCTTACTGTGGCTTGACTGCTTTTGCCTGGTGACTCTCTGTCCTCTCACCTGAGTGGAGAAATTTAGTTCCTTCATCCATTCCCTTTGGAGTCTGCCTGTCTGTAGAGAGCATGTGCTTGACTCGGCTCTTGGCTGCAGAGTAAATGTTAGAGTAAAGGCTTTGCCCTCGTGCTCGGGAGGAAGCCTGTAGCTTTTCTAGTGATGCCTGTTCTAGGGGAACACATCTGATTAGCTTTGGGGTTCAATGCTGGGGGCCTGTGGTCAGAGAGCTAACACGTGGCCAATGACAGTTGAGCAGAGGTGATGGGTCACTTCTAAGTGGAAGTTCTGAGAGTCAATGTGGGGCTCACCATACTTATGCTTCCCTCTCCTCCATGATAATTGACAATGTTCCAGATAGTGTCTGTTCCAATTGCTGTGACTCCGAGTTAAGGTGCCGTAGAACAGATCCTCAGCTGGGCCACAGTGGATCCGTAATGTCATAGAGAACTAAACTTTTGTTTTTAGCCAACAAGACTCCTGGGCTGTTTGTTACCTCTCCTGCCTAACACGAGACCTACGGTTGCTCCTACACATCTAAGCAACTTTCTGCAGTAGCCCTATTAGTAGCAGATTGACATTTGCATCGCCATCTGCCCTACTTTTTTTTTCCTTTTCTTGAGCTCTGTTGGGATAGAGGTTGTTATTATTTGGATTCCCTCATACTCTAATAAGTGCCCAGTCTGTGAACTCCAGGTGAAAATTAATCTTGCATCTCACTCTACAAAAAGGAAAGTTGGAAGCATCAACAGAAAATGTATTGGTGAGTTTTGATGCTGTGAAGTGAGTGTAAGATTATTTAGATAAATGAATTAATCTGATTGAAATGGTTCCCAGAAGTAAATGTCAATGACCCAGACGTGGTAATTTCTTGCTCATGAAGTACTGTTAGTATGCAAGTGACTTGAAGTTTATGTTAAAACACAAGCACCGAATTACCTCTTGGGGCATGGATGGTGTAGACAGGGCAAGTGGCCACCATGAATGGAAACTGTTTGTGTCAAATACAGTTAGCTCAGGCAGGATGATGGGCCAGACTCAAGGTTCCTAGAATTTAGTCGTGAATCATAAACAATAAGGCAAGGCCAGAAATACATCTTTTATGTAGAAATTAACATCAAGCTGTCTGTAAACATCTGCTAAGCAACATCCAAGTGGCTTCTGTGTGCTGGCGGCTTCGCTTCAGTGCTTCAGAATAACAAGTGTTGCCTTCAGAGGGAACAATTGCTCTCTTAAAATATGTGTGGGAATCTTAGGACATAGTTACCCAGTCATATACACATTTCCAAAAATGGGTTGCTGTTAAAATGTGTGCCCGAAAAAGGAATTAAACAAACAAAATATCAAGAAAATGCTGAGTTAAAGTTTTTATGTTTTGTTTTGGATTCTGTTTGTTTGTTTGTTTTACTGTAGAATCTTCTCAGAGGCTCTCCAGAAGGGGTTATGTATTAGTAGGAAGCAACTTCTTGAAATTTTTTAACCACAGAACAATCGACCAATCAATCAACTGATAGATAGATAGATAGGTAGATAAACAGATGGAGGAATGGAAGGATGAAGGGATGGATATGGGCATAGGTAAATAGAAATATTTGTCATTTTATTTGACTATTTGTAAATAATAAAGAGTATTAAGTGAATTTATATAATAAGTATACCTTTGACTAGATAAATAGACTTCCATTGATGTGAGCTCTTACAGTGAAAATTTAATCAACTGATCAGTTAGGATGCTTTTGGGCACACAAAACAAATTTCCATATACAAGGGATTAAACAATAAGGTTATCTGTTATCTCACATAAGAAGTCTGGAGGTAGAGTGGCTTCAGAATTGGTTAATTCAGCAGCTCTACAATATTATTTGAATTTAAATGTTTTCTTTCTTTCTGCCACTGCTTTCCGAAGCGTGAAGGGAATCTCTCCCTGTTAGTTGCAAGATGTTGCTGCAGTTTCTGATTCCCACACAAAGCAAACACAATCTTCCACAAAGTTAGAGGGAGGGATTTCCTCCTGTGTGGCTTTTTTTTTTTTTTATGGAGTCTTCCTCTGTCACCAGGCTGGAGTGCAGCGGCGTCATCTCAGCTCACTGCAACCTCTGCCTCTTGGATTCAAGCAATTCCCCTGCCTCAGCCTCCTGAGTAGCTGGGATTACAGGCACATGCCACCATGCCTGGCCAATTTTTTGTATTTTAGTAGAGACAGGGTTTCACCGTGTTGGCCAAGAGGGTCTCGATCTCCTGACCTCGTGATCTGCCCATCTCGGCCTCCCAAAGTGCTGGGATTACAGGCGTGAGCCACCGCACCCATCTTTTTTTTCTTTTCTTCTTCTTCTTCTTTTTTTTTTTTTTTTTTTTTAGGAAAGAAACTCTTTCCCAATAGCCCCCAGCAAACTCCCCTTAAATCCACACGGCAAGGTTGGGGGTGCACATCTGTGCCCTGAATGCAGTAAAAGCTGGGAAGGGAAGTATTTTACATTTAAGGTCTACAGAGTAGAGGATGAGTCCTACCAGCAGGGGGGAGTGCGATGTCTCATAATTGTTGGTAGGCAAGCAGCCAGTAGTGTCTATTATATAACTGCACCAGCTTAGTGTATTAGTCTAGGTTGTCAGAGAAACAGAACAAATATGATATATATCTCTGTCTATCTATGTATCTAGCCATCCACCATCCATCCATCCATTTATCTATATATCATCTGGACATCCACTCACTCATCTATCCATCCGTCTATCTATTATCTATCTAATATATCTATTTATCATATATCCTCTCGCTGTTTTCTGTCTATCTTTCATAAAGAATTGGCTCACAAGGTTATAGAGGCTGAGAAGTCCTGAGATCTGCAGTCATCAAACTGGGAACTCAGGAAAGCAGATGGTATAGTAACAGTCTGAGTCCAGAGGTTGGAGAAGCTCAATCAATATTTCAGCTTAAAGATAGAGAGAGCAAATTTTCTCTCACTCCACCTTTTTGTTCTGTTTAGGCCTTCAAGCGATAGGATGAGGTTCATTCACACTGGGAAAGGCCATCTCTTCTACTTTTTGTACTGATTCAAATGTTAATCTCATCCAGAAACCCTCTCATCAAAATACCTAGAATAATGTTTAACCAAATATTAGGGCACCCAGTACAGCAGTCAAATTGACACATAAAATTAACCATCACACTTAGGCAAGTTACCTCTTCAAACCTTAGTCACCTCATTGTAAAATGAGATACCTAATTGGTTGTTGTGAGAATTAAATAAAATAATGTATTTACTTAGCATAGCATCTAGCACAAAATTTGCTTTCAAAACAGATTTTTAAGCACAAAATTGAACTCATTGTAATAATACCAGAAATTTCGTCAACTCTCTCTCTCTTATGCTGCCTCAGGGCCTCAGCACCTTACACATGCTGAGTTAGTCATGTCAAGGAGTCCCAAAGGGATTTCACACATAAACTTGGAAATCAGCCTATCCTCTACAATTGCTACACAGCCGTGGTATTTTTCTCTTACCCTGGCTCATTGCAGATGTCAATTGCCTGCAAATCCACTTAAGATGAGAATACTAATGTCCACGCCACACATGGACTGTACTGATCCCGAGATGGTCCCCTTGAGGATTCCAGAGCGGGGTTTTCAGCAAAGGTGGGGGGGAAAAGCCCTCCAAGTTGCATAGAATCCTCCGTAAAAACCACTTCTGCTTCTTCCACAGCTCTTCTCTGTATAGCTCACTCGTTCAACAAATATTTATCAAGAATCTACTATGTTCCAGCACTGTGCTAGAGAGTGGCTCACAGGTGGTTGGTAGGTGAGCTGAACCAAAGGTGTCTATTCAGTTGGCAGTGAAAAGTTGAAGAGTTGGGGAAAAGAATCTGCATCTTTCTCAGACCAAGGATGCCAAGAGGTCACAGGGCTTGTGCCCTCCCTGAATCCTTGGCAGTTAAAGGGGTGGATGAGGGTGGGGAGAAGCATAAGAATTTTGCATCTTTGGTCTTTGAGAGTAAAGACTATTGCTTCTCATTTTGTCTGATGTTTACGTCAGGTTTTCTGTAACTGGCCTGGCCAGGGTGCCATTTTGGAATGGGAGTAGACAAAGACAAATAGAGCTTCTCTGTCTTTCCTGGTTTGTTTGTTTTTGTTGTTATCATTACCCTCTTTTGGGATTTGTAAAATCCATGCCTGAAACTGAAAACACCAGAGAATAGGGAGCTGAATTTTCTTCTTCCTTCTACCCCAACAGGGGTGTGTGTTTTGAAGGCAAATTGAGGTTCCAATATTGGTCAACATTGCCAGTGGTGTCATAGGTTAAGCAGGTTGGATTCTAAGTCAGTCAAGGAATATAAATTGTTCTGTTTACAAACACACAATGCATGCATATGTTCATTGCAGCACTGTTCACAATAGCAAAGACATGGAATCAACCTAAATGCCCATCAATAATAAACTGGATAAAGAAAATGTACATATATACCATGCAATACTCTGAAGCCATAAAAAGTAATGAGATCATGTCCTTTGCAGAAACATGGATGGAACTGAAGGCCATTATTCTTTCTTTCTTTCTTTCTTTTATTTTATTTTATTCAAGACGGAGTCTTGCTCTGTCACTTAGGCTGGAGTGCAATGGTATGATCTCAGCTCACTGCAACCTTTGCCTCCTGGGTTCAAGTGATTCTCCTGCTTCAGCCTCCGGAGTAGCTGGGATTACAGGCACTCACCACTACGCCTGGCTAATTTTTGTATTTTTAGTAGAGACAGGGTTTCACCATGTTGGTCAGGCTGGTCTCAAACTCCTGACCTCATGATCTGCCCGTCTTGGCCTCCCAAAGTACTGGAATTACAGGCATGAACCACTGCGCCTGGCCAAAGGCCATTATTCTTAGGAAGTGAACACAGGAGTAGAAAACCAAATACTGCATGTTCTCACTTATAAGTGGGAGCTAAAGGATAAGAATGCATGGACACATAGAGGGGAACAATACACAATGGAGCCTATTGGAGGGTGGAGGGTGAGAGGAGGGAGAGGATTGGGAAATATAACTAATGGATACTAGGCTTAATACCTGGGTGATGAAATAATCTGTACAACAAACCCCTGTGACACATTTACCTATATAATGAACCTGCACATGTACCCCTGAACTTAAAATAAAAGTTAAACAAAAATAAATAAAGACAGTGAGCATAGTAAAAATTGCCTAACATTAAAATAACCCTTGAGAATTCGAAGTCCCATAGATATGGCTTTGTGGATCCCAAGCTAGAGCTTAGTATGTCTAACACAGATGCTTTTCTCTCAACATGCGAACAGATTGCTGCGCCTGTGTTTGAGCACCAGATGAGGTATTTGGCTTGTGTTCAGGGATTATGATGAATGCAAAAATGGTTTTGAGTTGTTTGTTTTATGTTGGTTAAGTGTGAATAGTTTGCATATATTTAAATAAGTGTATAAATGAGGGAAAATTGCTGGAGAGGACACTGCTAGTACATAGTGTGCTGGCCAATTCTATTAATTCAACACAAAAATGATTCAAACGATTTTTATATTTTTTATTTTTGAAAATTTCAAACCTAGAGAAGAGTTAAAAGAATAGTATAACGATAATGAATGCTTACATACCCAGCACCTAGCTGGTTTCATCAACTGTTAATATTTTACCATACTAATACTCTCTCTTCTTCTCTAACACACAGACACACACACACACACACACACACACATATAGTGTATTAGTTATAATGAGGTTTCACAAACTGAGTATGCACTTGTAACCAGCACTCAGATCAAGAAGCAGAACATCATTAGCACCCCTGGAATTCCCTCTTGGGTGCCCTTTCTGACATCACCTCCCAGGGATATCCATTAGTCTGGCTTCTAATGACTAAATTGGTTTTGTGTGTTTTTTAACTTGATGTAAATGAAATCACATTTTATATGCTCTTTTTAGAGTCTGGCTTCTTTTACTCAACATTATGTTGGCCAGGTTCATCCAAGTTTTTCTGTGCAGTTCTCTTTTTCTGTTTAGCTCTGTCTTTGTGGCTGTTGCTATTCAAGGCACTGACTTTTTTGAAGCATCCAGGCAAGTTGTCTTATAGAATGCTCTGGGATCTGAATTTGTCTGATATTTCCCTTGGTTAGGTTCAGTGTAAGCATTTTGGTAAGAATCCAACAAAGGTAAAATTGTGTGCTTCCCACTGCATCCCATGACAGGGCACATAGCATCAGTTTGTCCCATTATTGAAGATGCTAACCTTGATTCCTTGGATAAGCCAGCATCTGACAGATCTCATTACTTGTTTGTAATTAACAAGTAATCTTTGGAAGGATACTTTGAGATCATGTAAATATCCTTTATCTGACCAACTTTTTACTCAGTCATTTTAGCATCTATTGATGATCCTTGCTTGAATCCATTGTTTTGTTGGAAATGAAATACTTAAGAAATTCTCTTGTAAAACTAAGACACTCTCAACTACTAATGTTTCCTAACCTCCAGCCTCTGCAAAGATACAAGATAAACACATAGGCTATTCCCTCTTTTTCTACCGCATTCCGCTTCCTACCTTATCTGTTCTATTTTGTACCCTGAGAGGGTGATGCTGAACCCAGCACTATCCACATTCCCCTGCAGTCAGGTTTCTGGTTGGGTGTCACCCGTGAGAGCCTGCTACAGGCAAGACTTCCAAGGGCAGGAAGAGAGAGTAGTCAGGGGACCCTCCTGGCTTCCAACTTCAGCCCTTCCAGCCTTAGGAATAGTAATAGCTTCCTGCTCTTCCAGTCTCTGGGTGCCTTGATATTTCTTTGTTCACTTAACCCTGTCCACACCTTTATAAATAGTCATTTCATTTTAAAAAATATCTTTTTTAACCCATCTGAAAACTTCTGCTTCTGGCCAGGACTCTAGCTGATTCAGTAAGTTTCACTCCAAATCTCTAGTTTTGATGTGAAGGGTGGGGTTTGTACTGTATTTCTGTCCATCAGTCAGTCAGGGTTTTTGGATAGAGGAATGAGTTACAAAGGGGAGGGCAAGCTGCAGGGAAAAGACAAGAAAGGAGTGTGTAGTACCTCAGGATTGGTAATACTGGGCACCATGACCACTCTGGATCTGAAGGGGCAGTGAGAGGGACCATGACTTTTGGGTAAGGGACATAGCAGACTCATGGCAACCCTGCAGTGAGAAAACCAGAAAAGTAAACACTGACACTGCTGGCTTCTCTACCTCCTCTCTCCTGCTGCTGCTCCCACTGACCAGACTTGACAGATCCACCCAGTTCCTCCCTCCTGGAACAGAGCATGGTGGAGAAGTGGGGGAGCGGGATCTGAGAATATCCAAAATGTGCCTTAGTTCTCCTTAGTTCCTGGCCCAAAATATGCCATCACACCCAAACACACCAAATCCTAAGTGCACTACAAGATCGAGAAGGCTCAGCCTGGTGTTTAAGAACCATCTTTGAGAGGTACTAAGTATTATGATGAAGAACGAGGTTTTCAATTTCAGCTGCATGCTTGGACCAGTAACTTGACCCATGCGAGCCTTATCTGTAAAAGGGGATATGAACAGTACCTGCCCCTAGTTGTGTTTGACGATTAACCGAGATGATTAATACCTGTAAGGTGCTTAGCACCTTGCCAGGTACATACTGAGAGTTTCATCAAGGTTTGCTTTTACTAGGATTGTTACTATCTTTGCACTTAGCTCTAGAGGACCTCAAGATGGATCAAATTTGTCCCCAGAAAATATCTTGATGCAGAAAGGGTACTGATTTTGAAGCCTGAACTCTTGGGTTCAAATCCTGCCACAAGATTCTCTTCTTCAATGTGGCCTTAAGTTCTCCGAGCCTCAGTTTCCTTGCTATAAAATGGAGCACAAACACCCACTTCACAGACTTAGATGAAGACCAAAGCAAATGAGATAAACGTACACGAAAAGTTTTTCTAAAGTGGAACGGCACTCTGCTAATGTTCGGCACTATAATTAATAAGCCAGCGAAGAGCGTTCTGTGGCAAGCATTTTTCTGATGATCTTCATTGCTACTCTCTTGTTGACTCAGGACATGTCAACAGATGACTTCCGTTCAACCTAAATGTCCCTTGCCCAAGCTAATTGCTAATTTAGACTTAAACTGTGCCCAACTCACGATTAGAATTCAAACCTTGGAACTCCATTAGGGATGCATAATGCTACATTTTCCTTCACTGAAATTAATCAGCTGCAAATGATTAAATTACTATATATAGTGTGAAACACAACAAAGCTGTAATTTTTATATAAATTCCAGAATGTTACATTATTTCCCTTCAGCACTGACATCAGAATAATTCCTCCACAATCATTGCTTTGTCTTCTGTAAAATAAAATTTTAAAAACCCATTGCTCTTCAAGCGTACCAAAGTCTGCGTTCAATATTTAATATGATTAATGTTTACTGTATTTGTTGTGGGGTTGTCTGCTAATTGTGGCGTTAAACCGCACCCCCTTCATCATCTTCGGGGGCTGAGGGATGTTGGTTCAGAACCACTGTTTGAGAAAGTATCAATTAAAATTCAGCTCCATTGAACACATGAATCCTTTTTGTTGTTTGTTTGTGGTGCCCGGCATATCTGGTGGCAACACTCTCCTTCACTCCCCTTCTCCTAACTACAAGAACAGATGGAGATTCCAGGCAGCTTCTGAGGAAGGATGTGGTGAAGCCACAGGCTTGCTCAACAGGCAAATGGGGGCCAGAGATATCCAGGGTACAATGCCAGCAATAGGCTTCTCTGGTGAAGTCCTCAATGCTGGAGCAGAACGGGAGTGATAATTAAAGCAAGGCCTGGAGGTTGGCACTTCATGACCCAAGATTGTGTGTGTCTTTAAATTTTGTGTCCTAGTCACTTCACTCTTAAGGACCTGGCCTCTTTATGTTTTGCACCCCAGGCACCTTGTCTGCCTGTTTCCCCCTCTGATTGAGTACTGAATTGACAGAAAACATGGAATGATGACCGAGTGTGAATAGGCTCTGCCATGATGAACCTTGGGTAAGTCCCTTTACCTCTCTGGGAGTTGGTTTTCTTATCTACACAACAGGAATAATTTTCTCTGCTGGGAAGAGTTAGGAATGAGACCATGCTTTATAAATTGCAGGATGCTTTCCAGATACGGGGGTCGTTGCCACTGAGTGACAGATGTTCCTCTAGCCTACCTCCCTACTGTGGCAGGTCTTCCAGTTCCCTCCTCAAAGCCCTGCAACCCTTTTGGGAAAAACCCTGGGGAAAGTCTTGGAAATGACACCAAACAAGGACTCTCAGCCCTTGTGCGGCCTCCAAAGCCCAGTGAATGTCTTCCAAGTCTGTTGCTGCTGTCAGCTGATAGGGCTCCATTCTGCTGCTGGCTTTGAGGCCACACTGTGTCAGCTATACTGAGGCCACCTAGCAGTGATGGAGTGATCTCTCCCATCACCCTCTCCCATTCTCATCCGTTCTGAAGGACAACTGCCTTACTCTCCCAGGGTCTCCTGAGGAATGTGTGGGCAAACTGTTCTTCCAGCTTCTCTTGGTAGCCCCTCTCTGTTGAAAGTCCATACATGAAACCATGGAGACTGGCTTCCAGGTCTCCTCTCTCCATGCCCTGAGCACCTGCAGATTTGTTTTAGCATTTTAATAACCTGTATGGACATGCTGGTGCACCCTGAAAAATATCAGCTCTAGGTCAAGATATGAGTTTCAGCCAGGCATGGTGGCTCTTGCCTGTAATCCCAGCACTTTAGGAGGCTGAGGAGGGCAGATCACTTGAGGTCAGGAGTTCCTTCCTCTCATCTTCCTCACCCCTGTGAACCAAGCCCACCTCAGCAGATCCCTGTGCGTTAGTGGGTGATCCTTTCATCCTCACTAGAAACAGCTCTCTCCTGGACTCTCAGTATCTAGAAGGCGGGGTTCTGAATACTTAAGCCCCCACCAGCTACCCAAGAATAGGAAGCAACCATGTACCATTTTGACATTGAGTTGTCCTTCCAGAATTAGGGAGAGATTTCTTTCTACTGAATCAATTCGAACCTTCTCTTTGTTGCTGTGTCATCCCTGGTCCATCTCTAATGGACTAAGAAATGCTCAGGTCAGGGTGGGATTAAAATGCATTTTTTTTTTTTTTTTTTTTTGAGATGAAGTCTCACTCTGTTGCTCAGTTTGGAATGTGGTGATATGATCTTGGCTGTCTGCAACCTCGTCCTCCTGAGTTCAAGTGATTCTCCTGCCTCAGCCTCCCGAGTAGCTGGGACTACAGGCGCATGCCACCACACCCAGCTGATTTTTGTATTTTTAGTAGAGATAGTGTTTTACCATGTTGGCTAGGCAAAGGTCTGGTCTCAAACTCCTGACCTTAAGTGATCCACCCACCTTGGCCTCCCAAAGTGCTGAGATTACAGGCATGAACCACTGCTCCTGGATGAAACTCATATCTTGACCTAGAGCTGACGTTTAGCCAGGATGCACCAGCATGTTCATGCAGGTTATTAAAATACTGAAATATATTTGTATCAGCTGGTTAGTAGTCACTGCCAAATGCCCATCTGTGTCACTGCTGCCCATCCTCTTCTCTGGGTCCCCTGGACTTCCTGGAATCCAAGAGAAGGGGCCTGGCACCCCAGGGATGTCTAGAAGGCTGCTTTGGCTCTAGAGCCAGGGTTCTTTCTGATTGACTGGTTCTTGGGCCACATTGATTCATTAGTTTGAAGATCACCTGATGATTTCAGCTAATTAATTACACTGCTTTTTACAGATAGCCACTTCAGACACCTGTGGGAAGAATGTTTTGGGTTCTATTTTAAAGCATACTGAAGCTCCTTGTAAAATGATTTCAGTGCCAAACAGTCTTGTCACTGGACATCACTGCCCTTGATAAAATTTCCTTTCCATCAACAAATTCCAGCCTGGCAATCCAAAACTGCCCATTTATCAATATGCTTTCAGAAAACAGCAATAGCCAATATGTACTGAGTGCTGGTCACAGCCAGGCACTGCACCAAGGGCTCTATATGCAAGATCTCATTGAACCCTGTCTGTAACAGTGTGACTTGTAGCCATTATTATCACTATCATTTAATAGATGTACAGACTAAGATTCAAAGAGTTTGGGTAGTTTGTTCAAGATGTTCCACTAGAAGGCAGCAGAGCTGGCTTTAAACCCAGGCCAAGGGTGTCCAAAGTGCTTAACATTTAAGTTAAACTGGTTATAGTCTTGTATATGTTCATTTTCTTGTTGCTGTTGTTATTGTGTGACATCTTAGTCTATTTTGTGTGGCTGTAACAGAATGCCACAAACCGGATAATTTATAAAGAGAAGAAACATATTTCTCACGGTTCTAGGGGTGGGAAAGTCCAATACCAAGGTGCTAGCATCTGAGGACTTTCTTGCTGCATCAGCCCATGGTGAAGGGCAAGAGGGTGAGACAGGGAGAGAGAGAGAAAGCACAAGAGAGGGACAAACTCACTTTTATAACAAACCACTCTCTTGATAGCAAATCTACTCCTATGAAAGTGACATTAGTCCAGTAGGAGAGCAGCATCCTTATGACCTAATCAGGTGGCGTTACACAGGTTCATTGAAGACAATTTAGGAAGTGCACAGAAGTAAAAGGTCTTAAAGGTCCCCACACCCCCTACACTGCAGTGCACTGGGGATTAAGTTTCCAACACATAAACCTTGGGGACAAATTTAAACCACAGCATGCATTCCCTACCACTGTAGCACCCCAGGGAATGTGTGTGTGTGTGTGTGTGTGTGTGTATGTGTGCATGCACGCATGTATGTCTGTGTGTGTGTGTGTGTGTGTGTCTGAGAGAAAGAGTTAAAATGAGTATCTGTAGGATGAAGGGAGAGGCACATGTAGTTACTGCCAGATCCCCTTTCCCTGTCATTGTATGTGATTCCTTCTGATCATCTGGATTGTCTGAAATAGAAACCTCCTGTATGTCAAGGGCTTTGATTGACTTTTCTCAAAACCTAGGGGAGTGCCCCATGCAAGCAGGTCCTCTGTGACGGCATCTAGATCACAATGGGGATGAATCAGTCAGTGAAAACTTCTGGGGAAGGAGGGAGGAGTCTGCTAGTTTCTTTCTGCCAAAATGAGCTGCGATTGTCCTTTTCCCCCCTCCCCTCCTTTCTTTCTTCCCTCATTTCTTTTCTTTTTGTCCCCTTCCATGTCATTACGGAGAAGGGCACTGGAGGCTTACTGAAGAGCTATGAGAAATAGCAGTGAAGGCCCAGAGCATTCCTTGTTTCCAGATGGTATGTGTACCTGTGGATCTGGGGGAAATGTGGACCATTTTGGTGGACTCTGGTGGCTTTTCCCCTGCTGGATTGTCTTTGGAGTGGTTTTCTTGGGAGTGGGCAAATTTAAGATTTAAAACAAAATTCAAAATGATGGAGTGCAGCTGACTTCTCTGAGGGTTTCTCTGCTTCCAGATCAAGCTAAGGCTGTACCCTGGCTATGAATAGCGCAGCCCCCTGGGGTGTCCAAGCCTGGTGAGATTCTGTCTCATTCACTCCTCGTAGACTTGTTAGCCTGGCTGAAGGCTCCCTTTGCCTTCAGCACTCCCCAACAGCTTATGGTTGGCCAGTGTATCCACCATCTTCATGCACAATGTGTACTCTACATTAAAGATCCTCTGACCAGACAGCATTGTGGATAAGATGACTATCTGCTTTTTTTCTTCATCTTTGAGCCCAAACTCTCACTTATCATTAGGGCTTGAATGAGCTGCAAATCCAATGCAATCTAGAAATGCCCACCAAAAAGACTAATTTGAACTTTGCCTAGGGCCAAATTACAGGGGATAGGGAGGGTAAAGGAGGAAGAGAAAATGTACTTCTTCTGCCTGTGTCATAGCATTTACCCCAAAACCTTGTCTGTCCTACTGAGGGAAGAACTGAGCCATAGGGCCAGCAATCTGAGTGTGGGCAGCTTCTGGGTTTGAGTGTTTTCTTTCAAGTTCCCCCCCCTGCCAGAGAACAAGCCCTCTGCTCCATGGCTGGTGTGAGCTGAGATCTGAGATTCTAATTGTGGAGTGAAATTCTCCCAATGAGGCAGACATTGCCATTGCGCCACCTGCTGGAAGATTGAAAAAGAATTTGAAACTCAGGGTTCAGCCATCCAACTAGTGGCGTCACAATCAAAATGATTATTTTTCATAATTCCCATTTTGTCTTATTACACAAGTTACACAGGTTCATTGAAGACAATTTAGGAAGTTCACAGAAGTAAAACAAAACAAAAGTCATCCATAATTCTGTCACCCAGCGATAACCATTGTTTATATTTTGTTGGCTTTCCTTCCAGTCTTTTTTCTAGTTGGATATATATAAATTCATATACTCTATTGGTATCACTCAATATACGTTATTTTACAGTTTGCTTTTTAAACTTAACAATAAATCTTAAATATCTTTACTTATTATTAATTATAACCTGCAACGTGAGTCTTGCTTAGTAGTTTTTTAATATTCCTGCACCATACACCTAGAGTCTGTTCCTATATATTAATTACAATGTTTCTATGCTTTGATTTTTACTGAGTCTAGTTTCTCCCCTCCTTTTTCCTCCTCTTCTTTCTTTCCTTCTCCTTTCTTCCTGCTTTACTTTCTTCTTTTTCCTTTTACTTATTTATTTCTCTCCAACAAACATCTGCCATAGATGTTGTTTGGGGCAGTTCCTTGGGTCTATCTGCCTCACCTCATCATAGAAGGAGCTCCAGAGACTTTCACTTGGGCCCTAGAGCTCTCTTCCAGGTGGGCTCTGCTGTCTTGCCATGAAAATAGAACATTCTGCACTCTGAATAGGGACAGACAAGAAAGATGGAATCCCAATCTAGTGCCTCCTCCAGTGCCTAGTGAAAAACAGGAGGCTAGCAATTTGCTGATTGTGCACTCTGTACAAGCTGGACTCCATTCTAAGAACTTGATATGAATTATCACACATAAGTATCACAAAACCCTTACAAGATATAGTCTTTCCCTTCCTTCCTTCCTTCCTTCCTTCCTTCCTTCCTTCCTTCCTTCCTTTCTTCCTTCCTCCCTCCCTCCCTCCCTCCCTCTCTTCCTTCTTTTAAGCTTAGGACACCAAGCTTAATAAAAGCACACAAACTTGCCCAAGATCACCAGCCAGTAAAGCCTTAAACCTCAGTGTGCAATGACTACCTATTAAAACAAAACAAAACGAAACAAAATAATATTTCCAGCCTCGCTTGACAAATCGGAAGATCTGACAACACAGGTTTGCATTCCCCTGTAACAACCATTAGCTGGAGCTGAATAGCGGTGCCCATATTCCATTAGCACAGGCTCTCCAGTTGCACTTTCTCCACTTCTCATACATTCTCCTCATGGTGGAAAAGGACTCCCTACTGCCAACGGCACAATGGGACAGACTGACTTCGACTAATAGAACAAGAGAGTTTACAGAAAGAAAACGACAGGTTCAGAGCTGTATATTCCTGGCTCTGTCTGAGAACCAGGATGTGTCTACGGCTGCCCTAATAAAATCATCTTTCTCTCCTATCCATGGGTGTGGAAATGGATGTGGAGGATGCTAGACCATGGAGGGAGGAACATAATTACAGTTCAGACTGAAGTCGTTGCTATAGAGCTACTAGAGTAAGTACGCACATGGGCGGCTGGGAGCAGTTGTTAGCTTCGTTGGCTGATGGTGGCCTGTGCTAAGTGAAATTGATATAATATAGAACAGGAACTGGAAAAACTTTTTCTGAAAAAAGACAGGCAGTAAAAGTTTTGGGCTTTGTGAGCCATGAGATCTCTGCTGTAACTAAACTCCACCGTTGGAAATGCTGGGGCAGCCACAGACAGTATGTATATGAATGGCATGGCTGTGTTCCAATCAAGCTTTGCCTACAAAAACAGGTGGCAGCGTTATTTACAAAAGCAGGCCATAGTTTGCCAACTCCAACATAGAAGAAGGAATCTAAAGATTTAAGAATAGGGCTGTTGGAGTGGATTTAGCCTCTGCAAACGATTCCCTGTTTAAACTAGTTGGATTTTATTTTGCAGGGTAGATTCTGTTTTCTTCAACTGAGCCCTCACCCATACAGCATTTCCCCACTTTCCGTGACTTTTGAAAATGGTCAAAATAAGAAATTTCCCTGCATACAATTAGGGATTGGGGATGGGAATTCAGATTTGGATTCTCTGACTTGGGTTATTTTCTAAATTGTGTTAGAGATTGGGTTCCCAGCAGACCAGAACCCGCATGAAGGCTCCTCTTTGGACCCAGAACTTCATAGGCTAATGGAGACAGCAGAGGCAGAATCACGCCAAATGGGATTGGACCTGTGGGGAGGTCACCGTCCTCAAAACGCATCCTTCAAAGACCGGGCTGACAATGTCATTTAACACAGCAATTTCCAGTCCCTGAGAAGAGATTTGAGTCAGAACGAGAGGGAAGTAAAAACAATTTAAAAAGAGAAGCTTGAGAAGTCTAGGCATCTCTCATAAGTCTGCAGTCTCTGGATGCAAGGGTTAGGCTCAGAAAATGAGAAAGTGGGTGGAGAAAAGGCCTGCCTGGGAGTGAAAGGCTGTCGGGGACTCCTGTGTTTGTGTTTTACTTGAAGCCGCTGGTGGTGTGGGTGGTGTAGGGTAAAGGAGAAAAGCGAGGACACTTCTATGCTGGCTTAGTATAAATAGATACCATTCTCTAAAGTTGGAAGGGAAGGGGCGTCCTCCATTACAAGGAACTCCCTGTCCTGTGTCCATGGAGAACACGGCTGGGTGACAATGGTGCTCATTTCCAGTGAGCTCTGATGTGGTCATGGTTGGGATTCATAGGCTTGTCAGCTCAGCACTCTGGGCAGCCTCCTGCAGTCAGTCAGGGCAGACCTTAATAATAATGATTATAGTTCATACTTATAGGGCATCTATTGTGTCTCAGGCCCTACGCATTAGCTCCTCTAATTCTCACAACCCTATGAAGTACAATCTTCTCTCTGTATCTGTGAGGGATTTGCTCCAGGACCCCTACAGATGCCCAAATCCACAGATGCTCAAGTCCCTTATAGAAAGTGATGTAGTATTTGCATATCACCTATGTGCATCTTCCTATATACTTTAAATCATCTCTATGTAAGTCTCATGACTTATAATACCTAATGCAACATAAATGCTATGTAAATGGATGTAATACTATATTGGTTCTTATCATTGTTATAGTAGTATTGCTAATTTTAATTGTTTTTCTCACGAATATTTTTGATGTGTGATTGGTTGCATCCACAGATGCAGAACCCACAGATACAGAGGAGTGACTGTAAATACGATTATTTTCCCCATTCTGCTCAAGATGAATTCCATTTTCCTGCAACCCAGATTCAATCCACATGGCTTATTTTACACAAGAAGAAACTGGTCACATCACAGCAAATTGTAGAACCAATGAGATCCCAGAGCTCTAACTAACCAGCCCATTTTCCCACACTGCTTCCTTGGTACAGGGTATGTTAGCATGAGGGCTAAGCTGCTAGAACAAAGAAACCCAGAAACACACTGGCTTTAATAAAAGAGAAATTTTATGTATCTCTCACTAGGCAGTCCTAAAGTGAGCAGTTCAAGGTATCTCTGCTCCATCAGATAATTCAGGACCCAGTTCATGTGGCCTTGCCAGATTCCAGGATTGGGAATGACCTAGGTCTGGCCAATCAGAGTCATGTTAATTGGTCCAGTGCCCCAAGCAGGATCAAAGAGAGTCAGCCTAGGATTTCTGTTGGAACCATGGGGAAACAGGCACTCCTTCTTACATGGGAGTGGCTAAACATGATCAAACATGGGCCTTAGAAGGCTTTTGGCTATTTTTACCATTGCAAGAGAAGACCCCAAGAGTGATGAAAATAACAGGGAAAATTAGAGCCAATACAATGAGAGAAATAGATTCCAATGACAATGTTTGAGACCCAGAATCTAGCTTTTATGCATGAAGCCAATCTACCTCTGGACTTTTAAATTTTTGTAAGCCAATAAGTATGCATTTTCGACCAAAACTGTTTGTGATGGGTTTCTCTTATTTACAATGGAAAGAAACCTAATAAATAATGAGTTATTTCCTTAAGACCCACATTTCCTGCTCCTCCTCTAGTTGCTATAGTGGGGCTCACAGCATCAGCTCTGGGGGAAGAGGAGAGAAATTCCACTGAACAAAGAGGCCTGACACTTACCTTTGCCATCATCTCACTGCTTCCTCCCAAGCCTCTTCTTAGCACTGCTCACTACCTCCTTCTCCCAAACACCATCCACAGGCCGCTGTTATATGACTTCTTTTTTATTTAATATTTATTTTAACTTGATTTTACCTGAATGTGAGTGTGTGTGCCTGTGAACGCATGTCCAGGCATGTGTGACAGTGGTTCTCAAACTTCAGTGTGCATCAGAATGACCTGGAGAACTTGACAAACACAGTTTCCTGGACCCCACCCCCGGATTTCATAATTCAGCAGGTCTGGGTGGGGCCTAACAATTTGCACTTCTAACAAGCTCCCAGTGAGATGCTGATGCTGCTGTCCAGGGACTATACCTTGTGGACTACTGGCATATGGGATGGGGGTAAAGAGTAACACCTGCCATTTCTAGAATGTTTTTCAATTTGTAAAGACTTTTGATGCAATGTATTTTAATTGAACCTTCTGGTTATCATGTAAGATAGGTAAGACAACTATTACTGATCTATCTATTTTACTCTGACCAGAAAACTCAGCCTCAGAGCGATTAAATGATTGACCAAGTACTCACAGCTAGGATTTGCAGAAGTTGAAACAAAAAATCAGATCTCCTGACTGGAGTTATTTTTTGCATTCCAGTATGCTATCTGGCATGAAAATATAATTCAATATTAAGAAATGGAGCAAGGAGAGAGAAAAAGAAGAGGGGGGATCAACAATAGATGGGATGGCTAAAGACAGAGCGAGAAGAGAGAGAGAGAAAGAGAGAGAGAACCTGGAAACTAAAATCAAAACCTTGAAAAACATGTGGCACACTGAAGACAATCATAGGCTTGGCATTAGTCAGCCCTGAGTTTGGTCCCAGTTCTGCTACTTTTTCATCCTTGAACCTTAAGAATATTTATTTGATGTCTTTGATCTCCAATTATGAAATGGAGATGATGACGCCTACCTTGAAAGATTATTGTAATTATTTGATGAAATAACACAGTCAAGCTTTTAGCAAGAACCTGGCCCAGAGTTAGCTCTGCCCAAACTTTAGCCACTGGAATTTCATTTAATTCTTGCAATCCTTCTGCATGAGATGTTTTATTAGTGAAGGGTAGACTGAGTCACTGTAACACATGACATCTCCGGACAGCTTGCAGAATAAAAAGTGTATGTCTCACGCATGTGACAATTTAAAGTGAGTGTTCTGAGTTGATGGGCAACTCTTCTGTGCACAGTCATTCCAGACTCAGGCTGAGGGCAGCTTTTTCAACACTTATCTTCCAAAATCTCTCTTGTCATTGCCATTAACCAGCAAACAGGCGGGGGAAAGAGGAATTAAATGAGGCATAGCCTGGTTTTAAGGTGTCATCCCACAAGGGACACATATCTTGCCCCTCATATTGTAATGCAGAGGTCTAAGTGACATGGCCATATCTAGTTTCAAAAGAGCTGTTGGGAGAGAGTCCTCCTTGGACCTTTTGCATTCCTACACATCTTGCTGAATATGCCAGAACTTCAAGGATCTCACTGCTCTTTTATTCAGGCTGTTTATTAGGGTTGTTTATGCAGACAGTTACCTTAGGAAATGAAATTACATCTACTCATCCTTCCCTACGACACCACCTGGGACAATGAATAGGCTTGCTTATTGCTTACTATAAAAGTGATGGATTCCCCAAGCTTGGTGCTCCTCAGTTGCAATGTAAACCCACTGTATGCATAACATCCATCTGGGGCCATCATGTTATCCCCCATGAGACCCAGGGCAAGAAGAACCAATGTAAATATGCTGATGCTCTTGCTGCTTGATGTGTCATGAGTACTAAACTCCTTTGTCTAAGACCTAAGGGTCTTTTGTCTTCTATTAGCACCAGTGAAACAGTCAGAAGCTAACATATTAGCTTTCAGTAAGGTAGAATCAAATCCCAGGCTTGGCAAGAAGTTGAGAAATATGGTTCCTACCTGGGTAACCATGTCTTAGCTATAATCTTAGACCTATAGAAGAAGGACAAAAGGGATTTTGGTGATTAGCTAACAGTCTCTTTCATAGATGTTCTTATCTCCATTAGGAAATGAAAACTCAAAGAAGCAAAGTGATATTGATACATGATTTAGCTCTGTGTCCCCACCCAAATCTCATCTCGAATTGTAATCCCCACCTGCCATGAGAGGGACCTGGTGGGAGGTGATTGGATAATGGGGGCAGTTTCCCCCATGCTGTTCTTGTGATAGAGGGTGAGTTCTCATGAGATCTGATGGTTTAAAAGTGTTCAGCAGCTCCCCACCTCATGCTCTCTCTCTCCTGCTGTCTTAGAAGAAGGTGCCTGCTTCCCCCTTCACCTTCCACCATGATTGTAAGTTTCCTGAGGCCTCCCCAGCCATGTGGAACTGTGAGTCAATTAAACCTCTTTCCTTGGTAAATGACCCAGCCTCAGATAATATCTTTATAGCACTGTGGGAACAGACAAATGCACAAAGCAATTTGCCCAAGGTCTGGCAAAAAGCAGAGCTGTGATTTGAACAAGTCTGTTGAATTTCTTCCACTAAAATGAGAAGTCACACCACAGGAATGTATTATTGCAGCCGTGCAAATGTGTACAGAAGCCCATTTACTGTGAAATTAGTGGTAACCCTAACCCCACCTTAATCCTTACTCTAACCCTTCCGAGGCTCTGGGAGTGGCCCTAGTAATGTGTTCACATACGATTGGATGCCGTGTTAAAGAGCTTGGACTTTAGCATATAGACAATAGGGAGCCATATGAAGTTCTTGAGCAGAGATATAATATTGTGACTGCAATGTGCAAAGTAAATTGGATGGAGAGAAACACTGGAGGCAAGGATACTGAGTAGAAGACAGTGGTCATGGTGCCTGGCCCAGAGTAGTGTTTGATGTATGCTGAATGTATGGCTTTGGTGAAAAATGATAATGGCCTGAAACAGTAGAAGGACAGGATGTATGGGGGTGAGTGGCCAGATCATACATTCTTGCAACATCCCATGCTTGGGAATCATGCACATTACATTCAAGATAGCAGCTACTTCTAGGGGCAGGAAAGGAAATGTGACTGGGTAAGAAGTCAAAGGGGCCTCAACTCCACTGATAGTATTTTATATATTAAACTGGGTAATGTGTACTCAGAGAGTTCCTAAACTATACATATTCTTTTTCACTTTTAACTTATGATCATGAAAAATTCTTTATACCTTTTGTGAGTCTTAAATATTTCCTAATAAAATGTGTAAAATACATTTTACACGCAGAATAGAAAGGGTCGTATTTTGAAGTGATATCTGTGTACAGCCCTTCTGAAAGATCTTTGCATTTCAACAGAAGACAATTCATTTATATAAAGAATATCTGAGGGAGGAAGATCTAGTTCCAGACACCTGTAGGTGGGAAAGATATTTTCAGGGGAAGGAGGAATTTTGGGGGCCAGCCTGCAGTCACATGAGTGACTGGCCCTGACTGTCCTACCCAACTGCATACAGAACTGGACCTGGGGGGCCCTTAGGAGGGTGAACTGTATCTACCTTCTGGCAGGGAATCTCCCTGGTGAGCCAGCCAGTGTTTGCTGAGCACCTCCCACCCTCCACCACCACAGGGAGCATGTCTGCAGAAGTAACACCTCTTGCCCCCAAATGCTTGAGTTCCCTTTGTGAATTTTTCTTAATTTTTTTAAAGCCAAGATGCGCATGCTAATCTTTCTCCTCTCTCAGCTTCACATGAAACCCCGGCACACAGCTTTGCATTATTCATGAAGGCTTACATTAATCAAATGCTTCAAAGTTTCATAAAGTTTCTATTTTGGAGCACACATTCTTTGTAGGGTGGGCACTTAGTGGACAATGGGATTGTATTTTGGAGCTCCTCCAGCATTCTTAATTCCCATCTGCTTTATTTGTTGCAGCTGTTTTATTTCTTCCCCAGAGGCCACATCTCAGAATTCTGTAGTATGCAGAGTGTTTTCAAATAAATGTGAGCACCAGGAAATGCTTTCTAGGTTGAGTGGATGCAAAAGAGATTCAAATTGTTACACTTGGTTTGTCTTCTCTGACTCATGTCTCCCTGTGATGCCCACATGTATGATTGTGGCAGAGGCTGCTGCATGCTCTCCAGGGCATTTTCTCTTTTTTCCTTAAAAATTGAAGCTGCCAACTTTTAGCTGAGCCATATAGAATAAGGACTACATTTCCCAGCCTTCCAGAATGCTGCCTTGCAGTGGCCATGTGACCAGCTTCTGGACAATGGGTGTAATGGAAGTGTTGCCCCATGACCTTGGGGCACGCCCCCATTTCCTCTTTGCTTTCCTGCTGGCTGGAATGTTTTACGATGGCTGGATCTTGGACTGTGAAGAGGAATCAATGTGTTGAGCAAAGCAACAAGATAGAAATTGCTGAAATCCCTAACCGTTGGAATGCCTTACCAGCCCTGACTTCCTAAAAGGGAGAAAACTACCATTTTTATAAGACAATCTTTTCTAGAGGAGGGTGAAGCTTAAGGAGGTAGAGGAGGGTTGTGATGCACTTACTAATTCATCCCTGAGGGTTTTGTAAGAAATACTTTAATTTGCAAATTAGACAGTATTTTACTGGTGTAATATTGAAGGTCATAATGGAAAGGACTGACCTCAAGGTGCCAAATCCTAAAAGCATAAACACCTTCCTATGTAACATTAGACCAACTCTCTCCATGTCTCTTTTGCCAATACCCACAGTATGAGCATTAATGCACTGAGTCTCCCAGGAGTATTCTCCATTGCACTAGAAGGAAAGAGGAGCTGACCCAGCTAAGCAAGGATAACTTGCCCTAACATCATTGAGTTGCAAATGGTTATTGGATTGTTGGTATATTTCTCATTATAAAAGCACAAGAATAAAAATCACCAATATAACTAAGAATGTAACTGGATTGTTTGTAACACACAGGATAAATGCTTGAGGGCATGGATGCCCCATTCTCCACGATGTGATTATTTCACATTGTATGCCTGTATTAAAGCATCTCGTGTACCCCAGAAATAGAGACATCCACTATGTACCCATGAAAATTAAAAAATTGAAAATTAAAAACTTGGTAGTGATCCCACTACCAAGTAATCATTTTGATCTATTTCTTCTTAGTCCTTTTCTTTTTCTTGCTGTTGTCCAATATTACACTAAGATTTTTATTATTATTATTATACTTTAAGTTCTGGGATACATGTGCAGAACGTGCAGGTTTGTTACATAGGTATACGTGTGCCATAGTGTTTTGCTGCACCCATCAGCCCATCATCTACATTAGGTATTTCTCCTAATGCTATCCCTCCCCTAATCCCCCACCCTCCCACAGGCCCCGGTGTGTGATGTTCCCCTCCCTGCGTCCATGTCAATGCAAATATAGATGTTTATCTTTTTATAAATGATATCATAGTATACGTATTATTTTGTGGTTGTTTGTTTTGTTTTGTTTCTTGTGTCAGTCTCGCTTTGTCATCCAGGCTGGAGTACAATGGCACCATCACAGCTCAAGGCATCTTAGAATTCTTCTGCTCAAAAAATCCTCCTGCCTCAGCCTCCTGAGTAACTGGGACTACAGGTGTGTGCCACCATGCCCAGCTAATGTTTAAAAAATTTATGGAGACTGTCTCACTATGTTGCCTAGGCGGGTCTTGAACTCCTGGCCTCCAGCAACCCTTCTGCCTTGGCCTCCTGAAGTGCTCAGATTACAGGCATGAGCCCCTGTGCCCTATTTATTATGTATTATTTATAAGGAATTATTCTACAATACATTTATTAATTATCTTTACTCCAGACCATCATATGGCTGTAGTCTAATATATTGTCCAATCCCTTAGTCTTTTTTTTTTTTTTGAGATGGAGTTTCACTCTGTCACCCAGGCTGGAATGCAGTGTCACCATCTCGGCTCACTGCAACCTCCACCTCCCAGTTTCAAGCAATTCTCATGCCTCAGCCTCTCTAGTAACTGGGACTATAGGCGCCTGCCACCACACCTGGCTAATTTTTGTATTTTTTTGTTTGTTTTTTAGTAGAGATGGGTTTCACCATGTTGACTAGGCTGTTATCGAACACCTGCAATCCCTTAGTCTTGTATACATATGTTTTTTTCATTTCCTACCTTCTTTTTTGCCATTATAAATAATACTGGGATGAACATCCTTGTAGATAAGTATTTTCACACATCCTGATTTTTTTCTAGTAAATTTCTAGAACTGGAATTCAGGAGGATTTAATCACCGTTGCTACTATTCCTTTTTTTAAGGCCCATTTTGATGTCATTGATCTTTCACTGTCTTCTGTGGTTGGGCAACTCTCAGTCAGGTTTTCAGAACAACAGCCCTTTGTCTGGTTTATGTTAAACAATATGAGAACTTGAACATTTTCTGCTCTGAAATATTCATAGGTTTTTTTTTTTGTTTTCGTCTTCTACCATCGCAAGCAGTTAAAAATACAGCCTGGAGAAATGACATTTTTCTTGCAGAAAATGAGTTGGTAATTTATTCGAATGAGGCTGGGTAGTTGTTTTAAATTATTACCTGATGGATACCACTAATGAAATGAAGTCCGTTTACATCTTTAAATAACCTTTAATATTTGTACAAGTAAAGATCTCCATTTGATGATAATGGAAATTGTCAGAAGTTTTCATTTTCTCACAATTTAGCTCACTCACAATGGCTGTCAGACAGCCGAATGATCTGATGCAGCGCGCTGCTAATCGTTTCAGCAGAAGACAGTGTTTCAAAGGTACGGGAAAGGAGGTGCAGACACTAATGAAGTTTTATTATCGGAACATAGAATTAGGATTGTGACAAGAGACAATGGTGGCAATGACACGTAGTTAGAATGTTACAGCTTGTGAAGTCGGTAGCTAAATCTCAGGAATGGAAATGTTGAGAAGGGTAGACTGATGACTACCCCTCAGTGGAAACAGACCAGATCTCAGCTTATCTGGCTGGAAGGAAAGCAAAAGAAACAAAGCAAAACAAACCAAAAAATCCTAAGAAACAAAAGACAGATTCAAGCCAATCTGTGATTTGTAAAATAAGCAAGGTGCAGGCTTGTGTAAGTGTCTTTGACATATCCAAATGATGAGAGCGGCATGCTTCGGTAGGTTTGTTCTCAAAAACAAGGCGGTAAAAGCTGAATCCAGTGGATCACAATTATACTAAGGACTCCAGGTTTGAGTGGAGTCACCACTGACATTGGTGATTAGAAATTATTTTGTGGGAGAGAGGGAAGGGAGGTGAAAGAAGGAAGTAGGAAAAGGAAGGTGAGGAGGGTCCATCGTCATCCAAAATGGAGCCCCCAATAACAATCTCAGTGAGATGCCTCTTCAGAATAGCCCTTGCCATTTATCCTTCATTCATTAATATTTGATAGATACTTATTGTCTACTAAGTACCAGGCACTGCTCCACTAAACACCAGGACACAGTGGTGAATACGACACATAAGGCCCCTATTTTCACAATTTGTATTCTTTTGGGGGTTAGAGAGAAAAGAAACAAATAAGAAAATATTACATATAGCACTATGGGCTATGCAAAGAATTATAACAAAGTGAAGTGATATGCTGCTGGGGAGTCTGTTCTATAAAGTATGTAGTGTGTGGTGGTCTTAAGGCAACTCTTAGGTATTTCGATACTCTTCCATTAGTAGGTAGAGTCTGTGTCCCTTCCCCTTGCACCTGAGGGGCCTCTGTACCTACCTGGAAGAATAGGACACAAAGGAAGTGGCTCTCAGTTTGAAAAGGCCATGCAGCTTCTGCTGATTTTTCTTGGGACATTCACTCTAGGTGCCTTCAGCTGAATGTAAGAAGTCCAGCTATCATGAGGCCACCATGTGGACAGATGACTCAGAGGAATGTGTGTGTGTGTGTGTGTGAGAGAGAGAGAGAGAGAGAGAGAGAGAGAGAGACCTGAGCAGCTAGCAGTGCCAGCACCTAGACGTTTGAACCTTCCCAGCCCAGATATATGGTGGAAAAAACTTCAAGATGCGCATTGGACAGCAACCACATGAAAGACCCGGAGTGAGAACTCTTAAGCTGAGATCCCACTTTTTCAGACTCCAGAGCCAAATAAATAATTATTAATGTTTTAAGCCACTGTTTTTGTGTGGCAACAATGAAGGCCTGGAACAGGGTGATACAAGAAAGTTTCTTTGAGGAGATGACGCTTATGCTGAAGACCTCAGTATCATGAAGGAGCCAGGGGAGAAAGAACATTCTGGGCAAAGGAAACGGTGGAAAGATCCTAATCAGAAATGGGTTTAGCAAGTTCAAGGAAGGAAAGCAGGCCAGTAAGGCTGAAATGCAACCCAATAAGAGTGGTAGGAGATGAGTGCAGGCATGCAGTAGAACTTCAGTTTGTGGGGAGGGTGTGCACTCACCCAAGTAATATCCTACAGTAATGCTGAGCGTAGCCATGAGAACCTTCCAAGTTTAACATTGGAACCCTGGAAGAGCTTGAATTCATTTTCTCTCCTGTGCCAGTGTCATGATAAAAAAGTGCTGACAAAACTTTCCCAAACCTCATCTAATACCACTGAGGTCCAAGAGAAAGCGAAGGGTGGGTGTTCGGGCACTGCAGTTCTCCCCAGAAAGCAGAGAATTTAACACCTTCTTGTTTTAATTAAAAACAAACTAACAAAACAAAACAAAACCTCCTTGGGCACAAATAATTAAAAACAATATTAATACTATATGGATATGTTTCAAGGATTGCAAGCTTGCATGAGAACGCCTTTGAACTGTCAGATCACCTGGTCTTAAAAAGTCATTTTGCAGTTTCTACCTTCTTTAAACTGGTAGACCATTTTGTGGCTAATGTGGAAATCTAAGAAATGCAAATATTAATACTACCAGAAAGTGAAGGGAAGTAGCCTGAATTTGCATTTTGTGGCAGTTGCAAAGGTCCTTTAACTTGTAGACAAAGGTCTCTCTGATTGGGGAGCGCCAGTGAATGCATCTAGAAGGGCTGCTCCCAGTACAAGCAGGCAGAGGTTGCTTTCCACAAACTGGACAGAGAAGAGATGGAAGATGGCAAGATTATTTGATATTGTATTTAAGCATCCAGAAAAGGCCAGGACAAAAGAATGAAGAGTTAGCGTCCTATTACACTTTGCAAACAAATAGAAGAGGGCATAGCACGCCCCTGGAATCTTCAAGTCCTTTGCAGATACTAACTGCCAACTCCTCATCCCAACACTGAGTAGCAAGGCTCTTGGGTGTAAGTGACCCAAACTGAAATAAATTGACTTAAGCAAAAAAGGGGGCCTCATTGATTCACAGACTCAAACTGCAGAAAGTGTAGAGTGGAGCTGAGCTTGGAGAAGCTGGGATCCAGGAGCTCTGTCACCAGTTGGGTGCTTTCCCATTTCCTTTCTGCGTCTCCCTGCCTGTTGTCTTCATTTCCCTAGACCAGATCCTCCAAGTGATAGGCTTACATACTTACAGCTTCCTATCAAAGATGCAAAAGAGCTCTTTCTCCCCAACTTATATTTGGAAAACTCCCCAAGGATACACCCTGATGGGCCTTGGGTCATTTCACCACCTTCTTTGGTCAGCCATTGTGACCAGACAGTCGGGGGTTGTGACCGGCCCAAAAGGAGGAAGATCTATTTCTAGAAGAGGTGAGACAGGGGCAATGTTGGGCAGCTAAAAATGATATTATCTTCTTCCCGAAGGGAAGAATTAGGTGAAGTCTAAGAGCAGAGCTCACAGATCTGAGTGGTACCTCTTCACCCTACATATAACACTGCCCAAGGCATAAGATTTAGAGCTGGTGAGACAGAAAAGGCAAGGTTTCCATAGTTCAGCTCTTTCAGGGTATGGATTTCCCCTTCTAAAGAACTTACACTTTGAGAACACAGATCTCATGGAATCGTTGGCTTCTCAGATGGAAGAGAGTGTTTAGTCCAACGTCATTATTTCATACATATGATAAGATTCAAGACCTTCGTATACAAGAATTCACAGGCTTGGCACAGTGGCTCACACCTGTAATCCCAGCACTTTGGAAGGTCGAGGCAGGAAGATTGCTTGAACCCAGGAGTTTGAGACTAGCCTTGGGCAATATGGAGAAACCCTGTCTCTACAAAACACAATACCAAAATTAGCCGAGTTTGGTGGCTTGCACCTGTAGTCACAACTACTTGGGAGGCTGAGGTGGGAGAATCACCTGAACTTAGGAAATCAAGGCTACAGTGAGCCGTGACTGTGCCACTGTACTCCAGCCTAGGTGATGAGAGTGAGACCCTGTCTCAAAAAAAAAAAAAAAAAAAAGAACTCACAGATTTGTAAGGAGGCCAAGAAGCCAGAAATGGGAGCAGCTGTCAGGCTGAGTTGGCTCTGCTGAGACTCACTACAACATTGGCTGGAGGTCATGCTATTAGTTCTCCACTTTGGTAGTCATATGGGAGCCTTAAGTGTGTATTACTTTTTCAAGATATTTGTTTAGAATTGAATTTGTGTTCGCACACATCACAATGTTAGCAGTGACCAGAAGCAGCCTGATTATATAGTATCTGTGATCTTCTTACAGTCCACCCCCACCACCTCCTACCCATACCCACCCCGACCCCTCACAGACACAGACACACCTGTACACTCCTGATCACCTACATGCCTCAGCTTTCACTGTGCCAGTGGAGGTAAAAGTGATTAGGGGGGAATGGAGAGGCCAGCAAGGAACAAGATTTAAATTGGGAAAGACAGGGAACTACAGGATAGACAAGGAAGAGAGAAGGATGAAGAAGAAAGAGCCTCTTTAAGCCATGAGTTCTAGACAGAGTCTTTTGGGGTCCTTAGAGTGAGGGAAGGAAAGACCTTTGAGGGCCCTCCTGTACATGTGAGAGGTAGAAAGAAAGAGGAGGAGTTATGGAAAAAATCATTTCCAGATGTTTTGTTCTGTTTTATTTGTTTATTTATTTATTATTTTATTTTATTTTATTTTTTGAGACAGGGTCTCGCTCTGTCTCCCAGGTTGGAGTGCAGTGGAACAATCATAGCTCACTATAGCCTTAAACTCCTGGCTTCAAGAGATCCTCCTGCCTCTACCTCTCAAAGTGCTGGGATTACAGGCATGAGCCACTACGTCCAGCCTTATTAGGTTTTTTTAATGTACCTTCTCACCTTCACTCTTAAGATACTGTGGACAATATGTACATTGGTTTTACTTTTTTAAATGTTGAATTTGTATTTCTTTGCAGATACTGGGCCACAAGGTGACTTGGATTTTTAAGGGTTACACACATGAGACAACTACAATCCAGAGGAATTCGTGACTGTCCTCGGAGGCCACAGCCCTTTGATGCCTCTTTCACTCTGCCCATTATGTCCCACTGAACAACTTGGGTGTCAGAGCCAGCCATTTTGCTCTGTGAGGAAGTAATTTTGCAGTTGAATTGGACATGGTTGCATTTTCTAGTCTCTACTTTCTCCAAATATCCCAGTACTTAGTTTTTGCTCCAGTTGAAAAAAAAAACTACACTAATGGATTAAACAGCCATTTGGAAAAGACAAGTAATTAGTCCAAGTGAGAGTGTGTATGTGTGAGTATGTGTGAGTGTGTATGTGTGAGTATGAGTGTGTGTGAGTGTGTGTGAGTGTATGAGTGTGTATGTGTGTGTGAGAGTGTGTGTGTAAGAAGCTGTGTATGAGTCTAAGGAGGTAATAGTCTTGCCAATACCTAGGCTATCTCTTGAGAATCGTTCAATTATTGACTGACCTTTATATTTAAATTTCTAGTTTGGCCTCCGTCTTGCCCCTGCTATTCCTTACTTTAAGTTGGTATCAAATCCAGCAGAAAAATGTGAAGCGCAGTCCCCAGGATGCAGCGTAGTGGTCAAAATGGAGGCTTTGAAGAGAGCCAGACCTGGATTCAAGTCCAGGTGCTGTTACCATTTAGTTGTGCTACCTTAGAGGAAAGTTGCTCAACTTCTCTGAGCCTCAGTTTAGTCATCTATGAGAGGGGACTAACATCATTCCCATTTTTTTGAAAGGATTTTTTTCTTAACTTTTTTGAGGTAATTTTGGAAAGGATCATTCAAATTAACGTATGTGAAGCACCTAACACATAACAGACCCTTGGTAAATGGTAGCAAAGAAGATTATGGTCATTAGGAACTCCTGAGAGAGGGCAGGTGCCACAGGAAGGGATTGGACCAGATCAACATTTCAGTGTCTTCTCAGGATTATAATTTCTGAAAGTTGCTCCCAGATGGGGAAAAGCTTTCATCCTATGGTCAAATATTGCTTAGAAACTCTCGATTTGCCTTTTAGAAATTTATTATAATATTAGCATATTAATAGCTCTGAAAAATCCTGAAGAAAAGAGCCTGTTTAAATTGGTTTACCCCAGTGATTCCCAAATACATCTGAGCAAAGAACTACTTTTTTTTTTTTTTTAAAAAAAAGAAGAGATGTTCTTTTGTTAGTAACATTCCATGAAATCAGTGTTCCTGAGAATACACTTTGAAAAACATTGGACTAAGCACTCTTTAAGGTTCCTTCTGAAAGCTCTTGGTAAGTGGAGGGATTCTGGGTACCTATCTTACTTAGCACCCACAAAGGTTTATTTTATGAGCTTCCCAGAGTGTAGAAAGGCCAGGGGATAAACAGAGCTGCTGCTGGAACCTCTAAAATCCACTTATTAAAAGATACTGAATTGCTGGTGGGGTATAAAATGGTGCAACCACTTTGGAAAATAATCTGGAAGCTCCTCAAAAGAATAACATAAGAGTTACCAAATGCTGTGAACTAAATGTTTGTGTCTGCTCTCCAAAATTCATCTGATGAAATTCTAAACACTGATGTGATGGCATTAGGAGGTGGGGCCTTGAGGAGGTAATTAGGTTGTAAGAGTGGAGCCCTCATGAATGGGATTAGTGCCCTTAGGAAAAGAGGAAAGAGAGCTTGCTTTCTCTCTGTCTCTGTCTGCTCTCTACCATATGAGGATACAATGAGAAGTGGACCTTTTGCAACCTGAAAAAGAACCCTCACCATTACCTGACCACGTCAGTGTGATTTCTGACTTCCAGCCTCCAGAATTGTAAGAAATAAATTTCTGATGTTGATAAGTCACCCAGTTTATGGTATTTTGTGATATCAACCCAAGCTGACCAAGATACCACAAGACCCAGCAATTCCACTCCTGGAAATTGAAAACATATGGTCGTATAAAATCTTGTACATGAATGTTCACAACAGCATTATTTAGGATAGCCAAAACAATAGAAATTACCCAAATGTCCATCAGCTGGTGAATGGATATATAAAACTGCATGTCCGTACAGTGGAATATTATTCAGTCATTTAAAAAAATGAAGTTCTGATTCATGCTACAACATGAATCAGATGAGTCTTGGAAACATTATGCTACGTGAAAGAAACTAGTGCCAAAGGCCACATATTATGATTCCATTTGTATGAAACGTCCAGAATAGGCAAATAATTAGAGACAGAAAGTAGAGGAGTGATTACCTCGTATTAGGAGAGCTGGAAAGTTGCTGCTAAGGGATACAGGGGCTTTTCGTGGTTCATGAAAATGTTCTAAAATTGACTGCGGTGAAGGTTGTATAACTCTGTGAATATACTAAAAGCCATTGAATTGTGCACTTTAAATGAGTGAATTTTATGGTATGTGAGTAATAAAAGTTGTTACAAACAAACAAACAAAAACAAAACCACACTGACATGTTGAGGGGAAAGAAGTTGGTCTAGAATCGGTGTAGTTATCTAACTATGGTGAGTTTGAATGAGCAATCTCTTTAAATTGCAGGATTGAGCAAGGCTTGGTTTGTGGCTTGCTGTGTTTGTGGCCATTGCTATCAGGCCTCAATGTGGTGGACCAAACTGGGGTGTCCACTAACACAAAAATCAACCACACACACATCCAGAAACGGTCTTCCCCTGGCCTTTTTGCAAATTGCACATTCCACCCTGGACAATGTTTTACAGCAACCAATCATTTTACAAAGTATATGGTAATGTTTCTACAAAACCATCTCATTTCTGGTGGTGGTGGTGGTGGTGATAGTGTGAAGGGAATGTAAATCATTTCCTCTTCCCAGAAGCAAAACAAGTTATCTATGGCACCATCCTATCCCATGGATCCCGTTCATGATAGAGCCAGATTTTTAGACCCAATATGAGGCTGCTACATAAAGCACTCACAGCAAGAATGAAATTAATTGTCAGTATTGTGCATTTAGTATGTAAAAAGATGTAGTGTTCTGTTTCCAAATTAAAATCTTGACTGTGTATTTGTCATTGTTACTCTCCTCCGCCATCTTTCTGATTAAGTGATATTAATGTCAATAGATTAACTGATAGGGTACAAATGAGAGCTTTAGTTGTATTAACTACCAAAAAGAAATAATTTATTCTTTTATTTTAAGTCAATGCAATTTTTCCTTTAATTAGAAGATTTGTACTCTTGTCAATTATTAGGAAGGAAAGTGTTAATGGCTAAAATGAAACATAAATATAAAAACCTGTAGTTGTACATATATATCTAATAATCATCTCCTCCTTAAATGACTTCAATATTTCTAGCTCCCAGGAGAGGAACTGACAGGGAGAGAATGTGGATGTGACTCAGCTGCATAAACGTCATGTGAACCTTTGCAGGCTGCTTAACCTGGCAAGATTTAGTTTCCTTGCCTCTCAAATAAAGATCATAATTTTTGATCTGCCATCTTAAATGTGTCAATTGTTGCTTGCCCTGTCCAAACGCCCAGCTAGCCAGTAACCCATGATTTGTTAGTTTTTAAAGAGTGAAGCACTCAGACAACCAGGTTACCTCTTCCAGGAATTTGAACTGAGACAAGGATGTTGGCCATTGTGATTCTAAGACATATATAGGAAAACACCAAGGTCTTTTTCCTGCTCTCACGCAGCCAAAACCACTCAACATAGAGCATGTCACCTCTGGTCACCAACAAGTGGGTGGGGATTTCTCTCCACCAGCAACCAATTCTTCAGCACATTTTCCAGCAGGCCAGGAGAATGTTCTCTGATTCCATTCAATTCTGACACTATCTACTGTGAAGCAGACATTTCACAGTATCACAGTGGTGCATGGTCAAACTGAGAAGTGAGGATTGCTGCCTTGTATGAAATGAGAAAGATGGGGAAATGATCAAGAAAGAGAAAAACAAGAGCAGAAAGCCTGCGAGAAGTAGAGATAAGGGGGATCATGTTGTCTATTGAGACAAAGTAGCGCTGGATCTCAGCCTTCCTGGTTTCCTGAGGTCTCTAAATGTTTATACTGAGCTGAGCTTCACTTTGACTTAATTTGATTAAGTTTGAATGTGTCTCTGTTTCTTGGGGTGGGGGGGCGGTGGGGAAGGTGGAGGGAGGCTACAATGTAGCCTTCCTGAAAGCATCTTCCTTGCTACCTTATATATAGAATTGCACGAAGGTCCTGATGACTTCCCCTGATTGAATGTGGGCAAGCAGCACTGCCTTTCTAATCTTTGTGTTGCTGAAATATTTCCTTCATTGAACTGAAATTGGTTAAAGCGTGTGAAGATGCTTTGAAAACTTTGAAGCACGCTGCTGATGGAGAGAAGGGATTATTAACAATCTGACTAAGATTTTATGAAATCCCCATTAGTCATTTTTGTGTATCTGCCACAATGAATAAAGCCAAGAGAAATGGCTAACACGGAGAGAAATTGGGTGGATTTTCACTTCTTCATCTGAGCAATTTTAACTTCAACCCTATCCTAAAGTGAAAGCAGAGCCTAAGAGTGTTCTCCTTAACCAGTAAGCAAGGCAGCTCCTGCCTGGAACCGACATTTAGGTCCCTGTAAACAGGAAGCACATTGTCCATTGTTGTAAATTTTCTAGCACAGAGCTGTCAGGGTCTAGGAAAAGACTAGATTTTCCATCACAGTGAAATTCCTGGCTTCTCTGCTGCAGATAGAGCTATAACATGAATTAAAGCATTAAGTTGACCAGTTGCACAAGTCTCCATTTCGTGCACATGGGAATTAAGACAATAACTAAATCCCCTGTTATTAAAGAAGTGCTTCGGTGGATGTTAAATTCTCTTGGCTATCTAGATTGACCCACTTCACTGGTCACTCTAATTTACCTGCATAACCCCCAGGCTACCTATTAAAACATGGAGAAAAAGAGAAGACACAACTATCCAAGGATTAAAGCAAGACAGGGACTGGAAGAAAAGGTGGACTACTCTCTTCACTGTGTGGCTATCTGCCATGTCCAAACTTGTAGCGGTTCTGCCTTCTGTGGGAGAAATTCTAGATGCAGAAATATTTGGAAGAGGACCTACACATTCAAATGGGTGCCTAGGAGCCTAGGAGCTGACTGACCCTCCATTGGCCACCACTGCCACCCTCATATTTTACAAGACAAACACACCTGCCAGCTAGGATAGGAAAGACAGACCACCTTTAAAATGTCTGCAAACAACCTCTCCCCATCTTTGATACAAGCTTCTGGGTTTCAATTGCTCCCCGAAAGTGAGAGCCATCCCAGGATCCTTCGGTGACATTTTCCAGTTTCCTGTCGGCTCCACTTATGAGAAACAAATGGGCTGGCTGGCCTCCCTCTAGATTGAGTTTTTCATGAAGTCATTACTTCTGTCACGGGGAGTATTTTCAAATTGAAAAATCTGAAACAATAAATGATGGTGAAGCAGTTAATAACTGTTAAGAAATCACATTTGGAAAATTGCATTTAAGCAATAACCTTTCTCCCTGTAATTAAATGACAGAAAGGTCCTGGTTTTAATTAAGTCAGCAATTTATAGTTATGAAGCTATACTTCACTATGCAGATTAGCAAATGATAGGTCACAGAACACCCTGAGTGCATTTTGAGTGGGCCTGATATGGTAATTACTCCACTGTTCAGTGGTGACCACATTGAACCGTATCTCTAGATGAAACAATTTTCTTTTCCTTGCTCCATGATGTATAACTAGGATGAGTAAATGTACCACGAGCACTGCCTTGCGCATCTTTAAATTAAAATGGATTTTAAATGAGGGGGGCATGAGCAGAGGGAGCATGGTTGAAGAACAGCACCGGGAGTGAATGGGCCACTAGTCAATGCCTGAGAGCAGAGAATATATCATTGTTTTACAGGGCTTTCTATCTTGTGCCTGAGTATTTGCTGCAGATTTATGAGGAAGTAAAATGCTAATGTTAGTGTATTTATAAACATATGATGGGGGTTTCATCTATAATTTATTCACCAGCCCTACTCTTATCCTCCTTGGAAAGGAAAATGAAATGCTATGTTGGACAGCCAGAAGGGTCATTAATACGGCTTTCACATTTTATTTAACTAACCCCTGCTCATATTACACATTGATGATCACATTGTGAGATGTTTTTTGAAATGCTTATTGTGTCTTGTATCTGCCTCAGCCTCAGCTAGTCCAGAATTCTAGCAGTCACCAATTGACTTCAAATAGCCAAGCAGGAGTCCACTAGTGGATGATCCTGTGTGTGTGTGTGTGTGTGTGTGTGTGTGTGTGTGTGTGTGTGTCTCAGGGGTCCTAGAGGGAAGAGAAAATCCAGTCCCTGAAAATCATGTCATTTTTCACTTCACGCTTAAAGTTTCGTGAGCATCTGAACCCTAAAAGATGACTTGTTTTCAGGTGTTTGGTTTCTTCTCCAAACCCCTTATTTTCCTGCCTCTCTCCATTAATGCATCTTTCCACCCAAACACATGGAGAGCGTTGGCTGCAGAGGAAGGTATTCAAGCATTGAGACAAACATCCCAAGCTAAGCACAGCCCACATGGCAGAGGGGGCTAAGCACGAGAAGACCCCCTTATGTGATGCCAGTATTTCTCCCGGGCAGGAACCTTGACTGTTCTGTTTCTCAGCTCTGTGTTTTATACCCTTTGTTCCCCCTACTGCACACACAAGTAAAAACATGAAATGAATCAGATTTGATTTGAGCTGATCTGTAAATCACTCAGTGTGTCATAACTAATAGTGACTCCCTGTACCAGACAATCAGAAGCAAACCAAGATTCTCCTAAGTCAATAATTTCTCCTTAAAAAAAAAATACTGAATCTTCTTATAGGGAAAAAAAGATACAAACACACTTCTTATCCACCCTCCCTTAGGCATTTTGGAATTCTAAAAGAGGCTTAAAATTATTATATTCTCAGAAAAATTACCAAGATTATATTTAAAAGGAAAAAATATGACCATAGCATTTTTAAGGATTACATCATGCATGTTTAATTCAAATGTAGCTACACGGATACTCCCAAGTCAACCAGCCCGCTGGGACTGGTCTTAGAGATTTTTTCATCGGGAGCCCTCACCAGCGTATGGAGGGAAACACAGTGTTCTTCTCAATATCTCCCAGTGATTCTTGGAGAGACTCAGGTTTCCCACAGACATCTCCAATCTGAATGCCAGTTTCTGCTGAATCCTACAGCTTTTCTGCACGTTGCCTTCTGTGTCTACCATACCCTTTCTGTGCTGGGCCACTCCATTGGGCACAACCCCAATGTCTTTCATTCCCAGGATCTTCATAACCAAAGGCTCTGGAGCAGCAAGTGCTTCCTGAAGGTTTGAGACAATGACCTCACAGTTCAGCAAAAAAACTTAAAAGGAAACATTAGACATTATTCTTAAAAGCATTTCTTGGCCCAGCATGGTGGCTCACTCTTGTAATCCCAGGATTTTGGAAGCTGAGCCCAAGAGTTGGAGACCAGTGTGGGCAACATGGCAAAAACCTGTCTCTACAAAAAATACAAAAATTAACCCGTTATGGTGGCACGCACCTGTAGTTTGAGCTACTAGGGAGGATCAGGTGGGAGGATCCATTGAGCCCATGAGGTCAAGGTTGTAGTGAGCTGTGGTTGTGAGCCCTGTCTCCAAAAAAGAAAAAAAAAAAAAAAAGCAAAATAAAGCACTTCATGTGTTCTCACTACTGGAAAATTCTTAGAGGAGAGCCCACTTCCACTGCTGTGTTGATGACAACCTCCTTTTCTTTATTTGATCTCCTCCCAGCTCCCAGCTTCCTGTTTGTTGCTGGATTGAACACTTGGTCCTCTCTTTGTCCTCCTTTCCTTTCCATGTACTCCTGCTGTGCCCAGAGGACTTCATCCTCAAGACCTGCCTCCCTCTTCCTGAGAGGAATTCTGCTGTCATCGTTGAAACTACTACGTCGGGTTTTCTGCCACCACACAGAAACAGTGAAGCAGTACACTGAAGGGCCCTCCACCAGGAAAGCCCCTGGCATCTTGGGGACATGTGGTGGAGGTCAAGACACTCCCCAGCTCCCTTGGTTTTGACAGAACTTCTGAGATGCTCAGCGTCATTCACCATGGACTTCTTTGGAAAACAGGTCATCCTTCAGCTATTATATTTCCCGTATCTCATATGGAAGAAGCTATCTGCCCTCTGAGGTCAGATGTCTCCTTGCAGCCTCAGCCTGATACATGCATTGGGATTATGTCCGGTCCCTGGCCCCCAGTTTAGGGCACCACTAGGAAAGAACCTCCAGGGAAAACAGGAAGGAAATGCTGGCCAGAATTTTTTTTTTGATTCACCCATAGGAGTGAGGGTCCTGCCAAAAGCCAGATGCCAGGACTGGGCCCCTGCTGGGCCATGGGGAGGGCAGTGTGGGACAGTGTGGATGGAGACAAGGAGGCATCCTCACTGATGCAAAGACTTGGACACGTGGCTTCAGAAATGAGTCCTTTTTATTTAACAAATAAAACTGTATGTGTCAAATCTGGCTGGGGATAACATGTATTGGGGGGAAAGCTTAGTGAAAAGTATTTTTGAAAACTGTTTCTTTTTAAATTTTATTTGCATTATAGTCTTGAAGATGTGTCACATCTGGATCACCTGACCAATATGGAAGATGTCGTGGGGGAATTTCCCAGTTAGGAGAGATGCAGCCTAGGGACTCCTCTGCTTCCTCTCTGAAGATGTGATAAGTTTTCAACCAGAATTAAAATATAGAATCAATACAAACCAGTGAGTCCCAGGAGGATGAGTTACCACTTGACTTTCTCACGTTTTCATCCATGTAGCTTCCTTTCATTGGTTGAGTGCCTGCCATTTGCTATGTGCCATGCTGGGCAATGGGGATCTGAGAAGGGGTAAAAACCAATGCGTGGGAGGGAATCTCTTCTTCTGCCCCCATGTTGGGAGCAGAGTTAGGAGAAAGTAGAGAGTCATAGACACAGAAACAAATAATGATAATATTGTAGCAAAGAACTTCAAGGCAAGGCTTGGCGTCAGACCATGTGGTATCAAACTCTCCCTCCAGCACTTATTGGCTGTATGATTTTTCCAAAAAATGCATGACTTTAGAAAAGTCATTTAACCATGCCTTGCTTCATTTTCCTCATCATTAAAACAGGGATGACAAAAATATCTATCTCATAGGGTCATTAGGGAGACAATGAAATAATATATGCAAAATATATGGTGTACAACAAGTATCCAAATGTTAGATAACAGTGTGTGGGTCACATAGCAATAGAGAGATGCACAAAACATCATATGAGAGCACAAAGGAGGTGGGGTGGGTATCTAACTCAGCTGAGAGGAATCAGGGAAGGCCTTTTAGAGACATTTCTCTAACTCTTGATCAGTTGGCTGTTCACATAGTGCATTCCATTAAGCAGTGGTGGGTTAAGGAAATGTGAGCACATTTGAGTTTCACCAGGTCACTAGGATTCTGATCTTGAGTGACCAGCAAATTTTGACACACTTGTTCTTTATTGGCAATGATTGATATCAAGGTTATTATCTTGGGCAAGGGAAAGCAAGTTTCTTGGTGCTGGTTGAGGGCAAAAAACCATCATCAGTGCTTCTTCTCATTACTACATCACAAGCACTGATTCCTGAAGCCTCCTCCAATGCTGAATTCCATGGTTCCGCCAAGTGGGGAAATTCTGAGTCTTCGAGGCCACAAAACCTATTCTTTGTTCATGGGTTCCTGTCCTGTGTATTGCTATAGGAACTCTCCCAAAAGAGTTGCCAAGCCAAGAGAAGTTTAACTTCCTGATCTTCTTGAATACTCCAGTGAATTATTATCAAGTGGAAATGCATGTAATTAAGGTGGGTGGAAGGCGGGAATTGAATTATGATAAAACTCATGCCTGCTGATGTGTTTGATGACAGAGGAGGAAATCATAAAGGGAAAGATGATGAATTTCTGTCTTTTCTCTGGGAATAACTGACTTAGAATCAATGTAATGAAAAATTGTCAAGTGAACACAGAATGGCACAGGAGAAGGATAAGTTTCTGACGGAAATATATTAGCTCACAGCAGAACCACACTTTCAATTTTGATCTCTGGGGGGGAATCACCACCAAAAATACATTATTTGGTGAACAACTATGATCATGTCACTTTCCTACTGAAATGCTCTCAGTAACTTCCCATTTCTTACCAGATAAAGTTCAAATTCCTCAGCATGACATTCAGGGGCTGTCATAACTCACCTCAAACCCTTTCACCAATCTTATCTCCTGTTCTCCCTAATGTGCACAAATGAACGTGTGTGTGCACACACGCACACACACGTACACATGCCACACCCTACATCATGTCAGACCAACTACATTACTCACTCTTTCTTAAATATGCTGTTATGCTTGCTCATGCCAGAATGCCCCTCCACAATCCCAGTTAGATTCCCACCCCACCTAAGGCCCACTTCAAATACCATTTCTTCCATCAAACCTTTGCAAAGCTAGAATTAATCTCTCTCCCCTCATTACTCCCATGGATTCTCTCTAGGTGGTAATTAACAATGCTTGTAGCGTGCCAATATGCCTGTATTACTATTTTCACTGGTGGATTTTTTTCCTCATTATTTTTCAAACTCTTTGAGAGCAGGAGCCATGTCCTATTTATTTTTGTAACTTTCACAGAGCCTGGCACAATGCTTAGCATGATATTAGCTTTTAAAATAAGTTCCCTTTTTGCTTTGGTTGCCAGGAAGCTCAGAACTAAGTTTTTGAGCTCAGTTAGAGAAGCTCTTCATTTGGATTTTCTGGGACAATGACTGCCCACCTTCCTTATTTGATTCTTGTCCTTGAATTCTTTTTTATTGTTCTATTGTTTTGGGGCTTTTATTTATTTATTTATTTGTGTGTGTGTTTTTTTTTTTTTTTTTTGACACTGAGTCTTGCTCTGTCGCCCAGGCGGAGTGCAGTGGCACAATCTCGGCTCACTGCAAGCTCCGCCTCCCGGGTTCAAGCCATTCTCCTACCTCAGTCTCCCGAGTAGCTGGGACTACAGGCGCCCGCCACCACGCCCGGAGAATTTTTTGTATTTTTAGTAGAGAAGGGGTTTCACCGTGTTAGCCAGGATGGCCTCGATCTCCTGACCTTGTGATCCGCCCACCTCGGCCTCCTAAAGTGCTGGGATTACAGGTGTGAGCCACCGCACCCGGCCAGGGACTTTTATTATAAGCTACCCCAATTCTATTTTGGAAGTGGGCAAGTAGAAATAATATACAGCTTGAAATAGAGTCAGTACTACATGATTAAGTTAAATGTAGACTGAAGTTATCAAATATTAGCATTGTCCAGTGGGCAGACTAGGGAGACAGAAAAAAATGAAAATCAAATCAAGATAATAATATCTTTATTGAGACTTGCAACCCCTTGCAGTTACTTTACATTTTATCTTCCTAAAAATTCTGTGAGAAATGTTTGAGATAGAAATCTTTTTTAACCTTCATTTTAGCTGCGAGCAGATTGCAGTTCTGAGAGGCTGTCTTTCTCAAGGTCACACAGTCAGAAACAGAGCTATGTGTAGCTCTTTGAAGATCTTTCTAAGAATCTCTTATTGTAAATACCAACCCAGAAACCTTGAACCATAACTAGAAGTCAAGGAGTCAGATGGGCTTCGGGGAGGATTTCATCCAGTGGCATCTACCTCCTGTGATTCTCTTGAATCCACTCTCCTCCGTGTGTCGGCCTCACAGTCTGGTAGGAGCATGGTAGCAATCTTTCTGGGTCTCAAAAGAAGGAAGAGTCTCTTCTAGGGGCTCTCTCAGAGCAAGATGGCTCCTGGAAACCCCTAGCAAATCATCTTTGCATTCTATTGACCCAATTGGATCATATAACCATTCCTGAACCAATCACTGGCAAGAGGGTGGAGTTAGCCTCAGCCAATCAGACCTACCTGGGAGTGGAGTCAGTTTCTCTGAATCACAGGGATGGCAGAGGAGGTGGAGAGGAGGGTAACAGGGGATGGGAAAAAGTATTACTTGATCAAAATAGGAGTATTGCGGTTCTGTTAGTACTGTCTGCTAAATAAACACAGCCTCACTTTCCTGCTGTCTCACGAGGCTATGCCTGAGACACTTCCTCTCACTACAGCTCTTCTTAGTTCAATGTATTTTCTTTCTCCTTTCTTTCCCCTCTTCCTTCCCTCTTCCTCTTTATTTATTTCTTCCTTTCATTTATTCATCAAATATACTTTGCAGCTGGGAGCGGTGGCTCGTGCCTGTAATCCTAGCACTTTGCAAGGCCAAAGCAGGTGGATTGCCTGAGCTCAGGGGTTTGAGACTGGCCTGGGAAACATGGTGAAACCCTGTCTCTATTAAAATACAAAAAAAATTAGCTGGGCTTGGTGGTGCGTGCCTGTAATCCCAGCTACTTGGGAGGCTGAGGCACAAGAATTGCTTGAACCTGGGAGGCAGAGGTTGCAGTGAGTAGAGATCCCACCACTGCACTCCAGCCTGGGTGACAAAGTGAAACTGTCAAAAGAAAAGAAAGAAAGAAGGAAAGAAGGAAAGAGGAAGGAAGGAAGGAAGGAAGGAAGGAAGGAAGGAAGGAAGGAAGGAAGGAAGGAAGGAAGGAAGGAAGGAAGGAAGGAAGGAAGGAAGGAAGGGAGGAATTTCTTTGCACCAGAGGCTGTGCTGGATGCTGGAGGTAACTTGGTGGTCAAGATGCCACTCTCCTTCACGTGGGATGCTCTGTTCTGACTTATGTAGGCCAGTGTCCTGCAGATTCAGAGAGAAGCCCCCGTCAGGTGTCCTGTAGAGAGGATCATCAGACAGGAGGACACCGGGCAGTCTTGAGAGTTACGAGACTAATCAGGAAGTTTGTTTCATTTAAAGGAGAGAGTAGTGAGGCAAGGAAGACTGATTTTTGTCCACCCAGAACCGAAATACCACATTAAAAATGTCTCCTAGCACCGAGAGAGGTTTGTCCATTAAATTTAATTAAGCTTTCTTTAGAATCACATGTCTCGGGAGATCTATGACGCCCAGGGGACAAAGCATTTGCTTTTGCCAGCCTTTGCCTTGCTCTTTGCATCATTCTTTCTGACCAGAAAACCCCCGTGCCTCTTTTGTTTAGCAGAGTGTTCACATTTAGTGGCCAAATACAGGCATGTAGATTGGAGAAATTCTTCCTGCGGGATCCTCCTGCAGTTTCTGGTTTCCACAGCCTCTCCAGTGAGAGCTTGGAGGTTCAGGTGCTTCATTTTCTCTCTTAAAATGCCTTTGACATGGATTTGTGTTGTTTCAAGAACAGCTTTGCTGCATCTCTGAGATTCTTGTATCTCTCAAGCAGCTCAAACATTCTGGAAGCTGTGATTCCTCCAAAGGGACCAGCTGGGAGAGGCATGTGCCCACGCCAGCCTCAGTGTGGGTGTGAATTCCTCAGTTCCAAAAAAGAGCAATTCTGTCTGATGGGCTGTTTGTGCCAAAGCTTACCCTGGCAACTTTCTTGGTATTGAAACCCTGGCATGCAGTGGGGGAAATATTTCAGTGTGTTTCCCAGCCTTGGGGACCTGTTCCCGTCCTCCTTTGCTTGGAGGAATATGCCACTCAGAGCTGCCACATTAATGCTGCTACTGAATCCAGCCACTGACACCCCAAGTGACAGCTTAACACATGCACACACACACTCTTTTTTCATCCCCCAAATCACAATGCAGAGAGTTGAAAAGGCGGGTGCTCCAATTCACAACTGCCATTTTCCCAAGGGTGCTTCCCAAAATGTTAATAGGTACTGCAAGGGCCTAAGAGGAGCCTCTGTACTCAAATGTGCCTAAGAAATCATGGCTCAAACAAAAATAAACAAGCTATTGCAGGGCTTCTCCAAGACTGTATTGGGTTAATTTGCACTGTGAAGGGCTGGGGGTATGAGAGGAGAACAACTATAGTTATTTGTGTTTTCCAAACTAATTTGACCATAGAACCTTTTTTCTTTTTGTTTTTGTTTGTTTTTGAGACAGGGTCTCGCTCTGTTACCCAGGATGCAGTGCAGTGGTACGATCGCAGCTCACTGCAGCCTCAACCTCCCAGGCTCAATTGATCCTCCCACCTGAACCTCCCTATTAGCTGAGACTACAGGCACATGTTATCCTGCCCACCTAATTCTTTTATTTTTTATTTTGTAGAGACAGGGTCTCGCTATGTTGCCCAGGCTGGTCTCAAACTCCTGTGCTCAAGCAATCTTCCCACCTTGGCCTCCCAAAGTACTGGGATTACAGGTGGGAGCCACCATATGTGGCCCCTTTTTTCTTGAATATTACCTGGGACTGATATTCAAGGGGACATCCTTTTCAAACACACGAACCCTCCTTGATGTCTGCTCACTCTTCCTTCTACTATGAAAATTCTCTGTTTTTAGTGTTTCTCATTGCTTCTGTAACTCATTTTTGGGGATTCCTGGCCAACTGGTAGGCTGGATTCTCCCAAAGACTTCTTTGCAAAAGAAATGAGTGACTTCCTAGGAGATAATGCATTGCAGGGAAGAAGGAATGAAATAGACAAGTTGGACCCAGAGGCAAAGCCTTGGTTATCAGAAAAAAAGATGCATTATAAAGCATGAAATATCTCTTGACTGGTTTTGCCTTCTGTGCCCCATCGAATACATGCCTTAGAACCCAGGAGAAGAGCAAGGCTAGAAGTAACTCTTGAGCCCTAATGCATGCCAGAGAAGCATTCTGGCATGTATTAGGCTCAAGCAGCCCTGCTGTGGGGACCCCTAGTAGAATTTAACACAAAAGAGGGATAGGAGCTTTCTCTCCTATCTTGAACAGAACTCTGTAACTCTGGTCTGTGCCTCAACTGAGTTAGAATGCCTATGGGGAGGGGCAGTACCCAGTGGAAGGAGTTGGGAGCAGGAGGGTCAGTAACAAATAGCAGATAGAGAGATAGCATGTGGTCACTGACAGGTGAGCTGATCCGTCTTGTTTGTACACATATGTGATGCTTCTGGGAAATCTTGAAGATATTGTTGGCCACAGTCCTACAGTAGCAAGTGGAGGCAAACGTCATTTAGGCATTATTCACAATGAAATTATTTTGTGCTCCTAGACTTGGGAGGCATGGAGAAATTTGATGATTAGTTCTGATATTCATCTTTTAGCTTTAATAGAGACTTAAATAGCCATGTCTTTAAACAATAGAAAGCCTTGTGTCTCTGCTGCAGAATTCCAGGCCAGTCAATGCTCCAGGGAGGTAGCTTTGCCTTCAACATGTTCCAAGGATCAGGTTTCTTCTTTCTGATTGTTTCACCATCTTCTATAGTGCCTCCCTAGGCCATATGGTCAAAGCTATCTCAGCACCACGTCCCCATTCCAGCTGGCAGAAAGGGGAAAGAAATAGAAGATAATCAACTTTCTTTAAAAACAGTTTTGAAAAATTCCAAACATATACAAAGTAGAAAAAAATTAATCTCCATATATGTATCATCCAGACTGAATAATTATTAAGATTCTAGTGCTTCCTTTTAAAGGCATTATTTGAAAATTACATATATCACTTCTCCTCATATCCCATTGGTAAAAATTTAGTCCATGGCTATATTGAGCTGTAGAAGACCTGGGACATGGATTTGGTCTGAGTATATATAAAAGACTAAATAAAATAAAATAAGATGCCTGTAATATTGATTGCCCTATCGAGATCTGCAAGAACAAAAGTGCCTTATGCTTGCCACCTGAAATAAGGTTTCAGAGCTAGAATTCATCTCCATCAATAGGCCCAGTGTAGGAAGTTGCATGATTTTGGCCTCAATTTAGGCTGAACAGAAATCAATGCCTGTACTCTTCTGCATGGGCAGCCAATGCTTTAGAAACCCTCTTTGGACATATTTGGTGGCTGTGACTTAGACATCCTCATGGAGAAAGCAAGAAAGTTGAAACCCAAATAAGGTCATATTTCTGGGTAGGCTTAAGTCATCTGCCTTTTTTGATTTGGGTCTTAGTTTCCTAGTTCATGGAATTGAATGGCTGCTGATGGTCTTGTTTCTGAAGAGGAGGTACTTACTGAAGACTTTTGTAACAGTATCATGGTAGAGTGGGAATTATGTTGCGGAAATGGTTGTGGTCAGTACTGGTTGGGATGCTTCAGCTACAGTGACAGAAATGAAAAATGGCTGACATAATAATAAACTGTGTTGGCAGGTGTAACAACACCCAAAGGCAGAGCTGGCTCCATGTTGGTTTAGTCTAGCAGTTTCAGCTCCTCTTTTCTAATATTCTCTTGTCTCAGTCCTCTTCTGCATCCTAGTGTCATTCTCTGGGTGTTATTGAAGTGGCTACAGTTATTGCAAGTCTTGCATCCTAGGCCAGACAATGTCCAGAAGCCGAGAGACTGGTTTTTTCTATGGATATCCCTTAGGAGAAAGGAAACTTTTCCAAGGAGTCCCCATGGACTTCCTTAAATATCTTATCGGCTCAAATGAGATCACATGTTTATTCTGGAACCAGAATATTCAGGTGGCCAGGGGAATGCCATGTTCTGTTTGGGTTATACCTGAGTTCCTAATTTCTAAACTAGCAGGAGAAGAGTTCCCCTGGTGGTTGGCTTGGACTGCTCAAAGTCCATCCCTGGAGCTAGAGCCAACTCCTGAAGCACCAGACTGCAACATAGTGAGGAGGGGAGCAGGGGACGTTCGAGAGAGCACCAAAGCACTTACTGCATAGTACTTTGATTTTACTTTATTAAAAAGATGTAAGAATCTAACTCAGAAAAAGATGTGCATGAGTCAACATCCTATAAGCACCATCATTAAGAGCCTCATCCCCAGTATCTGTAAATTATTCCTTATTGCCAAGAGAATATTATATCATAATGATATCCCTAGTGAATCACAAAAAAACCGAATATTACAAAAGTCTTTATGCTCGTCTATTGGTTGACAAGGGAAAACATGAATTTAGCAAAAAAAAAAAAAAAAAAAAATAGTACGCATGCCTTTGACAAGTTATAGTTTCTTCCTTGCCAATAGATTTTTCTCCCTGAAGTGAACTCATTTGTGAAAAGATTTTGCTGCCTTAGTTAAAAAACTATCCAAGGCTTGTAATATCTAAATGTCAAAGAACAATGGGATGCATGCATCTTGATTGCTACAGTAATTTGTACAAACCAAGGGGGAAAATTTACTGATACTGCAGGTGAATAAGTAAGTCTTTGGTTATATTGAAGATTTTCAGAGAGATATTAGCTTTCCACGGTCATTAGGAAGATAGGACTTGAAGCCCTGCATCGAATAGCCTGAAAATTAGAAAACAAAGGCAGACAGGCAGAGATCAAGGTATAGGCTTTGTCGCTTGTGAGCCTATAACTTCAGCCAAGTTACTTTAAGCATCCTGGGCCTCAGTTTCTTCATCTGTAAAATGGAAATGATAATGTCCATCTCCAAACGTTTTGTGAAGATGAATGTTAACACATATAACTTAGCACAGTCTTTGGGACATAGTTGGTGCTTAATAAATGACAGATGTTATGAAAACGAAATGTCCAGTGCATTTCAGAGGCTATTAGATGCTCTAAGAAGTGGGATTTTAGGTGAACCTGGGCTTGCTGGATCAATTAACTGTTGGCAGACTCCATCAAGCCAGAGACTGAGATGATGTTCTCCCTGCTGCCACTGGTATTAACTACATATTAGGAAGCATTTCTGAGTCTGAGTTTCTCTGTAGATTCATGAGTTAGCTGAGTAATCAAGGACCAAGATTTTGTGTTAAGCAAAGCAGCATTTGATCTGAAAATGACAGCTAAGTCTAGAGCAGAAGAGTCTTTGGTCTGATATAATCTTGCTTTCATTTCTTTCCATCTCCTTAATGGTTCCTCAGTTGATGGAATGGAAGACAGCACATGAAGATTTTCTTTTCAATTTGTTCTCTTTTTTTTTCAATCCCTCACCAAGCACCCATCATTTTGTTCTTTAAAAAAAAATTCCACTAAAATGTTGAAAGGCATAGCACTTTGCAAAAAAAAAAAAAAAAAAATCAAGCAGTATGAAGGAAGTTTAAATCCCTCCATGATCCAAATTCCCCCTAAGATTGGTTCATATCATATCACTCTTCCAGAACTTTTAAGCATATGTGAGTATACAAAACTATACATATTTTAATGTTAATAGAAAATATTGCATATATATTTGGTTAGAAGGTTATTTTATATATATATATAATTTCATTAGAATTATATATCTAAGGTTAGAATATATATATATTAGGTTAGAAGAATATATACTTTATATATACATTAGGTTAGAAGAATATGTATTTTATATATATTAGGTCAGAAGAATATATATTATATATATTAGGTTAGAAGAATATGTTATATATATGGTTAGAAGAGAGGAAGACAGAGAGACAGACTATTCTGTGAAGTACTTCCTTTCCACTTGGTGAATACCTTTCCATTTTAATGCATAACGACCTATCTTCTTAACAACAATAGAATATTTAATCTCTTAGATTTTGGTTGTTTCCAATCTTTCATTATTAACTAAAAACAAAGGAACAAACATCTTGTGCACACAACTTTGTGTGCTTTTTCACTGTTCTTGTTTTTAACTAAGTTATCAAACTTAAAAATGCAAAGAGGTCCTTGATCACAATATAGCAAATGTGTCTGACAGGTTGTGGACAAGTTGCCAAAATGTCTCACAAGTTACCTATGTGAGAAAAGCAAACCAAGCTACTTGAGTTTAGCTAAAATCTTACCAGCGTTTGGGCCTTATTTTTCAAGAAGCCATCTTTGGGTGTAAAGAAGATCCTGTCCAAGGTACTGAAGTTCCTGTAGGTTTCCATGGGTTCTGGAGATGATTGTCACATGGGTTATTTCCAGAAATACCCAAATTTTCTCCATTGGGATTAGTCCAGCAGCGGCATCAAAGTGGACTTGATGAGGCCAAAGGTTTTCCTGTCTTCCAGAGGTTTCACCCGGCTACATAACACAAGGCTGCTGTTGTATGGGAATTGAGGGAGAGAAATTCTTACTTCATTTTCTCAAACTGAGTTTTATTGGAGCAGTTTATTGTTGCTGATGCCAGCCAGTTAATTAATTTGGGGTATGGACATCTATGTATACATACACATACACATACACAAACACACATAATATAATATTTTTAAATTTTTTTTTCTGAGATTTCTACTGTTTTAGAAGTACCATGGACTGAAGAAAGACGTATTAACCCAAGTAAAAAAGCACAACCAAAATGGACTTTTTCTCCTTATTGGTTAAAGAATTTCCATGATATTCCCTTTAAAAGCAAGCCTCAGCTCTCACAATGTACTATACAAACGTATTATTTCCTTCTGGTACATTAATTTTTGGATTACTTTGGGGGACAAAACACCACCAAAGTAGTGGTTTGGCTATAAACTCCCTTGACATCTGGCCAAATCTCCCAATAGCAAGGATATAATTGCTTTCAAGCTCTTGCCACCGAGATTTTTCTGGCCACCCCTCTCATAAATGGAAAAGTTAACATGTATACTTTTGTGGTAATAAAAACCACAATGTATCATAATATTTACCAAGCTGTGATAAGATAAAAGCTCACTTTGGGGGCATCGGGAATAATTTTCAGCACAGTCAATTAGGAAGTGGTGAGCACTGCCAGCAAAACTGTTTATAGAGAGCTCAGGGGATTCCAGCCCCTTTCATGGCTCCATGGAAGAGGCTGAGACAGCTTCTAGGTTCTTCCACTCACGGCTTTCACACGTTAGTGCCTGAAGACATTGCTTACAGTGCATGGAAAATTCAGGGTGTGTTTGTGGGGACGGATTTGGGCTTCTCTTTGCTCCTTCTCGGGCTTTCCTATCTTTGGAAATGTGACCATCCTCCCGTGGAGGCCCCTTCTCTGGGTTGTTATCCAGAACATGGGACACACACGTCTAGTGGCAGGAGAGAATGTTCTACGTGGCACCCAGTGCCTGGGCCTTAAGGAACATTGAAACATGTGGTGAGGAACATATTCCCTTCATAATTCTCCTTTAAACCTTCTGATTATCCCAAAGAAAATCTCCATTTTTCTTTATCATCCTCTAACACTTGCTAACCTCCCTTTTGAACAAAGAAGGCAGGATTCAGACTCAGCCCACCCTGTTTTCGAAGCTGTCTCTCTCTGTCTCTGTTTCTCGTGTGTGTGTGTGTGTGTGTTGAATTTAGTAGCTTGGAACTCTATTTGTCTCTATAATTAGCTTCCATTTATATCAAGAAAAGGTTATTGATTTTCTATTTATGGTAACAACGCTAAATTTCCTTTGAGGGTATATTTAAGTGGAGCATTTAACTGAGAAATGACTTATTAAAAATATCTTTAAAATAATAATACAGGTGGAACACAAATGTGGCAAAAGCCACCAAGGAGGTACAGAAATGACCAAGATCTGGGAAATTCTAGGGGAAAATTCTGGGAATATTCCCAACCCTGCCCATCCCACCCTTTCTCTTCTCTTCCCTTCTGCCCTTTTGGCCTCCCTGAAGTTTCCAGAAGATGCCCTGTGACTCTGAGCAGCCACTCTTGGGGTTCCCTCTGCTGAAATGTTCTCCCCACCTTCTTCTGGTAATTTCTGCTTATCCTACAAGGACTGGCTCAGGATCAGGGTCTTCCCTGACCATCTCCCCTGCCCCAGGCCCATTATGTGCCCCTCTGGTGCTCAGCACCCAGTTTCCCCATCAAGGCACTTCTCCCTCTGTATTGTCATTGCAGGTTGGCATGCCCCTCCCTCCGTGAGCGCCTTAGGAGCACTGTGTCTGATTTATCTGCCTTCCCACTGGCTACGTGGTGCTTGGCACATGCTAGGAGCTGTGGCACATGGTTTCTTCTATAGAAGTGCCTGGCATATACAAAAATGTTTGGTGACGAAGAGAATGGAGTCGTGAGTATTGAAGAAGGAATTTCTAGCACCTCAAAGCTTCTCCACTATTTTAAAATCTGCATCACTGAAGATCCCATCCACAGCCACTCAGGGAATCCATGTACCTGCGTGTACTTGGGAAGCCACGGGGCTGAGGACAGGCCCACCATGGTGGTGGCAGCCTTCCCATTGCTGCTAAAGGATCTCTGGCCTACTGGTTGTGCATCTTCGTGTCTGAGGGCTGCTGTCATCACCCACACTAACAGGGAGCAAAGTGTTGCCTCTGAAGCTACTATAAGGGCCTTGGGGGGAACCACAGAGTGAGATACCACCTGGGGGCCCTGCTGGAGATGCCGACACAGCATATAGTGGCTGCATGGCCTGTGCCTGCTTCCAGATGCTCTGGCCTTGTCTGTGAAGGATGCCCTAGTCCAGGTTTGGCAAACCGTGGAAGGCTTTGCATCAGGACAAGATTTTGTATCACAAGCCTCAGGGACATAGCACCAGCCTGAATAAATCTTCAGAGGGTCGGTGGAGGCAGAACCCAACACGAGTAGCTTCTTATTACAGAATGGATTGGAGAACACAAAAGGAAGAAAGGAAGGAAGGGCAGGAAGGGCTGTGTGCAGAACCTGGCCTCAACATTGTGTGAGACTTCCTTCCAGGTACTTTCCTGACTTTTTTTCTGTTAAAAATTACATTTATATTACAAATATTGTTTTTACTCTGATTTTGTCCTTCATAGTTTATCATTATAACTTCCGTAAAGAATAATTTCTATTACCTTTATTAGAAGGAAAAAAGTCATTGTCAAACACATAGTAAATGAAGAAAGAAAAAAGAGAAAAAAATGCACCTGCAATCCCCCTCTCCAGTATTAATATTTTGATATATGTCATTCCAGTCTTCTCTCTCTCTCCCTCTCTCTTTCTCTCTCTCTCTCTGTCTCTGTCTCTCTCTGTCTCTGTCTCTCGTGTGTGTGTATGTTGAAACCTAACCATAATAGGTACCATTTGCTGAATGCCCACTCTGTGCCAGGCACTTTGCAAGGCACTTTACTAACATATTCTTATTTCAGCTTTCTTCCAGCCCAATCAAGTATCATTATGCCCTTGACAGATGAGGAAACAGGCTCTGTAAGATGGAATGCCTTGTCCAGAGTTGCTCATCAGTCTGTGAGAGTTGAGAGTTGATTTGGAACTTTTCGAGGTAAAGCCGATGCCCACCTCACCAGCGTTACTATTTTGATATGCACCGTTCCTGTCTTAACCCCTACACCTGCTCCCTCCCAACTCCCACCTTGTTTTTGTTTTTGATTGCTTTATGACAGTCTAGAAGCGTAGATTCCATAGTAGAGGTTCTCAACACTAACCATGGATTAGAAATGACTGGGGAGTTTTGAGAAAATAAACACTGGTGCAAGGTTTCTACATCCAGATATTCTTATGGGGGCTGAATAACTGGTGTCTGCAAAGCCCCTCAGGTGACTCTTATGTGAAGCCAGGGCTGCACTGCCATGCTCCTTGGTTTACTCTATTGCTGGAAATGCAGTGCTTGAAAACCAGATCAAAGTTCCAACCTAACTACTAATACGTAAAAACAAAACAATGCCTGGCCACTATGCAAAGGCAACCTCCACCTTCATAAACCCTCCACGAGGCACGAAATTGAAAGCAAACATCAGCCCCTTTACATATGATATCCTGTGAGGGTAAATAGGGCCAGGAGATGAGTGGAAACTGGTATTCAGAGTCCCTAAGTGTGAGCACCCAAACCCTGGACATGCAGAGAATTTCAGGTCACTGGTTCACGTGTGCCTGAGCAAATGCCTAATTTCTTTTTTCAGACTTCAGTAATTTCTAGCAGAATATAGAGAGTTCATGACACAAACACATCTGGATTTGCGGGTGTGGATCTGAAATATTTGCAGGCCAATATGTCAGGCGCAGATGTTGAATTGGCAACCAGGGAGGATGGGGGTGATCTCATTGGAGGCTCCATCTGGGGCTTTGCTTGGAGCAACACAGCCTTCTCAGCTGATTGCAGCTGCCTCCCATACCTGGGTGCTTCCTCGCCTGCCCAAAGGCATTTTGTAGCCTTCTCCCTCTCAAGGGGCACCCAGAAGCTAGTCATGGCTGCATCTCATACAGAAAATGCCAAGAAAGTGAAAAGAGGTAGCTTCTTAAAGGAGATGAGTGTGACCCATCAAGGCTAGTCTGTGTCAGACTCATTTTTGGTCTAGAAAGAAGTTCGTGGAGCCCACAAATGGGGGGCAGTACTTCCTTCCTCAGCATGGCCTGGAGGGTGAACCAGGGCCCTGTGGAGCCAGACAGAGCTGGGTCTGAATACAGATTCTACCACTTTCTAGGCTTTTGACCCAATTAAGCAAGTTGTCTCACTGAGACTCTGTTTTATTGTCTGTAAAACAGGGCCCATGAAAGCTACTTCACCAGGTTGTTCAGAGACTTCAGTGAGTGGCCAGCAAGCCCAGATAGCGGGCATTTTGCCTCTCCCTTCCTCTGCAAGCACCTGCTTCTAGATTGCATGTGATCATGTGAGATCCATTTGCTACAGCCAAGCTAGCAGTTCAGCGGAACTCAGTTCCACAGGGTTTTAAAGGCTCCCTCTATGGCAGGCACTGTAGTCTTCACAGTTTTGTATCTTTTTCCATCTCTTTGTCATCTCTCATGCTGTTCCCTCTACCTAGAACGCTTTTCTTCCTTATTTCTCCCTGTCTTCCTCCAGCTCATCCTCCAAGACCCAGTTTAGGTCTCACTTCTCACTTTGATTCTCCAGGCTGGACATCACCTCTCTCCTTCTAGGTTCCTGCAGTGCTCAAGCCAGAGGTTTTCAAACATTAATTTGTGTTAGAAACACCCAGGATGTTTAATGCTTTGAGTTTGCTGTCCACGTCCATAAAACAGGAATAACTATATTGCCCCTCTGATACGGTTTGGCTGTCTCCCCGTCCAAATCTCATCTTGAATTGTAGCACCCATAATTCCCATGTGTCATGGGAGGGACCTGGTGGGAGGTAATTAAATCATGGGAGTAGGTCTTTCCCATGCTGTTCTCATAATAGTGAATGAGTTTCATGAGATCTGATCGTTTATAAAGGGGAGTTCCCCTGCACACACACTCTTTGCCTGTCGCCGGGTAAGACATTACTTTGCTTCTCCTTTACTTTCCACCAGGATTGTGAGGCTTCCCCAGCCACGTGGAACTGTGAGTCAGTTAAACCTCTTTCCTTTATAAATTACCCAGTCTAGTCACGTCTTTATTTGCAGCATGAGTAGGAACTAATGCACCTTCTCAGAGTTGTTTGTGAGGGTCAGATGAGACGTCATGTATAAGATATTCAGCACAGGAGTGGGCACATAGTAGAAGTACAGTAAATGTTGGGTAATATAAATATTGCAATTTACTACCACAAATAATCATAGAATTCCATAATGAAGCACATTCTGACAATGAGAAGAGGAGGAGGAAACATTGTGGGAATGGCAATTGAAAACAGCAGGATTGCAGAATCCAAAGGCAATCCCAGACACCAGCTTCTTCTGGAAATGTGGCTGCACTGCTCAGAGTTAATGAGTTTCTAGAATAAGGTTCTGTATGGAGGGAAGAGGTTTCAAGTGCCAAGTTCTATCCACTCCAATTCTCATGCACTGTAACCCTTGGCAAATCTTCTTCACCTGAGAGTTCTGATTCTGGCTCAGCTTTCTAGTGTGGTACCAGTTAATTGCAGTAATAGGATAAGGCATTCCTGGGCAGCAAGGGGATGCTGGGCTAGTGTCGGACAGCAAGCAGGGGGAAAGGGATTTAGTATAAGCCAGATAAATGGCATCAGAGACTCTAGAAGATGGCAGTGCCCACTGCAGTGGTCTAAGGGTAGGAGTGGGGCAAGAAGTGTTCATGAGGAAGGTGGGGAGGATGTCAGCGCAACTGTTTCATGGGGGTAAAGGACTATCCCAATGTGTGACTGTGGGAAAGAAAATGGGGAAATGTTCTGAATGAAGACAGAAGCAATGCAGACAAGATGAGACAATGTGGGTTTATATTGGGGCCATGAGTTATCCAGAGGCTTTTCTGGAGCAGTCCTCCAGGTACACTGAAGGCTCACATGGGTGCCTTTCCTAAGACTGGATACAGCAGCCCAGCTGCTCTGGGCAGGGAGCCCCCCACACCCTTCAGCAAAACAGCACATCAGAGGCCACCCTGAATCCTCTCTACACAGGGCCTCTGGTGACTCTGGAACATGCTTATGGATCCTGGAATCCAGAATTCCATAACTATGAGATGTCAAACACTAGCAGTCCTCCCTGTCTTTGAAATCAGCCCTGTTGACCCACAATCCTGTGGTTAGCACAAGATTTGGGTTGGAAGGTTTCAAGGTGAAATCCCAGCTTTGCTGCTCCTTTGCTGTCTCTTCTTGGACAAATGACCTCTGCTCTCTGAGTTCCGAGTTCCTCAGTCGTTAAAATGGGGATTATCACACTTATCTTACACGGTTTTGTTGGGATTGAATGAGAGACGTGGAGGTTGTGTGAAAGAATGGGGCCGGGGAAGCTGTGGTTGGAGAAATAAGGTCTTGGTGGGCAATGAACAATCTGAGAGCTACTTAGTTCATTTCATTTAATCCTCCAACCAAGCGCACCTCTATCCCCATTTTATAGATGAGAAAATTGTGGCTCAGAGAGGGTAGGCAACTTGTCCCAGGTCACATGAGTAGAAAGTGGCTAAGCTGGCATTCAAACCCAGGTCTCTCAGGCACCACTACACACCCTCCCACATCACTCACGTAATGCATTTGCAGATTTTCTTGTTTCTGAACACAGCCAGTGTTGGCTGCTCCATGGGGCACAAAGCAGAAGAAACCTTGACTTGCTGAAACTCAAAAAGCACTGCTTCTTGTCTCTTTCTCTTCTCATTTATCCACAGACCCCCCAGATGGCCATGGAGGTAGCAAGATGGCCAAGAATTTCAGCTAAGGAAAACTCCATTTGCTTTCTCTCCAAGATGAACGTGTATTTTCCAGGTAAAGCTGGAGCCTCTGATGCACAGGAGCAGTTGAGAGTGGCCTGGGCCGCCCCTGCATTTCTGAGGCAGTCCCAGCAGAGAGAGCTCGCCTGTGTTGTTATGTGTCCTTATTCGTTAAGGATTCTCTGTATTGAGATGCAACCTAATTAGGGTTGAGCTCAAAGCCTGTTCGTTTGGGGGCTTAGTTCATAAAAGATTAATGTTCATTTTCCTTGGGTTTTGTTGCAGAATTCAGCTGGAAAAAATCCAGGGTGCACTTCTTCCAAGAGAAGGAGCACTTTGGTGGTTTGTGAAAATCCCTTTTCCCTCATGTTAAAACCTTGATTTTTATGTCTCCCTCACCACTCCCCACACTCCACACCCTAGCATTTTGGTTTTTGGTGATGTATGAGAGAAAAAAAATGAATTCTGTAATCAGGGAAATCTGCTGGAGATATTATTCAAAGGGAACATATTTACTTGCAGACAGTTTTTTTTAAACAGGTGGCAAATAAAACAAAACACATAGGAAAACAGTTCCTCATTCATTAATTTATTTATTCTCTCATTGAGCAAACATTTATTGAATACCTGTTATATGCCAGGCACTGGGCATTTACATCATATATTTCATCTGATTTTTCTTTTTGTGATTTGCTTGAGCAATTTAATTCTATCATTAGAGTGATAATGTGAAGTGCTTCCTACCTATGAATAGCTTCCTATAGTACTTCTGCTTCCTATAGTACTTCTGCTGAGAGAAAATCATATCTATCTAATTAGACAAATGTCAACTCTATCTTCTGATAACAAAAGGTAATATATGCTAATAGTAAAAATGCCAAACAATATGAGCTGATTACATTTAAGAAGTAGTCTTAATCCCACCTTTCTTAATCCCAACTCCTAGAGATTTCCACTGTTAATGGACTGGTGTATATTCTTCCAGGTTTCTTTTTAAGCAACAAACTACAATAATAATACAATTGTATTTACAGAAATGGAAAACAGCACTTCTGTTAGGCAACATGTGTTAGTCACTTAACAACTTAACCTATTGTGGTGCACTTTCCACGTGAGCCCCCAGAGAACCTCCTTATTTTAAATGGCTGCGTGGTGTTCCATTGTGTAACATCTTTATTCCAGCAGTTCTCTATTCAGGATATTTTGGTCGTTTCTAATTTGCTATTATTACAAGCAATGCTTCAGTGGATCTCCTTGTAGCCACACTGGGGTGTTTCTACCAGTATTTCTGTGAATAGATTCCTAGAAGTGGAGTTAATGAGTCCAAGTGATGAGTGCCTTTTTTTGCGAATTTCTTAATTGTTGTATGAATTGTGAAGATCACTCACACAGAAGACATGTTCTCTTCTATAATCTTTTCCCTTACACTCCTCCTTTTCTCTAGTTCCACTCTTCTCAGGATGTTTTTAAAGCAAGGGTAACAGGTGTTGGGGAAAATAGCTCTCTAGTTTTGAAAGGAAGCAAAAGTAGAACATAGCTCAATCTTTCTTGCTCTGAGCAGCTCTAGCTCCCGGTAAATGAACAAAAATAGCCTCACAAGGAGGAGTCAACGTCCTTGTGAATTCTTGCTGACATGATCATTCCCCTGGGAGGGCCAAAGCCTGGATTTGCTTTTCTTCATATTCCGTAGGTGACCTGGCCAGTAGAAAACAATAATAATCATGGATGTCTGTGGGGGAGAGCATCATTTAAGCTTAATTAGTGACTGTGTTCCTCAAAGAGACAGTGGCAGTTTGAGTTTCTAATACTCCTTTGAAGTAATATTATCATTGCAGGATACAGCATCTTAGGTCAGTTAAGCCATTTCTGTGTTTGATAAACTTAGGAATAGAGTAGTTCTAGTCCCAATTCTTCAACTTTAAATACTTATTAACATATATATCTCCCCAAAACCTGCACTTTACTGTTATATTTTTTGACATTTCTCTCTTTGTTAAAACTGAAAACACATAGCTGGATACGTCGTAGAAATGCAAATTTTATCTATGTGGATGTCTCTAAAATTTTTACTTCTGTGTTTCTTGGGCCACATTTAAATGAGAGGTCTGTGTCATCACAATTAAAAGATCCCAAGGGGACCTTCTCAAGAAGGCTGAAGCCACAGCCACAGAGCTTCCTCTTCCGGCCCTGGCTGATTTTGCTATCTCTGTCCAACAGAGGGCAGTACATTTCTCTCATTGGCCTGTTCACGTTTTTAAAACATTCCATAAAAACAGATCATTCTCAGCATCTCAGAAGTCAAGCACCTTTCTCTTTATCGAAATCTTTCTCAGCACACTTCTAGGAATTACACACCAGTGAATATTCCAAACATAGGACGGACGTGGAGATTTAAATATCCCTTTGGTTAGAAATAGCTCAATTGCTCAGTCAAAACTAGGAACAGAGCAAAATTCGTGTCTTAAATTTGTGTCCTGAAGTTGTTTCTTTTTGTAGCTTTGGTTTTCTGCTTTTGTTTGGTTTTTCTAAGTCTCACTATCCTGGCAGGTCAGGAGAGTTGATTTTGAACAATTTGGAATTATAAGTAGTTTAATCTCTTCCCAACACTAGTCATTATCAAGTTTTTGCTGTTATCAACTTGGATATTTCTCATTGGAGGGAAAAAGAGGTTAGAGGCCTGATGAGTCACAGGGCTGGGAAGGGGGCCGGGAGCAAGCACACTTTGTGTTGTTGACGGAAGGGCCCGCCACTCTTGGGAGAAGATGTGTCATCGATAAAAAACAACCCCACACCGTTTCCCTTAGCTGGGCACAATGATATTCAACATAATGAGACGTTGGGTCCAGTGCCAATCCCTCTCTGACTGCCGGTTAGAGTTTCTATCCTTTCAACTCCACCACAAGGAAAATAGTGCTGAGGAAGAAACTGTCCTAAGTCTTGGGGAAGAGTAGGGAAAAAGGCAGAAGAGAAGCAGCACTCACTGCCAGGGTGAGAACCTTGTCCCCTCTGGGACACCGTCCAGAGATGGAAACCTGCATCCCTACAGACCTCGCCAAGGCCACCTGCTTACTGGTGGAACAACTGAGACTCCAGCTGGGTTTCCGTTGCTTTCACTCCAGTGGTAGTTTGTCCCCCGGGCCAGTCCCCATGAAGCACTCCTGATGTTCAAATCCCTGTGCAGTCCCCTCCCACCCTTCCAAACAATCTGGATTGTACCTGTGACTCACCATAACCAACAGGCTGTGGCAGAAATCACACTGTGCTGGTTCCAGGCTTTAAGAAGGCTTAGCAGATTCCACTTGTATGCTCTCGCAAGCCATGTACTGTGTAAGAAGTCCAGCTACGTCACTGGAGAGAGATCCCTGCAGAGGCCATGGCGGGTGAGGCTCGTGATGGAGAGAGAAACTATGTGGAGGAGCATGGAGGTGCCAGGTGTGAGGGAAGAAGCCATTTTCACAGTCCCAGCCAGTGGAGCCTCCAGATAACTCCAACAGCAGCTGCCATTTGATTGCAACTGCATGAGAGGTCCCCAAGCCAGACCAGCAGAACTGTCCCACTGAGTCCAGTCAACTCGCAGAATCATGAGAGACAATAACAAACTATTGTAAGCCATTCGGGCTTGGGGTGGTTTGTTACACAGTGTTAGATGACAGAAGCACTCCACCTATTACTTTAGCACTCTCTGGCTGAATGGTCTTGATACCCTATGAGACACGGAGGCTGGTTGTCATGGAAACCAGGCTTCCTGCTCTGCTCCTGCTCACAAAGGAGGACTGAGTGAAGGTGGTGCATGTGGGGCAGAAAATAGGTTCTCTGCTGCAACCCAGGAGTCCTGGGTTCTAGGCCTGGCTCTGGCACCAACTAGTTGTGTGACTTGTGCAAAGAAATGTCCTTACTTTAAAAAGATGATAATTCAACTCTTAGGGTGGCTGCCACCTTTTCCTTTCTTTGTATGTGGCAGACGTCATGAATCAATTGTGGTTTTGCTGAGCCTAGACTTGGCTGCAGAATCCTTCTCAACACAGACAGCTCTCACCTTCTGATCAGAGTTGGCTAATCAGATGAATCCCGTTTGTTACCTCTGGACTAGATGATTTCTAAGTCCCCTTCTAGTACTTTAAAAAAAAATAAATTAACTATGGAAAGAATATGGATTTGGAGGAGGGGAAGTCATTTATTAAAACTCCTCATTGGTTTCTCTTTGCTTCAGAAGAAATCTGTGCTCCTTAGAAGGGTCATCAAAACCTTGTGTGATCTGAACACTATCTGTTTCTTCAGCCTCATTTCCCGTGGTTCCCCATCTGTACCCTATACCCAGACTCACAAATTTCATGCTCTTATAAGCTTATATGTCTGCTTAACTTGTCAACTCCTTGAGACCAGGGACAAAGTTTTCTTCATTGATATACATCTCTAGCACCCTGCATGTGCCTAGAATCTGTTACGACTAATATTGTGAGGTGGGTGACTTACGAATGAATTAAGACCTAGTTAATGACAACCACTTCACATATTAGTCTTTCCCAGGCATCCCAGCAAAGGGTGAATGCCAGCTTTGATAGGTTTGAGCTTTGCAACTAGAGTCCCTCCTGAAACTATGTCCAGGTGGGAGTAACCTAACAGCATCCACTGAGTCTTAGAAAATTCTTGATTAATGTTACCTTAGATCAGGGCCATAAACTCAAATGCCTGCAGGAGCTGGATGGATAAAGTAAAAAAGCAAAGTGGATGCAGCCCTACAAAGGTGCAAGCCCCTCTGGCACTCCTGCTGATGGTTACCACATGGGGTTACGAGTCTCCAAAGTGCCCTCTCTCCCCAGCATCTAGAATAATGCTTGGCATTTAGATGTTTATTGAACATATGAATCAACCTGCCCCCCTTTTCAGAACTGCTGGAAGAGTCAGTGAAAAAAAATGAGAAGTGAGGAAGGAGAGGCAGAGGAAGAGGAGATAGAAACTATATGTTATTGAGGGTCTACTATATGGGCAGTGTGAAAGGAGAGTTTTTACCTGCATTATCTTGCTAAGCCCTTACAGCAAGCGCATGAGCCAGATTTTACAATCTCTGTACAACTAACGAGAGATCTGAAGCTCAGAGAAGTTAAGCATATTGTGTAAGGTCACACAGCTAGGCAGTGGCTGAGCTAGGGTTTAAATTCAGCTCTGTCTGCCTTTATGCTTGTCTCACATTTAGATAGCTCAAAACTGCAATCTTTTATATATTTTACTTAATAATTATTTTGGAAGTCTGTCTTTTTGTTGTTGCTGTTTTTATTTTTGTTTGTTTACAGCTGGTTTTTAAATATCCAACTTAACATAGGCCAGCTGGTCAGAATCACATCTTCTAAAGCTGGACCAGTGGAGGGAAGATGCTTCACACATTAGAAATGGCAATGGTCTTGGAGTGAAAACACATGGGTCCAGCTAGTCTTGATTGGCTGCATGACCCTAGCAAGCAACAGAGTCCATCAGAGCCTGTTTCCCCATCTGTAAAATGAAAACAGTAGTTAAGTGCTCGTGTCCTTCTCAGTGCTGCTACAAGGATCCACTGTAGTGGTGCCTGGAACTACTCCACACCAGCTGCCAGCACCAACATGTGCATGAGGCTGGCCCAGGAGACTGCAGGGCCCCTAGGAATGGAGGCAGCCCTGGGGGCAGGCCAACAGCCCCAGAAGAAGGCCCAGTGTCTGAATAATGAACGTGTTCTTTAAATGGAGTCGTGGCCCTGTGGAGTGCTAAGAACTCATTTTCCACAGTTCACTATTCTCCTAGTCAATGGAGCTTGACTTGATTATCCTTCCTCCCAGCTTCAGGAGATGTGGGCAACATTGGAGATTTGTTAAAAAAAAAAAATAGCTAAATAAAATCGTCGTCTCCTCCTCGGCAGTAGTTTCTGTGAGTGATGGGGCTTTCATAGGGTAATTTCGTAGGTGGATGTAAATCTGAAAACAGAAAATACACCTGTCATATGTCTACATGTAGGACTGTGAATGTTGTGGATAGAACACTCATACTTGGAGGGGCAAAAACAAAACAAAGCACAGATCCTGAAGATGTAGCCCCCAAACCAGAGTTAACCTCATTGCTGCTTTCACAGTGGCTGCCAAACCTATCTCTCTCGTACTCACCCCCTCTGGCCACTGTCAGGCAGACGTTAGTACTGGCGTTTTTATTGTTATATATATATTAGATTGTCTTGAAATGTTTTAAAAAAATAACATTTAAAAATAAATTTATGAAAATGTCCTTTAAAGGTGAAGTTTTCAAATAAAGGAATAATCTATTTTTTCAGCTTCCAAAAGTACACTGTGGACAATTTGTAAAATGCAGAAAATAAAAATTACCCACCATCATCTCACGCAGAAATAACATTTCAAGCATTTTCTTGCCACCTCTTTTAATGTGTCCACATAAATCTACATATAAATGCATGGGCAAAATCAGTTAACACTGGATAGGTGATTTTCTGCATTGCTTTTTTTTTTTTTTTTTTTTAACCTAATACTGCGATGTGAGCATTTTTCTCCCTGTATTGTTGAATAGCTTTTAAAATCATGATTCTTAGTGGTTATGTAATTTCATCAAATGGATGGAAGATGATTTATTTAAATACTTCCTGGTTGTTGGAAATTTAGGTTGAATTAGAATAACTTTTCAATGAAAGAGAAAAAAAAAACAATGCTAGCTATTTATGAGGCAACAATGATTTCTCAACCTATATGAGCAACCGGTAGTGAACGTCAGCAACACCATCTAGCGTATGATGAAAGTTCCAGAAATGACAGGAAATGGATGAGGAACTCGTAAGGGATGAAGTGAGTTATTAATGTTTATTATTTATATGGTACAGTAAATATATACAGCACAGGACTGAGTATTTGCTTGTCAGTGACTTACAACCAGTCCACAGTGCTGCAGAGCTTGGACAATGCTGAAATCCACGAATCAAGGCAGCATCTTTAGAGTACATGGTGAGTCAGCCATTCCTGTTGGAAGGGGCCCTTCTGAACCTTCTCCACACCAGTACATTTCCTTTGCCTTGGAATGACTTTCACTTTCAAGGACAACACCTCTAGTCCCCTGACAACCTCAGGGTATGTGCGTGCGTGTGTGTGTGCACGCAGGCATGGAAAGGAGGAGGGAGCAGAGTGAGGTGAGTACGGATTTCCTTTGTATCTTCCATAGTTTTGCCTCCTGGGATGGCAGCTTTCAATGGCCACGTCCTGATCCTTGTGAATCTGAGAATCCCAACAGACCAGAAAGCCTCTCCTGCTCGTGCACCTGAGACGGGGATTCTTACCTCCAATTTGCAGTTAAGAAAATAGAGTCAAAGAGCAGTACAACAACTTGATCAGGATTTCTCTTTTCAAATGACAAACCAGGACTCCAACTCAACACCCTAAGTCCCACATCAGTGATGACACCCCAGCTGTCTCCCTAGGACAGCATTTTTGAGTGTCTGTTTTGAGTGTCTTTCAGGCTCTGTTCCCTTTTCCTGTTTACACTTATTTGAAAGTAAAGTTTCTTTGGTAAAGTAGGGAGAGGGAATTTAAGAAAGAAACTCTCTCTCATTCTTAGACCTATAAATGGGGCTTTCCCCAGACTCCCCAGCCATCTCAGTCTCCCTTCCCTGCTTTATTTTTTTTTCTCTAAAGCATACCTCCCATCTAACATGGTATAGATTTTACTTCAAAACCAAAGTATTCCCCCATTAGAAATAAGCTCCCCTAGAAGCAAGTCCTTTCAAAGTAGTGCAATTTAGTAGTAGAATTTAGTAGTAATAGCCACCATTTTTTGAGTACCTGCTAGGTGTCAACAACTTTCCAAACATTAATTCTAATTATTGGAATATTCTGGTGACAGGTGAGTATTCTTCCTGCACTTTTACAGGTGAAGAAAACAAAAGCTCAGAAGGGTGATAGGATTACTTCACGGTCACAGAGCTCAGATGGCAGCAGAGATGGGATGTGGTCCAAGTCAGCCTGAGTCCGAAGTCATTCCCCTCATCTTGCTCTGCTTTTAGAGGGACAATTGAGGAGGGACAACTGGGTCACTCTGGCATCCAACTAGAGATTTCCTGCCTAGTGTCTAAGTGATGGGGTGGGGATGAGGAGCAAGTCCTGGATCCCAGGACTTCTAGGAAGTGCTTCTAACCCCGACAGGCTTCTCAGACATCATTTTGTCCCAACTGGCAAATCCTTTAGCTTCCTTTTTTTTATTTTTTGATGCCTCGGCTCACTGCAACCTCTGCCCCCTGGGTTCAACCAATACCCCTGCCTCAGCCTCCCAAGTAGCTGGGATTACAGGTACCTGCCACCACACTGGGCTAATTTTTTGTATTTTTAGTAGAGACAGTGTTTCACCATGTTGGCCAGGCTGGTCTTGAACTCCTGAAGTCGTGATCCACCTGCCTTGGCCTCCCAAAGTGCTGGGATTATAGGCGTGAGCCACTGTGCCCGGCCTAGCTTCCTTCTTTCTCTGAAACAGCTCCTTACCCTTTGAAGGCATAGACTTGGACTCTCTCAGAGAAAGTTGCTTGCAAGTGGACTTATCTGATTCTGTTCTGGGGGCCAAGAGCCAAAGATCCCTTGGAACATTGGGCAACATCTAAGTCAAATTCACCCACTTCTACACAGCCTCTCGGCTAGAACCAAGCCTGTGATACAAACATATTCCGAAACAGAGACATGGAGAGTCTTTGCAAAACAGTCTAGAGAATCTCAGCTTGCATCATTTCTAGCAGAGGCACTGTCTATGCCCCATATGCATTAACCCAAAGGCAGGCAGTTAACTGCCGCTTGGGGAACTGGATCCGGAACCATAGCTTTATTCTTTGTCAGCTCCTTTAGTTGTGTAGATAAATGTTTTCAATCCTCCCCCAAACCACCACCATCTTTTAAAATAGCACTTGAGGCTGGGCGCAGTGGTTCACGCCTGTAATCCCAGCACTTCGGGAGGCCAAGGCCGGCGGTTCACGAGGTCGGGAGATCAAGACCAGCCTGGCCAACGTGAAGAAATGCCATCTCTACCAAAAATACAAAAATTAGCACGCGCCTGTAGTCCCAGCTACTGGAGAGGCTGAGGCAGGAGAATCGTTTGAACCTGGGAGGCAGAGGTTGCAGTGAGCCAAGATTGCATCACTGCACTCCAGTCTGGGCAACAGAGAGAAACTCTGTCACAAAAAAATAATAAAATAAAATAAAATAAAATAAAATAAAATAAAATAGCACTTGAAGGTGTTAATCAAACAAAATTTTACCTGGCAACTGAATTTGCAATTCTAACAAGATGAGGATGTTTGCGGAGGTGGAAGTCTCCCTCTAACAGGCCAGCCCAGCCTTTTTCTCTCTTTCATCTCCAGGCCTGTCTTCTTCTGACCAGATCCCCAGGAACTGCTGGAAAATCACTACTCTAGATCGTCCGAGCCAGGATAAGATGTCTGCTAAAAGCCTGAAAGCAGCACAATGTCACCCCACAAGTCCCCATCTCCATTATAGGTAGGAGATGGAACCATTGAAAAAGGTATTCAGGTAAATTCAGGTAGACAGTAGTTGTGACTCTGCAAAAGCCATATTTAAGCCAACATAGTCCCTTGTGTCTCGGACTGTCAGAAGCTACTACTGGCAGAAGCAACTTTACTGGATCACCAACGTGGGCCAGGAGAGCACAAGAAGGAGGACTATTACCTGGATTTGGAATTGGTGGCTTTTCAATGCCATGGCCCTCATTTCTCTACTCTACCTTGCTATGAACTTCAAAATGTTTATACTAATTCAGAGCAAATAAAATCTTGGATTAAATTTTATAATTTATATGGCGGATTTTGTTCATTCATTGATTCTGCAAATAGAGAGCCTATAATGTGCCGAGCTCTGTTCCAGACACTGGAAAAATAGTAGTGAACAAGACATGAAAATCATGAACATTTTATAGCTCAGTCCTAGTTTTGACAATTACAAACAATATTTTTCTCTGAGAAGTGGGGGGCATGTATCACCCCATACCTTCTCCCATATGAATGCCCAAAAGCTGACCTTTCCTCTTGGAAGGAGACTTCTTATTCAGAACTTCTTCATGCCATCAGAATGGTTATTTTAAACTGCTCTTTTAAAAAAGCATATATTCAGATTTGCTGCGCCACTTAGAACACAAATTTAAAACAGCTTATGAGCAAATGGCATTTTTTAATTTGTCTTGATTCATGTGAAAGTAATTTGAATACACATTAGTATTCTGGAAACTGATCATTAACACTTTTTAACTGATTTTGTAAACACATTTTGCTTCCAAAATAAACATAAACAGGAAAGGAGAACGCTCAGTGTAGCTGAGGCATGAAGACACACACCCATTAAAGGGTAAAGGCAGAATCCCCAGCGTAAAATGGGGAAGGCATTTGAGAGTCATTTCATCATCAACTTGCTTCATGAAAAATCTGCAAGAAAAATGTGAATAATTTCATATTTGCCTGGTGGGGGAATTTTAAGCTCCAGAGTTGTTTATGTGTCTATCACGGATCATTGCAAATAATTAAGATGGGTTGGGAGGTGGGGACAGATAAACGTTTGATAAGGCAGGAGGGGAACTACATGTGGCAGGAATGAGCAAAGTGGCTGGGCTGCCTTCATGCTTAGCCAGAGCAGGAGATTTGGAGATACACGAAATTGGAAAGGTTTTGTGGTCCGACTTTCCTCCAGTCAATGCCTGGATCCCTACGTTCACCGGGGTGCTGCCCAGCCTCCACCTGGATCCCTCCAGGGCAGCTCAACTCACCTTCCTATGATGCCCCATTGACCCACATCCTTTAATTCCCAGGAATCTGGCATTCAAATATGCACCTTCCAAATAAGCAAAAAATAATTGCATATTTACTGATTTAATAGGAATCTAATTCGTAAGCCCCCAGTAACACTCTTGTATCGCCTTTTCCTTCTCTTGGTCACCTCATATTCCATACTCTCTTGGCTTCCTTCTCTAAACTCTCCCTAAATGCCTCCAACCTACTTTAACTCCAGAACCTCTGGTGCTTCTCTGCCCCTCGTTTGCTAAAGTACAAAGAACCCTGGAGTCCTCCTAGAGGATAGGAGAGGAAAAGGAACTCCTTAAATAAGACCAGGCCATTCATTCTATCAAGCTTGTTATATGGAATTGCAAGATGAATTAGTATAGCTTCCAAACGACAGAGCACACATGATTCAGGAACACAGATTTGGGAGTCAGCATACTTGGGTTTCAGCCCCAGTCCTGTCACTGGGTAAGATCCTTATCTTTCTGAACTTCTCTTTTCTTATCTGCATAATAGTGTGAATGATGTTTACTTTAGGCAGTTGCTATACAGGTGAGGTATACATCCAGCATTTGACGCAGTATGTTCATTAAGTGGATGGCGGACCTATTCTTAACATTCCATCTTTCCTCTAAATGTCCAGCATATCCTAGTGCCAGAAATTTTCTGAGCTTCTCCTTCCTCAGTATTAATCCAGCTCAACAAACGTCACCCGAGCACCTATCCTTGCTGGGAATTGTGTGGGAGCTGCAGATTAGGTGACAAAGACAAAGTCCCTATTTCTGAGAAGGACTGACAATTACTTGTGACTTTGTACAGAATTCGTGGAATAAAACCAAAGAACTAAAGTTTACATCAACAGAATAACAGGAAGATAATCTGCTTCAAGATGAGCCCCGTTGTTCTGCATCTCATTGCTTGAGTTTGGTGACTTAAAAGAAAAGATCCTCTGTTACCGCTTAGCTATAGGTGGGTCCCTGTTGAAACCTCAGTTTCCTCATCTGTGAAGTGGGGATTGTATAACTTGCCTTGCCTGTACCTCTAAGCCTTGGTGGGGAAAGAAATAGGAGAGTGAACATGATTTAGAACCGTACTGTGCCATAAAAGTTTGCTGCTATTGTTAGTCCCAATTAGAGTGAGCCACCCTGCATCTCCAAATTCTCTTCCAGCCTACCTTGACATGCTAGAGAAGTAAAGCCCCATGATGCCCCAAACGCAGGAATACTCCACTGGTCCCCTGTGATGGTTAATATTGAGTGTCAATTTGATTGGAATGAAGTATGCAAAGTTTTGTTCCTGGGCGTGTCTGTGAGGGTGTTGCCAAAGGAGATTAACATTTGAATCAGTGGACTGGGAGAGACAGACCTACCCTCAGTCCGGTGGGCACCATCTAATCAGCTGCCAGTACAGCCAGAATAAAAGCAGGCAGGAGAACGTGGAAAGACAAACTGGCGAAGTCTTCTGGCCTCCATCTTTCTCTTGTGCTGGATGCTTCCTGCCCTTGAGTATCAGACTCCTAGTTCTTCTACTTTTGGACTCTTGGACTTACACCAGTGATTTGCCAGGGACTCTTGGGCCTCCAGCCATAGACTGAAGCCTGCACTATTGGCTTCCCTACTTTTGAGGTTTTGGGACTCTGACTGGCATCCTGGTTCCTCAGCTTGAAGATGGCCTATTGTGGGACTTTACCTTGTAATCGTGTGAGTCAATTCTCCTAATAATAAATTATATACCTTAGTTCTGTCCCTCTAGAGAAGGCTGACTAATACATCCCCAACACCTATGTTGTCCCTACTCTAATGAGCTCGACACTACTGTCAGCCGTCTGCCTGCAAGAGTCAGGACTCTTTGGTTTTGAGTGACATAAACACAACTCAAACTGTCTTGAGGGGAAAAGAAAAGGAGTGCATTGACTTGTGACGTCTAAGAAAGGGCTATGCAGAGCATTCATGAGACACAGGGCTGCTCAGAATACAAAGCCTTCTTTCGGGAAATGCTCCTTCAAGCCACATCGTTTCTGGAAAGGACTATCAATCATACGTTACTTCTCTCTGGCCAAGATGATTAGTCCAAGTTGGACATTGTGGCTGATGCTAATGGTGCCTTTCTAACCTGCACACTGGGCAGCCTGAAAGTGCCATGGAGTTAACTAATGGTCCCTGAGCAACCACCTACCAATGAGGGCAGGAGTTGATGCATAAATGCTCCGGCATCTTACTCCTCAATGCGTGCATATTGGGGCTGGGACTTAGAACAAAATTTAAGAGAACACCAAAAAAACTCAGTAACCAAGAATATGTCTGAAAAATCAAAATTAATGCAAAAATCCAGTGTGTATAAAATACTAAAAGTTTAAATAAAATCAGTACTGATATTTCTGATTTTTTCCTTTTGCCTCATGCTCTAATATGGCTCAGCTGGGCATTTGTGTGTTTCTTTTAACCGCTTGTTTACAAGTTCAGTAGAAAACAGAAGTGGAAGCAGCCTTGAACAGAGGCTGAGATGTCTTCCTTGTCAGGCTTCTAACTGGGTCAACCTGAGTGCTGCTCCAGCTCAGCGTACTATGCCTGGTAAGTGCTGCCCAGAGCTCCTTGGGAGGGGCAAGGCAAGAGACATGTGAGCACAGTCTGAGGACATATGGGCAGTTTATTCTTTGATGTCCTTGGAAGAGTGGTCATAATTTGCGTGATATAAGCCAACAACCAAGACAGATAAGCCTCAGGAGAGCTAAGGTCATTTCAACTAACAAATCACTTGCTCCATAATGGAGAAAGCAAACTGCAGATCCATACACAAACATGGTAAGTTCTTGGTAAAAGATTTTAAGTCAGTTCTCTCTCCGCCTGTCCTTTACATCTCTCTTTTTCTCTCTGTCCTTTACATCTGGGGGAACCTTTGCCAGGTAACTGAATGACACAAAGCAGCATCTAGGAGAATGGCTTCTTTCTTAAGCACGCCCAATCTGAGGAGATTACCTAGAGATGAGTGCTTCTTTTGTGGGGAGAATTTGATCCATGTGCCATTATAAACCACGCTTGGGGGAAGCCAAGCCCACAATCAGAATGTAATTGAAGTATGTTACCTATAATAGGTTCAGATGTTTGTGATCTTCAGCACTTTATGAATTCTGCAGCAGATGGGCGAGGGCCAGGTAGCAGGCAAGAACAGACTGGGTTAGGCAGGCTGGCACTCTGACAAGGGCAGCCACAGCTGTGGTTCGGGTGTTATTCAGCACGCCCACCCACTGCACCAGCAGCCTGCCTTCTCCAGCTCACGGCCACGGCTGCCTTAATGAAGAGTGGAGGTAAGCATGAATCCTGGCTTTCCAGGGATCACAACATTTGAGAAACCCAGAAGAATCAACATGATGGAAATGGTGCCAAGTTCTTTTGCCTCTTGCTTTTTGACAAAAAGAGAAAGAAGGAAGGAGAGAGAGGAGAGAGTGAACCTGCTAATAAAATGCACATCTAAACACTTTCCATTTTTCCTGGGCTTTTCATTTCTTTCCTCAAAATTTCTGTGCTGGAAGAGGGAAAGCAGAGTAAGCACTGATAAAAGAACACTGAATGGGATACAAGAATTTAGGTGGGCCTGTGTAGTGGACAGGATGCTGTAGGTGCAGTTTCAAATCCTTGCCCTGTTCTTACCCCATTGTGTAACCTTGGGTCAGTTCTTTTTATTTATACTTTCATTTTTATTTTTTTGAGACAGAGTCTCACTTTGTCACCCAGGCTGGACTGCAGTGGTGGGATCTCAGCCCACTGCAATCTCTGCCTCCTGGGTTCAAGAGGTTCTCGTGCCTCAGCCACCTGAGTAGCTGGGATTACAGGCGCGGGCCACCGCACCCTGCTGTTTTGTATTTTTCGTAGAGATGGGATTTCACCATGTTGCCCAGGGTGGTCTCAAACTCCTGGCCTCAAGTGATCTGCCTGTCTCTGCATCCCAAAGTGCTGGGATTTACAGGCATGAGCCACTGTTCCCTACCTTTGTTTAAAAATTTATTTTGTGGCAGTCTCGCTCTGCCACCTGGGCTGGAGCGCAGTCGTGCAATCATGGTTCACTGCAACCTTGACCTTCCAGGCTCAAGTGACTCTCCCACCTCAGCCTCCCAAATAGCTGGGATTATAGGCACAGGCCACCATACCTGGCTGATTTTTTGTTTGTTTTTTAGTAGAAATGGGTTCTCTCTATGTTGCCCAGGCTGGTCTCGAACTCCTCAGCTCAAGCAGTTCTCCCACCTCGGCCTCCCAAAGTGCTGGGATTACAGGCATGAGCCACCTGGACTGGGCCAGTTCTTAACCTCCCCACTCTCTGTTTCCTCATCTTTCAGATAGCCAAAATATAACACCTGTCTCACAAGCCCTTTGCTTCATGAAATAAGGTAACACGTCAGTAGCTAATATTTATTGAGCGCTTATTATGGATCAGTTTTTATGTATCAATTCTTTTAAATCCTCTTACCAACCCTGTATGTTAGGTCCTGTCATTATTCTCACTTATAGATAAGAAAACAGAAGACAGAGAATGTGAACAGTTTGCCCAAGAATCTAGCCAAGAAGTGGTGGACCTAGAGGGAACAATGCCAGCTCTAAAGCACACGCTTGGAACTACTGACTCCTAAAAGTTGCCGGGTCCTTACCTACAATTCCAAACTCCAGAAAGCTATGAAAACCACAAGTGCTTCTCACTTATTTAACAGCAGACTTGGATTTGACCTGAATTATTCAGCAGCAAAAACTCTTCTGAACTGACTTGAGGTTACTTCTAGTTTTTATTTGTCCCACTTGATATAAATATTCATACATTTTCACAGCCAAATGTATCAGTTTGCTTGTTTGATCATGAGGTTCTTACCTAATTGCTGCTGGGAAACTAAATAAGATATTATTTATAAAATTTGGACGTCCTGAATTCTGAAACCCCTCTGGCTCCAATCGTTTCTCTGTGGCTTTGTGGACCTCTGCTTTCTTTCCGGAGTGGACTCTCAACAGGAGTTTGATAACATCAAGGTTGCTTTACAATACACAAATGCAATTAGTTTATCTGTTTCTAAATGTATTTTTTTGGGCATTCATTTAACAGATACTTACAGTATGCCTGCTGTGTACTAAGTCCCATTTTAGGTGCTGTAAGCAGAGTGAGCCAAATACACGTTTTCCTGGCCCACATAAAGCTTATAGTCAAAGAGAGATAATAATAGGGGAAAATAAAAGGACAACATATTTTCACAATAGGGTGCTATGAACCAGAGTGGATAGGGATGCCCTGCATTATCCTATGTCTCTAGGACATACAACAGAAAATAGTATAACCTTTAATAATGGAGAAATAAAAGAATTTGGGAGAAAAAACCACAACCCATAATTATTCTAAGAGAGTAGGAAACTGTGTGCCTTGAAATATTGAAGTAATTATCAGGTTAAATTTCTATGATCCCTGCAATTTCTATGAAACCTAGAAATGTTGGTAGCGTAGGCCTGGCATATCTCTTAAAGCAAAATTATACTTCTTTTTCATTCAGACTAAAAGGTCATAATTAAAGATATAACGAAGCTAAGTGAGTAATGGGATCTGCAATTCACTGGGGAAGTGCAGGATGCATTAAGGCCTCCTCCTGTCCCTGAATGGGGGTCACCAAGTCAGATGGCCTTGGGAGTGCCACAGAGCCTAGAACTCTCAAATAGGAGAATACAAAGTTGTCACCAAGGGCAACAGGAAGTGGCCCCTGAAAAAATTAGGCCAGAGGAGAAGCTTTGGAGTTTATTTTCTCCAAGGTTTTTTAGCACTATTTTTTTGTGAATATTAAAGAAACATGTACTTATAGTAAAAGATTTGGAAAGCTTTTGTTTAAAAAATAATTTTGGCCAGGTGCGGTAGCTCACGCCTGTGATCCCAACACTTTGTGAGGCAGAGGCAGGCGAATTGCTTGAGCCCAGGAGTTCAAGACCAGTCTGAGCAATGTGGCAAAACCCCATTTCTACAAAAAATACAAAATTTAACTTGGCATGGTGGTGCATGCCTGTAGACCCAGCTATTTGGGAGGCTGAGGTGGGAGGATTACTTGAGCCTGGGAGGTCAAGGTTGCAGTGAGCCATGATTGTGCCACTGTACTCCAGCCTGGGTGACAGAGCGAGGCCCTGTCTTGAAAAAACAAAACCAAAAAGTCCTGAGAGGTATGAAGAACGTCACCTATACTCATCTCACTATTCCTCAGGCAACCACTGTTAGTATTTTAATATATTTCCTTCTAGATTTTTCTATGTGCTTTTCTTCACAGTTAAAATTTGCCTCTATCTAGTACTTAGTATCCTACTTTTTTTCACTTAAAATGATAGCAATAGCAATTCATTGACCACGTGCTATGTCCTTTGCTTAAATCCTTAAAAGACCTTTTAAGATTTATTCCACAGTTGTCAATTGCTTGACCTTTCTGTCTTTCAGTTTCTTGTGTGTAAACTGGAGCATTAATAGTGCCTATGGTGCCGGGTTGTTGTGAGGATCTTGAGTTAATACATCTAAAGCACTTGGAACAGTGCCTGGCATATATGGTAGATACTTGAGAGTGTTACCTATTATTATTATCCCTTTTTGCAAATGAGGAAACCAAGGCACAGAAGGTTAAGTAGCTTGTCCAAGGTCGGTAACAAGTGAGGAGCATGATCAGGATTGAACACAGTCAAAATGACTCCAGAGTCCATGGCCTTAAGTATAGTGAGAGCCAATTTCCTTCAGAGAAAAAGAACTGGAATTTAGTCCACAGCTGGGATTATGAGATACATAGATATACATCTGGTAGATTTACAGGGGCTCTAATGGAAGCCAAGTTGCCAGAAAAGACATTAGAGGCACTGAGGGAGAATCCTTCCTAAGGAAAGCTGGTGTCTCTAGGTTTCTTGAGTGAGAAACTGTGTCTATGTTTTTGCTACTGTACCTTAGTTCCTAGAATAGTGGAATAGCACCTGACACAGAGTAGGCATTTGACGGACCTGTTGATCAGCTAAATCTTTCATGGTGGAGTCATATATAGCAAGTTGCTTAAAGATCAGAGGGACTGATGCTTTCAGGGTAACTGCTGACATCAGAACTCTTCCTGACTTAGCCATCTTGGCAAAACGTCTGTTCCCTAAGAGAAAGATCCATGACAAGTGTACTATTGAAATGGTTCCCTCAACTCTGTAATGCTTGGGAGCCCCCACGGTGGGATTCTCACCCTAACTTAGCCACAACATCTCCAGCCATCTCCTGAAAACATTATTGGCCAGGGCAAACTTCAATGGAGTTTCAGCTTACATTGGAGTTTTACCTACCAGCTGGTGGTAGAAACATGGTTTCAGCATGACCTGCACAAATGTGGTGGCTGCTTAGGGTACAGTGGGAGGGGCAAAGGTTGAGTCAGGGGGAAAAAAGTAAAAAGAGCTTCAAAAAAGTAGAAAACTTATTGAGCCCTTGCTTTATGGTTCTACCTGCTACAGTATCCCTGCCTTTCTCAACTGAACATAACCCAAACCACGGGTAATCTTACTCATTTTGCAAGTAGGGGTAACTGGTGAGTAGTCTACAACATGGGAGTAGCAAGAGCAGGATCCTTGCTCCTTGGCATCCAGACACGGCCTGAGAGCTGCCACAACAGTTGAGTGGCAGTGGGGCATTCCAGCTCACCATGGGCCTGTGGTGGACAGTGGTTCTAGAGGACCAACTTGGCTAGACATGGCAGCATGCATTAATTTGGGTAAATTCATTTCAGTCCTTGGTAAGAGATCCAGAAACCATGGGGGAGAAGAATGCCTCAGGGGTCGGGACTTATAACATGAGTTGGTGGAGGCTTACGGTAATGGGGATTTGGATACTAAAATGCTAATGGAACATTTGGATTGCATTGGTAACCCAATTAAAGTGTAGTTGGGGAGGCAGGATGGAGTGGTGTTTGAGGCACAGGCTTTGAATTCAGATAGATCTGATGGCAAATATCAGTTCAATTTCCTGAGCAGGTTATTTACCCTCTCTAGTCTTGGTTTCCAAATCTATAAAATGGGTATGATAATACCTACCCCATTGAGCTCTCTTGAGGAATAAATATGCAAAGTGCTTAGCAAAGGTCCTGGCATACATCAGCTATTGTGAGTAAAGCAGCCTCTTGCTTTAGCATAGGCACATTCATGCATACCATCTCATTTCCTCCTTGCAATAACTCTTTTTAAGACAGGGATATTGTTATCATCCCCAGTTCATGAATGAGAACATCAAACCTCAGAGACCTTGGACACTCCAGATGACATACACTAAAAGTGGTGGCCTCAAGAAGCTTGCAGCACACTTCTGGGTCCCTTAAGTTGTATTAGATAAGTAATTTAATAAAGACAATGAGCTAATAGACAATTTTTTTAAAAAAAGATTGACCTTTTCGAGTGCAAAATAGTCTTAGGTTCTAGACTTAAGCTGAAAGCAGCCCCCAAAATTTAAGGAACTGAGCTACCTATTTTGCAGGGAGATGGCCCCAAAAGGTGATACCTCCTCCCCTCAAAAACACCATCACATTTCTCTGCTCCTCTGTTGCCTGAGAGTGTTCCAAAGTCTCCAGGAAGACACTTAGGACTCTGTGAGTGTGGAGTTAACTAGGGATGTGGGCAGATACTTAGAGATTCATTGTGGCATGATTTAAAATAATGCTCCGTCATAGGGGATCAGTTAATTAAATTGTGATGCACAGACACAATGAATACTATAGAGTTATTTAAGATAATATTGCCAAAATATGTCTGCCAGTAAGGAAAGTTTGTCATGGAATACTATTATAACACAGTATGTAATGATCCCTTTTAAATTTTATATATATATATATATATAGTGTATGCATAGAAAAGACTCTAGAAGCATCTATATTGACATGTTGTATTAGTTGAATCTGAACAGGTTTAAGGGTGTTTTTTTAAAGGCTCATTTTGCCTATGTGATCTAATAGAAGACTATTTTAGAAAATTTAAGGTGAATTGAACATATTTACTTAGAGTATAGACATGAATAATTTACTTCCCCCCAAAAAAGGATGACTAGGTTCAGACAAAAAATTATCTGAATATTAGCATTCACACGCTCAGATGCTACATAAATCAGCAGTCACTGTTGCTCCTAACCCTTTATTATTCTTTTATCATCTTCAGAGCACTCATCACCAACCACTTTATATGTTTTGGTAACTTGATTGCACGCCAAAGCCCCACTAGGAACCTGTAAGTTCCTGAGAGCAGGGACTTTGGTCTGTTCACTTTCTTGCACAGAATTTACGCTTAGTACATATTTGTCGAATCACACATTTGTTAAAATAATAAACATGATGCAGCTCTTCCATAAAAGGCAAATCTTCCTCTTCCACTCTTGCCCCTCCACATCCCCTTCACTTTCTCTTCACCCCCATCATCATCCCCCATTCGTATTGTTTAGCACCCAAAGCACCATGGAGTATGGCAGGTGACCTTTGACGTCGGGGTTTGTAATACACATCTCTTGTGCTGTGCAATGATTTCCTCTATATAGCATTTTCTCGTGTTTTCCTCTTTTTAGTCTTCAAGGTTGTGGCAGCTGCTTGGGTGCTGAAGGACAGCAGAGTGCTGAGCTTTCAGGGTGGGGTGCAGGGTAGGCAGTCAGGTTCCAGGAGTGAAGAAAGGCTCAGCTGCTACTTATCATAAGCCTTGCAGGTGGGGATTGTGAGCCCAGAGCCTCAGATGGGAAAATTAGGTGTGGTGAAGCTTGGTGACTCCCACTAAGCCCCTAGAACGTTGATAGGCCTCTCTTTGGGGCCCTGAGGCACCCTCCACCATTCCACCCATGCTTGTCTGATTCCCACTGGACCATCAACTCCTGAGGGCACAGTCTAGGTTTGGTCACTTTTTTAGTCCCAGAGCCTAGCACAGCGCCAGACACATAGCAGCCACTCAGTGAACGTTTGTGAACTCAACTGCCTAAAGTAGCATGGCCAAAATGCTAAGTGGTAAAATGTTAGCAAAAGCCCATGCCTTCTGATTACCTTTGCATGAGATGAAATCCTGGAATGATCCATTTTTAATGTAGCCACCTCCCTACCTCAGGCCTCTTTATTTTCCATTTCCCTGTTCTCAGTCGACCTTCTGTTTCCACCCTGCCTTCCCTCCAGCCACTCTTCTAGCCAGTCATTTCGTGAACTTTTACCATTTTGAAAATGGCCTTTGTTATAACGGATGTTTCTGGACAACATCAAAAGACATTTGCAAACTGAGTCTCATTCAGGACCAGGAGAGTGTGGGGAATCCAGGGATTTCCCAATGTAGTGGCGAAATGTTCACCGCAGCATCTTTGGGCCTGTTCATCCACGTTTGAAGAAGAATGCAGGAGAGTGGGGATGGGCAGCAAGCTGAAATTTTAAGGGGCTACAGAAACCCAGCGAGTAACCATAAAGCCCTAGGAAAGCAAGCTTTGAATAAAATGATTAGCTAGCAGTTATGTTTTATTATGTGCCAGGCATTGTGTTAAAACACTTCACATAGAACTTTCTATTTAATCCTCCTAGCAACCCTAGGGCATAGCTCTTATTATACCCATCTTACAGAAGACAAAACAGAGGTCCAGAGAAGTTAAGCGACTTGCCTAATACCACAAAGCTGGTTGGTTTTTGAGCGGGTGTTAGAACCCAGGTTTATCTGTCTCAGGGACCAGTTATCCGTGCTTTGGTACGCCCCCGCAGGGCGGAGCCAAACGAACGGCAGCCTGCCTGGAAAAGAACTGACATTTCAAGCACACAGGTGAAGTGGCTGGACCCGGACCAGCCCCGAGGCGGCGGGAGGGTCTTAACAGCGGACCCCTCCTCCCAGCGCCCCCAGCCCCGCGCCCACCTCCCCGGGGCTGGCGCTGTCCGCGGTGCCGCCGGGCGGCGGATCTGGACTCGGGGCGCGGGGCGCGGGGCGCGGGGCGCGGGCGGAGGGGCTGGGCGCGCAGCTGCCGCGGTTTCGGCTTCGCAGAGCAGATGGTGCCGGCGGGGGGCGGCCGTTTGACGTTCGTAGCACTTTCCTTAGCGCATATGTTGCGGGCGGGGACGACCTCGAGCCCGCTGTGGCGGCGGGTTTCCAGCCCTAGACGCGCGGACACCCCCGGATCCGGCTCGGAACCCTACATCAGGCCCGCGTCGGTGGACGAGGGGGGCTGGCACCGTCCCATCGGGTAATGACGTGCGTATTTCCCATCCTCACCATTGGCCTACGAGAATGGCCTTAGTCCCATTTTACAGCTGGAAAACTGAGGTCTAAGAAGGAGCTGACCAGCAGTGGGGCTGGGATTCGAACCCAGAGTCGGCTGACTTCTGCCTGAGCACCTGGCGCTACTTGGTGACCAGCGTGTCTCCAGCCTAAGGGTCCCATCAAAAGCAAGCGAACTTTCTCGATCTTGCTTGTCTGTGTCCCAAAAACGTTCTTATTTCTGTAGGGCCTTTGCATATGATGTTCTTTGAACCATCTCCCCCATCCCCACAGACCGTTTCCTCCAAGGTCTCCTTTAGATCTTAGATCAGGGTCACCTCCTCAGGAAGCCTCCCCGGAATGCACCATAGCCCCAAAGATGGAGAGGATCATTTAATTAATGTGAGTGATCCTCCCCTCAAACTGTAAGTTCCATGAGGGCAGGGAGTGGGTGTGCTTTTCTATTCAGCATTCTATTTCCTGTGCATAATAAGCACTGGAGAAATAGTTGTGAATCAATGAGTAGTTAAATGGATGAATGAATGAATGAATAGGGTTTTCTGAAGGAGCACCCGCTTCCTCACTAGCCAATGATCAGCTGTTTGGGGGTGGAGGGAGGGCTGTTTGGGAATCCCGGGCCTTCTCAACAGCAGCTTTTTAATTCACTAAACCTGCGTTGTGGCTGTTTCCCGGCTCCTCCACCCCCCGCCATTGCCCTGTGACTGGAGGCCAAGCCCTGCCCTCCTGTTGACAGAATGGAGTCTTCCTTATGCTGATGAATGAAGTGACCGTTAATAAGATGAAACCAGGCCAGAAAAAGCCAAATGAGAAAGTTGGCAGCTTTGTAAGTGGTTTTTCAGGGGGAAAAGTGAGAAAATGGACACTAAAATGGATCCTTTAAGTTGCTTTTCTGACCTGCTTAGTGGGAGAGCTGGAGATTCCAGGCCATTGGAGAGCTTCCCAGATGGAAAGAGTTCAGATGCAACAAATATTTACTGACGCCTACTAGGTGCCAAGGGCTCCTTGGGGCTCGATGACAAACAGCTCGGAGGATGCTTGGCACTCTCAAGCCTCATTTGAGCCTCCCCAAAACTCTGGGAACAGAGGTTCATTGCCTCTGTTCTGCAGAAAAGGAAACTGGCTCAGGGGATCAAATGGCCTGCTGAAGATCACCCTGCCCAAATTTTTCATTGTTTTTTCAAAAATCCGAATGTGATACTTTTGTGATTAAAGAAAAAAAAAAATCTCTTAAATTTGTTGATACTTGACTTGCAGCTTGATCATGTGGCTGCTTTTACACCATCTCCCTGACTGGAAAAATTATCTCCTCTTTGAGAGGTCTCAGATTGACAGAGCTCAATCTCCCTCATTTAGTGAATCCAGTAACTCTTTCAGTTCAATGACAAGACTAATAGCAATAAGTCCTTAATAAGACTAATAGCTATAGCTTATGAGTCCTCATCACTTATTGACTAACTGGTACCACTAAATTAATGTTGAGTACTTTATATGCATTAGCGCATTTAAATCTCACAACTCCAATGAAACAGGCATAATTTCTGTCCCAATTTTGCAGATGAAGAAACTGACAGTCCAAGAAGTTAAGTAACTTTGTCAGGATTAAGAGCTAGTGAGTAACAAAGCTAGAATTCAAACCCAGGTAGTTAACTGCTATACACTGCCATATTAATGGTTTTCAGGCTGTTCTCTGAGGAACCCCAGGGTTCTATTTACCCAGAAGTAGAGGAGCTGGAAGCACAGGGACCTTTAGCTGGGTGGGCCTGAAAGCCTAGTCCACCAAACCAGGACAGCTCTGCTCTTATCTCCTAAAGAGAATCTGCAATATCTTGTCAGACCAAGAGTACCCAGTGCTAAAAAAAAAAAAAAAAAAATTAAACATATTAAAAGTTGAAAGCTAACAGACAACACTCTTGCATGGCTGTGCTGCTAGCAGAGTAGTAGTACTTGGAGGCTGAGCCTTGTCTCCTCTATGCATCACCCCACAGTGCCCAGCCCTGTGTCTCAGTAAATGCCACCTCCACCGGATGAAACATATCAGAGTGTATTGCAGTGGCTGTTCCACTGTACGTCACTCTTCACACCTTCCAGAACTTCCAAGGGTACCTGCAACCATGCAGAGAAGACCCTCCTGGATCCACCTCCAGCTGGTGGACATGAAGAGGAAGGACTCTGTGCAGATCAAAAGAGAGACTAAGTGGGCTGGGCCTGGTGGCTCACACCTGGGAGGCGTAATCCCAGCACTTTGGGAGGCCGAGGCAGGCAGGTCACTTGACGTCAGGAGTTCAAGAGCATCCTGGCCAACATGTTGAAACCCCATCTCTACTAAAAATCCAAAAATTAGCTGGGTGTGGTGGTGGGTGCCTGTAATCCTAGCTACTCAGGAGACTGAAGCAGGAGAATCACTTGAACCCAGGAGACAGAGGCTGCAGTGAGCAGAGATCATGCCACTGCACTCCAGCAAGGACAACAGAATGAGACTCCATCTCAAACAAAAAAAAAAAGAGGGAGAGAGTTAGTGGAGGTGGCCTGAGGGCAGCACAGAAAACACCTAGATGCTGTGGCCTCAATTTGTCCCCGGGGATTTTCTGGAGTTATGGGGGGTAGGAAGGGCAACAGCCTCAGGCTAGAGGAAATAGGAGCCTTGGGCTTTGAGGTCAGGGAGGAGCCCTGTGCTACCTGTTAAGAAGGTAGTGACTCTGCCTTTGGGTGATAGTGAAGATTGTGGCACTCATGTGCATATGTCCAGCTGCTGGCTGCCCAGCCTAACTCCCTATCCATACCTCTCTCTGCCCATACCCACACATTTTTATGGTTAATGTCTTCATGGTAACTCTTGATGTTTATCATTTATTCACATCCCATATGTGTTCTTCAATGTTAGACACGCAATAATCTAGCATCAGCAAAAACTAAAACAAAGTCTAAAAACCATCAGCAAAAACTAAAATCAAATAAAAGTATAAATTAAAATAAATACTCGAGTTAAAGAAGAGAGTTAGAATGCAGGTGTGCAGGTGGTGACACTGCAAACAGTTACTGGAGTTGAGCTTCAAAACTAACGTTTAGCTCCCTAGTGGCCAGAATGAAAACAGAAACACAACCCATTATATGATTCGATTTCCTATGAGGAGATGCTGTATTGCTCAAGGGATGATGAGCTTTTCTCTGAACCTAGAATAAAGAGAATTTTGTTATGGGGGGGTTTCACCTACTAAGAAATGTAGATTGTAATGTCCCTTATAAAAGACCTACAGTCAGCTCAGTGTAGTTTTTGTCTATAAGTCAAGCTGGCACCTTAATGCACAAAATCGGACCTCACTGAAAACAGTGCTTTGAGGGGCCATATAGGTTCTGAGGGTCCTACTGAATGGAGACATTAAGATCAGGTTTTAAGGAGGAACAGATAGAACCACATGTCCTTCAAATAATGCTCCCTGAATAGTGCTTCTCTCAGCAGGGCTTTGGATAAGGCTTGGACAGCCAGCAGTTCAAGCTTGGAGTATGCTTACTGTGTTTTGCTGATTAAGTACAGAACTGGTTTCAGACTTTCTATTTAATCTATGCCCAAATGTATTTATGCAGTGAACAGTCTTCAAATAAAAAGAGAAAGATGAATAAGTTTCATGAAGTGGACCTCAACAAAATATATGTTTTTGAATTTTTATAAATAAAATTTGCATTGATGTTGTATGTGTGCTTCTCCCATTGCTTCATTCCCAGATCATAGTCCAAGCAAATTCTGCCAGACTGTAGACCTGGCCTTGATATTGCTGGTTCATTTAGCAGGTACACCATTCATCTTCAAGGAAGGAAGAAAATAAAGATATCATCAATAATATTCCTACAGAGCCTCCAAGCCAACCAAGTTCTCCTAGTTTGGGAGGCAGTAATTTGTTCTCTGATATATGGGGATTGCTTTTCTTTGGTAGCTGAGACCCAATCAGTCTTCAGAGGTGGTTGTAATTAATAGGTAAGGAAGTGCAAATACATCTGAATTAATAGAGCCACTAGGTGTGACTAACTATAATATGATTACATGTGAAATTAACCCAGAGATCAAACCTAATCAATCCAGACTAATAACTGCCAGGACAACAATTTATGGTTTTAGATGAGTTTACTTTGAGAGCAACTAAGGAAAATGAACTCGGTTAAAATGTAAAGTCTGAGGTTTTTTTTATAAAGTGAGCAGTATACTAAGATTATAAATATGCATGTAGATGATATTAATGTCCAGATGTCAGATAACCAAACCACTATTTGTATTGGCAAGTGAGAGTAAACAAAATTAGAAAATCGGAAATTAGTAAAGGGAAGCACACATTTAAACAATGAAGCTGAAATAATATAGAATGTGAGACTGTCAAAAAGGTGCAACTTTTGCTGTTCATTTATCTGATTCCAGTAACTTTTAAAAAATTCTAAACAATATTTCATACACAGACTATATAAGCTATAAAGAACAAGATAATAAACAGCCATGTACTTACAATCTGGCTTCAGAACCACAACATTAACAGATTCATTGCAGCCCTTAGGGCATTGTTCCCTGATTCCAAACCTGCTGTCCCCCGGCCCCCCAGTAAACACTATCCTGAATTTTGCCTTTTGTTATTATGGTAGATCTTATTACCAGTCCCAATTCTTCACCCTTTACTGTATCCACACCTTTTCCTATGTAATTCTGCAGAGACCTCCCACTGTGGAGAAGGCACATCTCCCCACAGCTTTGGGTTTGGCCAATAGAAGGAAGCAGAAATGATATGTCCGTTCTGAGCCCAGGCCTCAATAATCTTTCCATGATTCCATTTGCTTTTTTGCACCTTTGCAATCACCAGAAAAAGAACATGGCTGGACTAGTATGCTACTCAAGGAAGAGGATGAAAGACAAGAGGAGTGGGGCTGAGTCGCCCCAGCCAACCCCAGCCTAGATCAGCCAACTCCTAGCCAGGCCCCAGCTAGGGGTTGATAATACATGACTGTGGCTTTAAGACACTAGGTTTTAAGCAATTCCTTATACAATATGTCTGTGGCAATGGCTAACTTACAGATGCATTCTTCCTTTTCTTTATAGTTTTACTACAGACATGTACCTGAACATATCGTTTAGTTTTGCATATTTTTGAACTGCATTTAACAGGTAACATACTAGTGAATTCTTTTGCGTAGGTGGCATTAGGATTTAAAAGGTCCAAGTCCATGATTGAAAAGAGCCCTATATAAGCCAAGAGTTTTTAAAAAAATTACAATAGTTAGCAGGTAGACAGACTTTCAGGTGGGCATCTTGCCAAGAGGCATCCACAGCCAGGTCAACATAAACAATAACACCAGCACACAGACAATAATGCTGTTGGGGGAAAAAAAAAGCACAGAAAAAAATGAAGAATGAGCCCTTCATTTATGGATGCGTTCCATTCAATGAAGACTGTGGTGAGACAGAAGAGCTGAGGAGTCAGGCAGACCTGGGTGACAGCCCCACACCCTCCCTTTACACTGGTGTAAATCTCAGCAATTATTTTATACTCTCTGAGCCTCAGTTTTGCTGTCTGAGGAATGGGTATAACAACCCCTCCCTACCCAGGACTGAAAGCAAGTTTATTCACTCCCCTTCTATTTCTAACTTGTATAGAGGAATGGGAAGTGATGGGATGAGTGCACAGATGGAAAGAAAGAGAAACTCTTTTTCTCCTGAAGCATGAGGAATTTGTGAGGTGAAGGAAAGGCATTTAAAGAATGTTCCTCTGTTATGACCTTCCTTCTTGGTAGAAAAGATGGCAAAGTCATCTGCAGGTTTGGGAGGGTCAAGAATAGTTAGGGTCCTGTGGAGAAAGCTATTAACAGCCAGAGGGAGTGAGGAAAAAGCCATTCACAATGCTTTATGTAAAAGATCTGTAAATACTTAGAGGATGTCATAGTATTTTAAATTATGTAATGATTTCCGAAGTTTTCTAGTTCAAAACGTTCATTTTACAAATGCAAGAACAGGTCTAGAGAGATCAAATCTTGATAAGTCATACAATGAATTAGAGTGTATTTGGGATTGCTGAGCTTCTGACTCCCATCCATTCTGGCATTTCTTACTTTTTCCGTCTAGAATGTGTCTATTTCCTCTTGAGGAATGGTATGTCTAGTTGTCATACTAACTTCTGCAGCAGACTAAATGTTTTTGTCCCCCCAAATTCATATGTTGAAACTCTAATTCCAGTGTGATGGTATTTGGAGATAAGGCCTTTGGGAGGTGATTAGGTCATGAGGGTGGATCCCTCTTGAGTGAGATTAGTGCCCCTAGAAGAAGAGGCCAGAAAGTTAACTCTTTCTCTTTGTCTTCCACATGAGGATACAACAAGAAGCTGATAGTCTGCAACTCAGAAGAGGGCCCTCACCAGAGCCCAACCATGCTGGCACCCTGGTCTTGGACCTGCAACTGTGAGAAATAAAATTCTGTTGTTTCTAAGCCACCCTGTCTATGGTACATTGTTATAGCAGCCAGAACTGACTAACACAGCTTCCCTTTCAAAACTGAGTAAACCTAGTTCCAGTCATCTTTTCTTGTGAAAAAAAAAAAAAAAAAATTCCATTGCACAGACTTTTAACCAAGTTTTTTGTTCTCATCTAAGTTCTCACCTCCCATTCTCTCCCGATCCCTCTTCAGCCAGGCTTTTGCCCCACCACTCCTCCATAATTGCTGCTGTGACCATCACCAAGACCACCATATTGCTAAATCCAGTCACCAATTCTCAGTCTTCAACTTAAGTTGTTAACAACTTTGTTTTAATATAGTTGGCCCCTCTTTCCTCCTTCAAACACCTTTCCCACGTGGTCTTCAGGACATCACACTCTCCTGGTTCTCTTTCTTCTTCACTGGCTGCTCCTTTTCATTTCCCTTTGATGCTTTATTCTCATGTCTCTTTCCTTATAATGGTGGAATGCCCAGAGCTTAGTTCTTGGATCTCTTCTCTTCTTTATCTAAACTCATTTACCTTGGTGATTTCATCCAATCTAATGTCTTTAGATGTTATCTATATGCTGATGAATTCCACATTATATTTTCATACTGCTTCATTCCCCAGAGCTCCAAATTCATATATCCAGCTGCTCAACCACCATCTCTACTTGGATATAAAAGCTTTCTTAAACTGAATGCATCTAAACCAAGCTTCCCATCTCTCCCTCCCTACACTGTACTTCCCAGTCTTCTCTAACTTAGCAAATGGCAACTTTACCCATTCAGTTGCCCAGTTCAAAATTATTAGCGTAATCTCTGACTTTTATCATTCTCTCACACATCATATCTAGTCCGTGGGACGTGCCTTTAAAATACATCCAGAATCTCACCATCTCCCATCCTTTCCACCGTCATTACCTTTCCCTTGGATTATTTCAATAGCTGCCAACCTAGCCTCCTTCCATCCATGTTGCTCAATGGTCTTTTCTCAACATTGTCCAGAGAGAGCCTTTTAAAACACATGTCATGTCATATCACTTCTCTCCTCAAAACCATCTAATGGCTCCCCACTTTACTCCAAATAAATCCAAAGTCCTTAGTATGACTGTGGAGACCTTCCACAGTCCAGCTTCAGGTTAACTCTCTGACTCAGCTACTCACTTTCCCTCTCACAAACATTCACTACTTGTCCCCTTACAAATGTGATCATACTGAATATATCATTCAGCAGTTTAACTTAACACTGTATCTTGACAACCATTTTACATCAGCACAATCTACCCCATTCTCTTTAATAGCTTTTAGGAAAGTGCTTATGATGTAAAACTTAAGTGACAGAAGCAGTATATAAGTAATATGCAGAACATTAATTTAAATATGTGCAAAATTGAAAAAGAAAACAATGTGAGAAGGAAATATGTCAAAGTGTCAAACGTGTTTGCCACTGATTGAAAAATTAGGTTGCGTTCTCCTCTCTGCTTCTTTCTGCTTTGTTTTTACTTTCCAAATTCTCTCTATGCAATAATTACATTAATTCATACAATGATTAAATACAAATGTGCATGTGGAAAAAAGGCCAGAAAATGTTCTTTGGCAGACAAATGGATAGATAAATTTTTATATATCCACTCAATGGAAACTACTCACCAATGAAGGAAGACCTGCTGGTACACACAACATGGATGACTCTCAGAAAGGTCACGCTGACTGTAAGAAGCTAGATACAAAAGACTTCATACTGGATGATTTGATTATATAAAATTCTAGGGCCAGGCACGGTGGCTCACGCCTGTAATCCCAGCACTTTGGGAGGCCGAGACAGGCAGATCACATGAAGCCAGGAGTTCGAAACCAGCCTGACCAACATGATGAAACCCCGTCTCTACTAAAAATACAAAAATTAGCCTGGCGTGGTGGCACGTGCCTCCAGTCCCTCCTGCTCGGGAGGCTGAGGCAGGAGAATCACCAATCACTTGAACCCAGGAGGCAGAGGTTGCAGTGAGCCGAGATTGCACCATTGCAATTCCAGCCTGGGTGACATGGCGAGATTCCATCTCAAATAAAAAAAATAATAAATAAGATAGGCAAAATTAATCTGTAGTTACAGACAGCAGATCCGTAATTGTCTGGGGGCTGGGGTGCTATAAGGAGGCACTAGGCATCTTCTGGTGGGTAATGCAAATTTTCTATACCTTGATTGTGGTCATGTCTTCAGGGGTATATATACAGCTGTCAAAACTCATCAAACTGCACACTTAAAATGAATGCATTTATTGTATGAAAATTTTATCTCAATAAAGTTGATTTTTTAAAGAAAACAAAACACTAAAAAGCAATCTACAAAAACGGCAACAGTCCCTGTTATAAAAGAATGGTGGTGAGATATGGGGCTGTGTGTTCTATAATGTTATATGAAGATACATAAGCATATGCAGGAAAAAATTCTTAAAACCTGGTTGAGGAATCAGAACTGTCTCTTAAGATTCAAGTTCCTTGAGGTGCCATTTTGTAAAAGGATCTGTCTTAGGGTTCCTCCCTGTGGCACATGGAATGAAACAAATGGAACCAAATTGCTCTGCAGAGTAAAGAAAGATGAATTTTGAGGTGGCAGGTGGTGAGCCCAGGAACAAAGAAAAGCTGGAAGAGATGAGAAGGGGCAGAGGATTGGGTTCTGAAAGATGAAAGGAGCTGGGACCTGAGAGAGGAGAGAGCCAGGGAGAAGTTCTTGGGGATAAGTACTGCTAAAAGACTTAACTAGCCTGGGCACGGTGGCTCACGCCTGTAATCCTAGTGCTTTGAGAGGCCCAGGCGGGCAGATCACAAGGTCAGGAGTTCGAGACCAGCCTGGCCAATACAGTGAAACCTGTCTCACAAAATACAAAAATTAGCCAGAGCGTGGTGGCGACCTGTATCCAGCTACTTGGCAGAGTGGAAAGGAGAATCTCACTTGAACCTAGGAGGAGGTTGCAGTGAGCTGAGATCACACTGCTGCACTCCAGCCTGGGCAACAGAAGGGAGACTCATGTCAAAAAAAAAGGAAGCAACTACTGTAATGTTCATCTTTAGGTGGTTCGCCATTCACTCCTGCTGAATTACCGTGGCTTCTACAGTCCCCTGTTAGGAATCAAAGGAAAGAACTATCACTTATTGACTTATTGTGGGAGGCGGGGTTAAGGAACAGGTGAAGCTGCCAGGTCAGAGGAAGAGCAATAATTTAGTGGGAGAATCAGAGCCAAGTTCTCCAGTAGAAGCTTTGTGCATTTCAGGGTGAGAGGAGGATGCCCGGTTTTCCTTTGTGTGTAGCCTGGGTGTTCAAGCTGTTTTATTTAAGCACAAGTTCTCACCCTTAGGTAGGTTAAAGGATTAGAGTCAAGGGGACAACCTAGTGTTAAACATTAGGTTTTTGCTACCTACGTATACTTAAAAAAATAAAGAAAGAAAGAATAAAAAGTCACTGATCTTTGTTCACTGAGCTGGATTAACATTCAAATCCTCTTTTGAAAACAGGAGTTGAATTACTTGTTCTGAGGCTTTCAGAGTTGGTTAAAAATAAAATTATTAAGTCAAATTGGAAAAAAAATTGTATTCACCGAGCTCCTCTTGAGGAGAGTTTTTTTTTTTTTTTTTTCTCCTGGACTAATTTGATTTGGTTGTCACTGTTCACTTTTTGATACAGGAGATTCATTTCTGAGCATCTCCTTTAAACGTTTTTTAAGTTTTAGTTTACTTTAAGTTCTGAGATACATGTGCAGAATGTGCAGGTTTGTTGCCTAGGTATACATGTGCCATGGTGGTTTGCTGCACCTATTGGGAAGAATTCTATGCAGAACATTCTATCTGGAATTATTTCTATCTAGAATCCTATCTAGAATGATTCCTATCAGAAGGAATAATTTGATAAGTCCTTGGGAGTAATAACAGGTAACATTTACTCATTACTTTTTATATGCAGGCCCTCACAAGCTTTTTTGTTTTGTTTTGTTTTGTTTTGTTTTGAGACAGGGTCTCGTTCTGTCTCCCAGGGTAGGGTGCAGTGGTGCAATCATGGCTCACTGCAGTCTTGAACTCCCAGGCCCAAGCAATCCTCCCTGCCCAGCCTCCCAAGTAGCTGGAACTTCAGGTGCACACCACCACGCCCAGCTACTTTTTCGTATTTTTAGTAGAGATGGGGTTTCACCTTGTTGCCCAGGCTGGTCTCAAACTCATGGACTCAAGCAACCCACCCTGCCCCAGCCTCCCAAAGTGCTGGGATTACAGGTGTGACCTATGGCACCTGGCCCCTCAGAAGTATTAAATCATTTAATTTTCACTAGAATGCTATGAAGTAGGTACTATTATTACCCCTACTTTCTAGATGAGAAAGCCGAGGCACATGGAGGCTAGATCATTTGTCCAGAGTCACAAAATCTGTGAATGGGAGAGTTGGGGATTTATTCCAAGAAGTTGAGAAATCACAACTGAAGTTGGGAGATGTGGTGAAAGTGTGCTACAGGGATATAGCGGGTAGGGACCAGAGATGCTGTCAAACATCCTGTAATGCACTGGACTTTCCCCCTCCCCAACAAGAAAGAATGATCCAGCCTCAAATGTCAATAGTGCCAAGGTTGAGAAACCCTTCTTGCAATCCCACCCTGCACCTCATACTAAAGTCGAGGTTGGGGGAGCTCCCCCAAGATGTATGTTACATTAATGCTATTGGGGTCATACTCCCTTTTAAGGAGGTGGGCCTGGTTAACTGCAGGAGGTTTCTCTTACTGAGAGGAATGTGCAAATTAGAGGCCAGAGTTGAACTGTTTAGAACAATAAAGGCACAACTAAGCTTTTCGTTGGAAGGGTGGCAGTGGAGAAAAACACAGGTGATGGTGGGAGAGAAGGTGACCACGGAAGGACACATACATCTGCTGGAAATGTGTGGAGAGTTTTGCTGTAAGGGGTGCATGTAAGCTCTCTTTTTCAGTTCTCCAACATCTTTATTACCAGCCGCATTGCTTGATAATGTTTTGCAGAATGAATTTTCTTTTGGAGAGAATAAAAAAGAAATACAGGCATACATGCCCCCTAATATACACATCACAGAGTAGAAACATGCTGTTTGCTCATGGGGGGACATGAAAGTTACACATTTCAGTCAATTCTGTGGCCTGCTCTGAAGGAAGAAGACAACATATTGTCCATAACCTGAAGCACTGTCTACAAAACCCTGGACAAGCTCCTCCACTTTCAGGGCTACATGTCAATGACTCCCAAATTTCTGTCTCCAGCCCAGACCTCATTTCAGAGCTGCAGATTTCTTTTTTTTTTTTTTTTTGAGACGGAGTCTCGCTCTGCCGCCCAGGCTGGAGTGCAGTGGCCGGATCTCAGCTCACTGCAAGCTCCGCCTCCCGGGTTCACGCCATTCTGCTGCCTCAGCCTCCCGAGTAGCTGGGACTACAGGCGCCCGCCACCGCGCCCGGCTAGTTTTTTGTATTTTTTAGTAGAGACGGGGTTTCACCGTGTTAGCCAGGATGGTCTCGATCTCCTGACCTCGTGATCTGCCCGTCTCGGCCTCCCAAAGTGCTGGGATTACAGACTTGAGCCACCGCGCCCGGCCTAGCTGCAGATTTCTTTATCCAATTCCCTCCTGGATCTCTCTGCCAACTTCTCAAAAATCAACATTTTTAAAAATGGACTCATGATCTATTTCTCTCTTTCTCTACCCGACTCCCATCTTCACAGTTGATGGAATTTTCCTGCAACCATTCAACCAGTAATCATCAGGGACCCCTATCTTTGTCTATCAACAGCTTCCCCATCCATCACCAAATCTCTCCCCAAAGTATCTCTTGACAGTGACCCCTTTTCTATCCACAAATTTCACAAATATATGTGTGCTTTTGCTATTAATGTTCAACAGGAAAGTGGAAAGACTAAAACAGAATTCCTCCAAATCAATATGTTGGGCGCTTTCTGCCTCCAGCTTTATAAATGACCCAGAAAAAAAAGAACAAATGTAAATTCATGGTGAGTGCTGATGATACAGAATTATGTGGCAAGCTGGGGCCAGGGGCAAAGAGCAGGAAAGATTCATCATGACTTAGATCAGCTCAGCAATTGAGCTGACACACGGCCAATTAAGTGTGTTCATGGGAAGCACTAGAGAAGTGTGCAGCGAGGCCCATGGAAAAAAGGCAAGCTTGGACCAGCTGATTCAGAACCAAATCCAATCACCTCACCTGAAGAGAGAGCCTCAGCTCCTAAAATATGAACAGATAGGGTTGAAAGGAGAAGCTTGGATTCACCAATCCCAGGCAAGGATATTTGCCACTCTGTCCTTTTTAATATCAGAGCATGCATAATAAGTTTCCCTGGTTTTCCCAAGGATTTTTTTTTTTCTTAGCACTGGGGAAATGTGTCATTTGAGGTATCTGAATATCCTTGTCCTGGTGAAGTGAGAATTGTAGATTTTGTTGAGCTCAGAGGCCACCCATGCTGGGTTCCCAGTTGTGGACTCTGAGCCTCTGGGGCACCCTAGAGCTGTTTCAGGGATGCCTGAACCAGCATGTACATTACGTTTGTCTATGGACCGAATTAATTAGTCATGCTTCATCTTAGGGCCATGGAGCTATCCCTAGAATTTATAGTGAATTTTCAGCATCTATGAACCTTCTGAAATTGAATGCAAATATTTTATATGTGTGTTTATTTGACAATTTGCAGGGGGGAAAGGATCACTGTATTTTATCAGCTTCCCAAAGGAGGTCTGAAAGAAAACTTCCCATTCAAGTAAATGTCATGTATGATTATATATATATATATATATATATATATATATATATATATATATGATTATGTTGTAATTAATACAGTCTTAATTTATTTAAGGCATTCATTTTAAAAGAACAACTTTTTGTTACTGTACATATTTTTAGTCAAACAATGCTTTAGTACTATATACAAAGGATTATTTGCAAGTCCTTGAAATGTTTTTAGTATTTTTACTGAAAGAAGCCCTCTCAAAACATATAACTGATAAGGGGCTTGAATCCAGAATCTATAAGGAAAGCTTACAACTCAATGATAAGACAGAATTCCATGTGTATGACATTCTAGGAGAGACAAAACTTTAGGGACAGAAAACTGATCAGTGGATCAGGAGCTGGGGTTGGAGGAATGGGGATTCATTGCAAAGAGACACAACAAACTTTTTGGGGTGATAGGAAAATTCTATATATCTCACATGTGGTGGTGGTTAAATGACATACATATATGTCAAAACTTATCAAAGTATGTACCTAAAAAGTGTGTATTTCGCTGTATATAAATTAGATCTGAATAAAGCTGTCTTAAAAATAAAGGAGTCCTTACCTTTGAAAACATACTAATCTAGTCCAATCTTTTTATGTGTGAGGAAACTGAGATCCACAGGGGTAAAGGATGTGTCCATTTTCCAGACCATTTCCCCACATCTTTTTGATATAGCAGGACTCCCATTTGGCACGTCCACCACTTAGTGCAGCCTTGTATGAGCACGCCTGGCGGAGATTATTGCCGCAAGATGCTGAGGAGTCTCTGGAGAAAGAGCTCACCCCACGGGAAGAAGGAGCCAAGCATCCCAAGTTGACTCAGGAGACGCTCCTTGGTCCCCAAAGTGTTGAAACCTCTATCCTGGCATCCAGCCTCGGAGCTGTCTGTGAAAATCTACAAGACTCTGTGGGCACCAGCAACACTTTTGGAACTAGCTTACGAGTATGACTCACTGGGAAAGGGAGTTTGTTGTTTGTTTGTTTGTTTGTTTTTGATGGAGTCTTGCTCTGTCATCCAGGCTGGAGTGCAGTGGTAAGATCTTGGCTCACTGCAACCTCTACCTCCCGAATTCAAGCGATTCTCCTGCCTCAGCCTCCTGAGTAGCTGGAATTACAGGTGCATGCCACCACACCCAGCTAATTTTTGTATTTTTAGTAGAAACGGGGTTTCACCATGTTGGTCAGGCTGGTCTTGAACTCCTGGCCTCGTGATCTACCCGCCTCAGCCTCCCAAAGTGCTGGGATTACAGGCGTGAGCCACCATGCCTGGCCAGGGAGCCTTTTAAGAATGATCACTTGGAATCTTTGGCACTAAGACTTCTGACTTTTCTATGGCAGGGAAAAAATGGTAGGAGGGTGATAGTCCTCAGGGAGACACCGTAATATCTTGTGGAAGCCATGAGAAGTGGGAGTAGTATCCCCAGATACCCTAAAGACAGCTAACTTACGTTGTACACACATGAGACACCTTTGGGGAATTTTCAGTAGTGGGGCTGTGGTGGGTGTAGCATACAGGGGACTGACCTTTTGGCTGAGCTGGTGGGAGCAATTTGAATGGTTGCTGTAAATGTAGCCCATCAACGTCCTCAGAGGCTGGGGAAATTCAGGTTTCCTATACACCATGAACTGGCTGGTTAGTGGCATGGAAAGGACTAGAACTCAGCTCTCATGGCTCCTTGCCAGAGTCTTCGAGTGAGTCCTTACTGAAGTCCTTGATTCTACTGTCAAGAAAAGCTGGGGATGGGGTGGAGGGGAGACATGTCTTGAGACTCTGTATAGGGGCTTAAGAGTTCTGTGTGTGTGTGTGTGTGTGTGTGTGTGTGTGTGATGTGTGTGATGGAGTCTTGCTCTGTTGCCCAGGTTGAAGTGCAGTGGCATGATCTCAACTCACTGCAACCTCCGTCTCCTGGGTTCAAACAATTCTCCTGCCTCAGCCTCCTGAGTAACTGGGACTACAGGTGCACGCTACCACACCCAGCTAATTTTTTTTTTTTTTTTTTTTTTTTTGTATTTTTTAGTAGGCGGGGGTTTCACCATGTTGGCCAGGCTGATCTTGAACTCCTGACCTTAACCTCCCAAAGTGCTGGGATTACAGATGTGAGCCACTGTGCCTGGCCAAGAGTTCTTTTTAAAGTGAATCTTCAGAGCATACAGTTGATGACGTTTTTTTGGTTTGGTTTGGTTACTTTTTTAAAAGTGCTCCGAACTGTAAATATACTCACCAAACGGCTGTTTCCCTGGGGCCGGCCTGAGCTGTGTGGGGAGCAGCTGCTGATGCAAACGCTACCAGGCAGACCCGCAGGCCTGGAAGGTGGCGTCCTTCGAGGGCTACTTGTAGGAGCAACCAAGACAACTCATGGGAAAGACCTCATTCTGACTGAGATGGGAAACTGCGCTCTCCAGAAGTCCTAAGGGAAACCACAGAATAGTTAGAAGGAATGATTTGTTGAGTCCACTTAGGATAGAGGAGAGGCCCCAGGGTGTGTTGGCTGGTGCCAATGCTTCAGAGGAGGCAGGAGAATTTAGACACCCTCCCTCCCACGTCAATCCAAGAAGGAAGAGGTAAAGAGCAGAGGAGGAAGAGGGAAGAAAGAATGTCCAAAGCTGTGTGCTCCCCAATGTGAGCCCTCTTCTCCCTGGGACCACTGTATTTGACTCAGCGGGCTTCTCATGGAGATTGAGGAAGGGAGATGAGGTTTAGGCCTGCAGGGTGGCAGGGTAGTGGGTGGTGGGATACATGGGCAAAACAGAAATAGCATGTGAGGATTCAGGATCTAGACCATGTAACAGAAGCCCTTGGAGTTGGCAGACATTGTGCCAAGAACTTCAGACTGTCATGGGCCGTAGAAATGACTGGAGTTCAGTTTCTGTATCTCTGAGGACCACAGGGGTACCAGATGATACCTGGGTTACACAGGGAAAGAGAGAAGCCAACTTGGCTGAAAACAATGGGTAAAGTTGCACCTTTGATATGGTCGACTTTCATCCTCCTCCAGCACCGAGGCTGAGGAGAAGTAGCAATGCCACATCACAGTGACCCCGATGCAGCCCACCAGCCATCTCTGGGAGGTCTGTGCCAATGTCCAGAGCTTTGAAGGAGGAATTGGTGAGGGATGCCTGATGGTACATGACAGTAGGTATGAGACAGCCCTGAGGACTCTCTGGACTTGGTGGGAGGTGTTTGAGAGAGGTAGAATTATCTCGCATTTATAGATGGGAAAAGAACAGAGAAATACTGTTTTATTACTACTGTTATATTTTGTATGCCCAGTTGAATACAACTAGGGTGGCTCACACCATTTTTGATGTGTTGACACCTTGGCCACAGAGCAGCCGTCTGGTAGGAGACTGCAGACCCAGCCAAGGTGCTCTGGTGATCTCCATGATTTAGTAACTGACAAAGGACAGAAGGCAAAAAGTGGGGAGAATGGGTGGAGAATGTGCTAGATTGGCATTCAAACATCTGAGCGAAAGCTCCTATCCTATTGGTGAGCAAACCACCTAGAGTTTGGCCTCAGATGACTCAGTAAAATGGGAAAATATGACCAATGCAGACCCCATCTGTAGCCTGCAACCCTGCAGCTTTTCAGCTGCTCTCACAGTTCTTAAGAATGTTACATTCATTCTGCTTCTAGCTTTATAAATGACCCCGCAAATGAAAACAACTCTGAATTCATGGCGAGTTTTGTGAGCCTCAGTTTTCTCATCTATAAAATTGAGCCAGTAATCCCTATTTGCCAAGTTTATTGTGAGGATTATTGAGAGAAGAGGTGTAAATGTACTTCACAGACTGTAAAAAGCCACCCATGTGTAACTTATCATCATTAGGTTAAAACATATAATACGGCTAATAGTCAACCATTTTAGACCTATGAAAATGGCAATTTCACGTGGTTCAACCTAAAACTATCAAGTTTTTTGCGATTATCAATGTAAGGATGGCAAATCATGTTTGTGGAAATTCTGTGGAAAGGTGTGGTCTAGAAATAGATTTGTGTCAAGCAGCGTATTGTCAGAAAATCTTGCAGCAAAAGAGAGAGGTGCCCTGGGCAGAGGTGCTCACAGGCCTCTATTTCTTTAGCCATTGGCCCCAGGGCTGTGGTGGTGGAATTTCAAGACAAAGGAGAAGTCATTCCTGGTCCTCTGAAGCTGCTGAATCTGTGAGAAGACATTTCAGTTCTGTTTGAAGAACCTGCAGTTCCCTTTTGTCAACCCAGGGCCACATTGGCACCGAGCTCCCTCTGGTCAACAAGCTGAAAGATTCTTAACCCCTGAACACAGAAAAGTCCTGCTGAAGCATGCAGGCATTTGAGAGGGGAAAAACTGGTTTGGTCTCTCAGGTCTCGCTACCAAATTCTCACCCAGGGAATCAGCTTGTTTATTTGTACGTTAAAAGAATATTAATTCAGACTTTGTAAATCTTGCTGGGGACGTATGTCTCAATCCAACTTTTATGCATGATTTACATTATTGCAACAACAGCAATAATATTAATGGCTGATTTGCTAAATGCAGTCTATATACCAAAGCATAGTATTAAGTACATAAATTCATTCTTTCACACTTTTGAGTTGGGGGAAAAAATACTACTAAAGCCAGAAGGCCTAAAACACCTGTTCCAATCTTGCTCATATCAGAGAACTTTGATACGTAGGGTTAGTGGGCCCTGGCATGCCTGTTATTAAATAAAGCGATAGCATGCCCAGTGAATAAAGCAAATTGGAATATAGCACTATTGATTCCCATCTTCTGTAGCAAATTCATCCCAGTCATTTCTTTAATGTGTCACCACGTTTTATGTGAGTGATTTTTTAACCCTATTTTCAGCATTACGATAGGATTTTACTGTTTTCATTCAAGTGTAACTAGATTCTTTTTTTTTTTCTTAAAAAGAGGTTCCTTCACTGATAAGAGGAGGAGAGGTAACTGGAAGGGCGAGTCTTGGACAGTTCCAGTTCTCTGGCTTTAACACCATCGGGTTTAAACATGGACTGCCTCACACTTGAAGGTTTCTTACCACCTCTTTTGCACGAACTTGGTTTTATGGGTAGCGTTGGTTCAGCCAAAGGTAATCAATAATCAGTCATACCTCTGCAGTACAAATTACTTGGAGAGAATGGCCTGTTTGCAATTCATAATAATAGCATTTAATTTGAGGCCTAGGCATTCAGTCTTGAAAACAAATGTTGGCAGCACCAGAGGATACTGATGGAAATTTGGATGATTTGGGAATGAGATCTTGGAAACGTGATTTTGCAGCTTTGCATCCTAAATCTCTTTTCCCAGAACTGTCCCCATTCTATATTTCTGGACCCCTCCATTCTATAGGAATTAACTGATGTCTCACAATTTGTTCAAATTCATCTTCAACAACATAACAAATAAGAGATGATAATTAGCCAGGCAGGGTGGCACAGCCTGTAATCCCAACTACTTGGGAAACTGAGGCACGAGAATTGCTTGAACCCAGGAGGCAGAGGCTGTAGTGAGCCAAGACTGCACCACTGCACTCCAACCTGAGTGACAGAATGAGACCCTGTCTCAAAAAATTAAAGAGTAAAAAATAATAATTAAAAAAGAGATGATGCTAGAAGCAGTTATTTTTATTTTTACTTAAATAAATGTTATTATATTGATGATACAGGTGAAGGAACTGAAGCTTCTCAGGTATATTGTAGGTTTCCTGAGATCTCATAGCTCATAACTTGCTAAACTTATGTCTGTGGGTTGTTCTAATCATTTTATCCTTAGTGTCTGACAAACAGCTGGACCCAAAGCAGACACTCAGTATTTGTCGAATCAATGAATATCGTCACTGGGAGGGGATGGCACAATGGCAGGAAGAGAAAACGCCTAGGAGACTCCCAGTATGGCCCCTTATTCTCCTCCAGAAACTGGAACTTGTCTGTTTCTAATTAGTCTTCTCCACTCAGAGGTTGGCACCTTGAAGCGTAAGAGAAATGGACGTTCTCTCCAGACCAGCAATGAAACTAGTAGGTTAACACTTTGCCCACAAGTTCTTGCCCTGGCAGGATAGCAGTTTGTTTTTTTTTTTCCTTTTTCCCCTTCTTTTTATAGGGTTACCATCAGAAGGGACGGAATGAGTTCTCCACAGTTCTCTAGACACGCCCCTTGTCTGTGCATGCTCTTCCAATGTTCATTTGCTTGTGGCAGGGCAGTAATGAGGCAAGATTTCCACTCAGAAAATCCCCCTTGTGCACTCAATAGCAGAAGGACTCACTCAGCTTCTCAGGAAAGTGGCCACCTAGGTGTTGACAGTCTCCTGCTACTCACCGGTGTGCTTAGACACTACACAAACAAATAACAAATCTTGTTATTTTCTCAGCAACATGCCAGTGCATGCATTGTTTCCACAGTGGCCATAATGCTGAGGACACTCAGTAATGGAACTCTCCCTGCCCTGGGAGCCCCTGCTCATTATTTTCTCTCCAGAGACCCCTTACCCTGAGCAAAGCATATGGAATGACAGCTCTGCAGCCCCTTAGCACGAGGGAGATTCCATTTGATTCACAATTTGCCTAGAGGGCCGAGGGGCCAAGAGGACACAGGGTTAACTCACTTGCCTAGCTTAGGTTCAAATCTGTCTACACGCTGAAATGGGCTGGATGGGTGGCAATCAATTCAGCATTTTAACAGGCAGCTGTCCACCCCACCAATGCCTCCTGGCTTTCCAGGATGCAGATCTGGAACTGGAGAGAACAAGGTGGTACTGGGCGGTTGGAGCAATGGAAATATCCTATAGCTGAACCGCGCTCCTTGATTAATAAGCTTTTTAAAAATCACTCTTTTAAGGAGCTCTTCATTCCCGAAGAGAGAAGAAGTATGTCCTTCCACAGAGCAAATAAACCATAGAAATCCAGCAGTTCAGTTGCATTGGTGAGTCCAATCCATCCAAGTACAAATTGATCTGATTAATGACCCAGCTTTTTAATGACACAAATTCTGTTACGTCATTCAAAGAGAAATGCCCTTCACTTCTCTGAGCCTAGTTGTGGTTAGGCCTGGAACACAGTTGAGAGCTTACTGAGTGTGTGTGTGTGGAATGTGAGGGATTCTACACCAGACAAAATAATCTGACTATGTGGGTGTCACTTTATTGAAGGCGGGAGAGCCTAGTGGTTACGTTGGGTTCTAAAGCCAGACTGCCTGGTTTAACTCCTGCCTCTGCCTCTGCCACTTGCTAACGATGTGTACTGGGGCAAGTTTATCAGCATCTTTGTCCTTCTGTTCCACAGTTGTAGAATGGAGATTAATAGCATTACCTACCTCAATTGGTTTTTGTATTAAATAAAATAATATATGTAGAGTGTTCAGCACATGCTGGGCATGTAGTGGAAATGTGATCAATGTTGACTACTATTGATGACAGTTTGGTGCAATCAGACATTTACAAAGAGGACAGAAATTAGGAGAAAGGAAGCACCCAGCTGTGCCTTGGCCTGAGTTTCCTTTGTCTCTTGTTTCTTGACTGTTTTGGCTTCCTTTTGTCCCTGTTTCTCCCCGCTTCTTCTCAACACCCCGGACTTCCTTGCCATTACCAGCACTTGGCAACAAAAGCTGCTGAGAATAAAGCACATTTCTAAGTTGAATTTTATAGAGTTGGTGTCTTATCTGGTGTAATTTTCCTCAGGATGTGCTGAGTGCTTCAGTTGCTCCTGAGATCCCATGTTACAGTTCAGGGCTCTGAAGCGAATAGTCCTAGATTAATTATTCCCAGCAGATATAAGGACTGAACCCAAGAATGACTTGAAGGCTCTTAAGGAATGCGGAAGGTACTTCTCAGGCTCTGGAGAAGGTCACATTTTGCTTTTCCTCCTGGAATTTCTAATTGACAGGAAGACTGCCTCTAAGTATCATGAATGGAAACCAAAACAAGAATCTTCTGCTGAGAAAGCCCTGAAAGACTTGGTCTTAGTAGGCTTCCAGACCCAAATGATCTCGGACACATACGGTATAGAAGACTGGGCAGGGGTCAGCCGTTAGCCTCTTCATTTTACAGAGGGGAAAACTGGCTCAGAGAAGCGAAGTGACTTGCCTTCATCACAGTGACTTTGTGGCAGGACCAAGACTCCAAATCAAAATCCAGGGCTCTGCCTACACAGGCAACTTCTCATCTCTGCTGACCACCCCATTGCAGATCAACCTTTCTTCGGGTCTTGTCAAATCCAAACCTTCTCTTTCCTGGTTGGCACATTGACTCTGTTTTGAAGGGAAACACAGAGCTTTCACCTTCAGAGAGCCAACAATAAGGCACATCCGCCCATGAGTCCTGGCCATACTCTGCCCAGGATATCTGTGGTAGATAGCATTCTAAGAACTCCATGGCTGAGAAGTGTGGGAGGTTGATACAAGACCCAGGGAGTCTCCCAGGACTCTCTAGTCCTGAAAATGCTGAGACCACGGAGGGAAGTGTAGAACTCCCAGGCAAGGCTGGACAAAGCCCAGGAAATCCTGAGGTGGCTCATAGGTAAGACCAAGTAGAATTCATACCCATGATGCTCCATTTAAGCCCTAACACCAGCTAGCAACGTGACGTGGGCTCCCCTTTCCACATCTCTGAGCCCTAGTTTCTTCTGCAAAATGAAGAAATGGATGACCTCTGAGTCTTCCTCCAGCTCTAACAGCCTCCTCTGTGACCCTAAAGGTGTAGTGCTGATTGATCAAGTATGTAGGTCTTGATATCAGACATGGGTTCAAATCCTAGTGCTACCATTGTGTGGCTTTGGGCAAATAACTTATCTAGGCATCAACTTTTTCTTCTGTAAAATAGAGAAAATGATACTATATACCTCCTAGGTTGTTGTGGAGTGGCACGTGCAGTTGCATAAAATACCTGAACAGTGTTTAGCATGGAGATTAACAAATGTTAGTAGATGCTCCCATCAGCCAATTTCCCCTCCCACCATTCATCATGCAAAAATATCCTGAGGTCCAGTTAGATGACTCTTGCTTTAAACTAAGTGTCTATGACTTTCCCATAAAACTTCTAGGTGTCACAGCTGAATAATCTGATTTTTTCATATCCAGAAAAAATTATAGCATTCTGCTTTTCATTGTAGGTTGAATTTAGTGCCTATGCAGGGTAGCAACAGTCAAAAAGCTCATTGATTGGCATTGGTCTAAACCCTCTACAAAGTACCTCCCTCAGTGAGTCCCAGCTTAGATGGAGCCTCCTGGATGGGGCCTTGGCCTGAAAAATCCCAGCATTCTCCCTGTGTCTCTACTTGATTTAGACCAAATGGCATTTCCATGCAAGACTCCAAGTGCCGGGAAATGTCGTTAAAGAATTGCAGAGCTAGGTTAAGGACCAGATAAAGGGAAACTTCATCTTGCCTGCACATCAACACCATGAAATGCATTGTTACATCAACCACCAAAGCTGTCCGGTGATATCATTGGTGGCAACTGGTCAGTGAAAATGTTTTTTAATTGTGACTTGAATGTGTTTATCAACCTTGCTTTGATATCGAAAAGACAGCAACAGAAACGCAGGGAGCCACAGTCCTCCGGGGAAAACATTAGTCATCTGTGAGTGTGCAGGCCCTGGCAGATGGTCAGCTCTTCTCCTGAAGTCAGACTTCCAAGTCACTGTGCAGCATCAATGCCAGGAACGAAGAGTGTTATCTTGACATTGAACATCTTTATAATAAAATTACTAATTGATGTCTAATACCACGGGCTTTTGAGCTGGAAAAAAAAAATCTCATTGAGGCTGTTAAGTGGTCGGCTGCATATTCCATAATTTAAAACTACTCTTAAAATTCCACCAGTGCCATACGTATTCCACGGCTTTCTTAGATACTCTCCAGGTGATCTTGATTGCCTGGAGATTTTTTAAGCACAGCCTTGAAGAGCTATTTTTAAATATTCAGTTACATCGTAATATCACAGCAGTTACATTCGTATTTTTTAACATCTTTAATTATACTATTTTGCATTACAGTTTCCAGGATTCCCCCACCCCCTCATATTTGGCAACTCCACAGCATCTGTCAAAACAAATTAGCACTTTGGGTGGTAGAAATATATTTTTTATGAAAGCAGCAAATGTGTCAGTATTGGACAGAGCTGAAACCTGATTTATTGGTTTGTTTTCTAGGATTTCAGACCCAATAGGCAGAAGCTTTTGAAAGAATTTTTCATTTGCATCAACAGCGTACTTGCAAAATATGTAAAACACATTCAGATTCCACCAGAAAGCGTCACTAATTATGATATGTATTTGCATACGTTTAATCACATATATCTTATTTCATTTTGCCATTTCTGCAGGGCCCCTCGCTTCAGGGAGGGGGTCCTTGGCGCTGGTTCAGCCTGCACTCAGCAAAGTTCTCTCGAGCGAGCATTCTGCTGCCATGCTGTTAGTTTTTTGCGTTATCTTTTCCAATGAAATTTGAAATTTACAATTTTTAAATGATGTGTGTGAAATTATATGACTCTATTATGTCATAATATTATACATCCCAAAATATTGGTAAAGGGTTCTCCCCCTTCATCACCACCCTCCCCACCAGAGATCAGAGCATTACTGAGAAAATAATGATTAACCTTTAAAATCAGATTGGCATTTCTTTTTTCTCCAAATCTAGAATTAATACGCATTTTTTAATCATTAGTGTAATGTTCAGGATGATACTTTTGTTCTTTTGCCTGTTGAACTGTTACGGCTGCTAGTAACCCTTCAAATTGTTTGCTTCATTCAAGCATTCTTTCCTGAATAATTCATTAGGCATTATTATCCAAGCGTGGAACCCCTCATTTAGCACTGCTGATCTTTTCCTTATGTGTAGCTGACAGGCAATCAAAGTTTTTATCAGTGCAGAAAATTTGCAATTCAGAAATGTAGTTGCAGCAATTAGTAGCTATCAGGTAGCATTGGAAGGACAGCTTCATAAAAAGACAGAGTTGAATGAGCTCCACTGATGTTAGCACAAAAGTAATGGGTAAAACTAACCAGCTGTTTCTAAATTTACCAAATGGAACATTCCCTTCTTCTCAGAGTGGAGGCTTTAATTAACTTGGAGTTCTGTGTGGCTTCCCAGAGGGGGAAGGGAGTGGGTGAGGACCCTTCCTTCACACCGGGCTGGTGCCATTCTCCTCCCACTGGGCACCGATGGGAGGGAGCTCTGAGCTTCCCTCTAAGCCAGTCCTCAAGGCAGAGGGGGCAGGTGAGGGGCACTTTTGCCAGAGGACTCCAGACGGGGAATGCCTAGGAGATGCCAGGGGCTCCTCCTCTTGGCATCTCAGATGGGAGAGTTATGGATGCTGCAGTTTTGTCCTGTTCTGAAATTTCCTCCCTTCACTCATGTGCTTGCCTGGGGACCCAGACTGAGGCTGAGGCCACAGGACCGCCCTGGGGCTTATTCATTCCTTCATAGGCTGATGGATTCATTCCTTTGTGCATCCTTTCATTTCTGAGTTCATTTTGATTCATTCGTTCATTAGTCCATTAGATCATTTATCCATCCGTATGTTCATCCAAACATTTACTGAAACCCTCAGTGGGATCAGAAGTTGTGTCCACCTGTACAGCTCCTTGTTCGAGAAGAGACTCCCCTTTCCCTGGGAGTCTGTGCAGGATTCTCAGGGCCTGAGCCCCAGAACTTGCTCTCATTTCAGGAAGAGGTCTAAGGAGGCCTTTTACACTAGAGGTGAAGTGCAGCTCCTCTGGGTGGGGCAGTTGCTTGGTGACTTATTGGAAGCAATAGAGGAATGTTCGGGAATAGCCCATGGGAGAGGCTTTGAGGGGTCTCTGAAGCCACAGCATGGGAGTGGTCTCTTCTCCATGCACACTTGAGGCTGCTACAGCAGGAGTTCATCCCAGAGATAGCCTGGGATGCTGAGAAAGGGGAGCCTGCTCTCCACCTCCTGCAGACCCCAGGACCCCAGAGCCAGTAAGTAAGAGAACCCAGGCCCCAGAGGAAAATCCACCTAGACCAGAAGGGATGACCAGGCAGCCCATGGCTGTCCAGACTCAGACCCCCAGGCCTTGTCTCAATTTCAGCTATGTCAAAAGGTTGGATTAGAGAACAGAAGAGCACAGTGTTTTACAACCCAGACTCTGGAGTTAAACAGACCTGGGATCAAGTGCCATTCTTGTCACTTACAAGCTGCTTTGTGGCCCTTTGGAGCCTTAATTTTCTCGTCTGTATAATGGGGCATTACTCTCCTCCTCATGGAGTTGCTATAAGAAATAAATGAAACAAGGAGTGTAAAATGCTTGGTATAGTTGAATATGTAGGTGTTTAATAAATGGGAGGAGTAGTATCACTAGGCTGTGAGTCTCATGAGGGTGGGGACCCTAGAGGTGGAGAGTATAGCCGTGAGCTAGCGTGCTGAGTTCCAATCCTGGCTCCTGTCCTTATTCACTTAGGCAAGGAACTTGACTTCTCTGTCTCAGTGTCTTCATCTACAAAATGGTAACACTAACAATAACTACCTTATAGAGTCATAAAAGGTTAAGGGTTAAATGATTAGATATATAATATATTATAACAGATTGATGTATATAATATATAATTATATTATAAAATAATTATAATAATATAATATAAGGATTATATATCATGTTGCTATAAAGACACATGCACACATATGTTTATTGCGGCACTATTCACAATAGCAAAGATACTTGGAATCAACCCAAATGTCCATCAATGACAGACTGGATTAAGAAAATGTGGCACATATACACCATAGAATACTATGCAGCCATTAAAAAGGATGATTTCATGTCCTTTGTAGGGACATGGATGCAGCTGGAAACCATCATTCTCAGCAAACTATCACAAGAACAGAAAACCAAACACCGCATGTCTCACTCATAGGTGGGAATTGAACAATGAGATCACTTGAACACAGGAAGGGGAACATCATACACTGGGGGCCTATTGCGGGGTGGGGGGAGGCGGGAGGGATAGCATTAGGAGATATACCTAATGTAAATGATGAGTTCATGGGTGCAGCACACCAACATGGCACATGTATACACATGTAACAAACCTGCACGTTGCACACATGTATCCTAGAGCATAAAGTATAATAAAATATATAAAGATATAATATATTATTATAATTATATATTACATATCATAGTTATAATTATATTAATATAACCATATAATAATTATATCTTTTATATTATAATATATTTCTATTATAATATGTATAATTTATATAATTATAATATCTTTTATATTATAAGATATTTATATTATATATAAATTCTTAAGGCAGTGTCTGGCATAGTAAATGCTATGCAAATGTTCACTTTTAAAAATTATTTCATCTTCAGGGCTGAACAGTGCCTACCTAGTGGCAGGCAGTTGGTTGAATATTGGTTGAACCAATGAATGAAAGTTCTTAGAAATCATACCTCCCAACCCCTTCATTTTATAGATAAGAACTGTAAAGCCCACTGTGACTTGACCGAAGTTGGAGGCAGAAAAGCACCAGATTCCAAATCTCTGGATCACCGCCCTCCCCCAACTCCCCCTGGAGGGTACCTGGTCCTTGAGCCTTGGATGACGTTGCCAATAGAGCGTCCAGTCCTCTTTGCCCACAGACCCAGCTCTGGCCAGATCTATCCTCTCTTTTCTATAGGACAGGCTGCATGCAGGAACTGGGAGGGCCCTGAGCCAGGACTGTGGCCTTTCTGGACCCACTCTGACCTTGGGCAAGTCAGCACTCTTCCTTGAGAGTCAAGGTTGTGAGGCAGATAAGTTCTGCTCTTCTTCTAGTGCAACACCCAGCAAGCATGGATCTGGGTTCCCTATGATCTTCAGATAGCTCTATTGTTGGGAAAAACAGAAGCAGCTCTCCCCTGATGATCACTAAAGCCATGATGACCATACAAGTGCTAGACCATCTTGTGTTAAGTCCTCATCGAACCCAGACTTAATTTTGGTGTTATGAGACTAATACATCTTGTTTTGTTTGTTTGTCTTTTGAGATGGAGTCTCACTCTGTCATCCAGACTGGATGTAGTGGCACCATCTTGGCTCACTGCAACCTCCGCCTCCCGGGTTCAAGTGATTCTCCTGCCTCAGCCTCCCGAGTAGCTGGGATTACAGGCGCCCACCACCACGCCCAGGTAATTTTTGTATTTTTAGTAGAGATGGGGTTTCACCATGTTGGCCAGGCTGGTCTCGAACTCCTGGCCTCAAGTGCTGTGATTACAGGTGCCTCTGTGTATTTTAATGTAGGTTTGTACTCTTACATGCATAATCCTGTTCCATTTCTAACAGAGAGAAAGCAAGTTACTTGCTCAAGGGCACACCATAAGTTATGCAAGGATCCATCTTCCAACTCCAAGTACATTTTCTACCATGCCACACACCTCCTCAAAGGGGAATGAACGCTTTGAAAGTTAGAAAACCAAGGCCAAGAAAAAGAGACTTCCAGGAGATCATGCAACTATTTAAAAAGATAAAATAGATTCACATATTGACATGGAAGGATGTCCATTGTTGAATGAAAAAAGAGGGTTATAGAATGTGTATAATATGATTGCATTTTTAAAATATGCATATTTTTAAGAAGACTAGGAGAGTATTTAACAAACTACTAACAGTGATTATTTCTGGGGACATGAGATATTGGGAAACTTTTGCTTTGACCTTGATTCATTCCTCTGTGTTGCTTGATTTGTTTTACAAGGAGCATGCACTGCTTTTAGAATCAACAAATACAATGAAGATATATTTCTAGAGAGAACCAACACGGCCTGAGAAAATGAGATTCCCTTTGAGTGGCTTGATAGACTTTAATGCATCATTATATTTAGTTCAGTCCTATTATGGGGCCACAGGGACATCAGACTAAGGCTCAAGACAAGGAAGAGGTACTGGGTGGGGGGCCCATGCTTCTCGCTATGGTTGTGGATGTACATGTGGAAGGACAGCGACAGAGCTGGGGCCCACACAGAGCAGGTCTTACCAACAAAGTAGGAAGTGCCAGGCCCAGGCCCACAATCACAGCAGGACCCCAGGGGATGGCTTGGCATATCCCTCCCTGCCAATTTCTTCCCTTTGGGCTGAAAGGGGTAACTAACGACCAAGGCCATTGTTCAGGGAAGAGAAGACAGACTCGATTCAGAAACAGGAGCAAAGTGATGAAGTCCATGAAGTGACAGAGCCTGGGGGCCTTAAGGCCATCTTAGTGTGTTGGTGCAACCCTCTTGGGGGACAATTTGCTACTTTTTGGCTATGTTCAAATTTATCACATCACAGGTTGTACAATTTTAGCCTCCCTGATAATGACCATTTTGCGCAACAAAAAAAGTCTATGTGGAAAGAAAAAAATTATACCCTTTGGCCCAGCAATTTGATTTCTAACAATTTGTCCTACAATGAATACTCAGAACACATTTACCTATGTAAAAAACCCTGCAAATCCTGCACTTGTACCCCTGAACTTAAAATAAAAGTTGAAGAAAAAAATAAAATAAAATAAATAAATACTCAGAAAAATGCACAAAGATACATATGTCCAAGGAGGTTGATTAAAGCCAAGTAATAGCTGATGCACACCACACCTTATGCTTCAGGAGCTTTACATACATTGATTCATTTAACCCTCGCAATAACCTTAACAGGTAGTTGTTATAATCATCCCCATTTTAGAGATGAGAACACTGAAGCACAGAGAGGGTTAATCACTTGCCCAATATCCCAGAGCTGTTAGGCAGTAGAGTTGGAGTTTGAACCGAAATAGCTGGGCTTCAGGAGCTGCACTCATCATTGCTGCTACATGGTCTGTCATTGCTGGGTTTTTTTGTTTTTTGGGTTTTTTTTTAAGTTCTGAAAATCAACTAAGTGTCTACTAATAGGAAGTTGAGAAGTTTTTAAAATTATAGTCCATTTATACAGTGGAATATTCTGTGGTTGTGAAAAGGAATGAGGTCGATCTATAGGGATTAACACAAAAAGACATCCAAGATAGATTATTAAGTGAAAATTTAAAAGTGTGGAATGGCATGTATACTGTAGATATAGATAGGCATCAATATGATTGTGGCTGTCTCTGAGAAGTAAGAGGAAGTAAGGAGCAAGCAGGTGAGTTTTGCTTCTTTTCCTTTCTGTACCTATTCAATATGTTTACTATGAGCTAGTATTACTTTTGTGATTAAAAAAGTAAAATTAGGACTATCTCACACCCATTGGGATGGTTACTGTCAAAAAAAACAAACAAGTGTTGGTTAGGACATGGAAAAGTTAGAATCTTCGTACACTGTTGGTGGAAATGTGACATGGTGCAGCCACTGTGGAAAACAGTAAGGCAGTTTCTTGAAACATTAAAATATGATTACCATATGATCCAGCAATTGCACTACTGGGTACATACCCAAAAGAATTGAAAGCAGGGTCTTGAAAAGATATTTGTATACCTACACTCACAGCAGCAGCATTCACAATAGCAGAAAAGTGGAAGCCACCCAAGTTGTTCATGGACAGATGAATGCATAAACCAAGTGTGGCATATACATACAGTGGAATATTATTCAGTGTTAAAAAGGAAGGGAATTCTGACACAGGCTAACTGTATGAATGAACTTTGAGGACATTACGCTAAGTGAAATAAGCCAGTCACTAAAAGACAAACCTACATGATTCCAGTTATTTGAGGTGCTTAGTCAAATTCATAGACACAGAAAGCAGAGTGTTGGTTGCCAGGGTCTGAGGCGAGTGGAAAATGGGGGAGTTGCTGTCTACTGGCACACGGTTCCCTTCTGGCAAGATGGAAATGTTCTGGAGATGGGTTGCACAGCAGTGTGAATGTACTTAACATTACCGGACTGTACACCTAACAATGCGTAAGATAGCAAATTTATGTTATGTGTATTTTACCATTAAAAAAAAAACTACAGATTTGTTTGTTTTTGTTTTTAGGGGAGAAAATGGCATTTCTCTAACTGCTATTCCCGAAGGGCTTAATTGTACCCCCTGGGGCCCTCCTCATTTTCTCTCACCCAATCAATAAACATCATAGAAAGATCCAGAAACTGAGAGTCCAAGTTTCAGCTATAAAAACAACCATTCCCATTTGTACAGCACTTTACACTTTACCGCACTCTTCTGGTTTGGTTCTCCTTGCAATCCTGTGAGAAGAGCAGGCTGGGTTTTCTGTCATTCTGATTCTATGGATGAAAACTGAGGAGTGAGTTGTCCCATGTCAGAGGAGGGGTTCAGATCCCAGTCCTTTGGCTCCAAACTCTCTAAACCCTGGGAAGAATGGAGAAGGAAAAGTCTGGAGAAGGGAAAGGCTCTGAGAGTCCCGTGGCCCTGCGCACTGTGGACTGGAGGCCCGCTTCCTGGAAGGTAGTAATGGCTGCTGCCCGTGTTTACACAGAAAAGCAACATCCCCTCCTCCCCAAAAAGCCTTTGGGTCTTGACTGACTTACCAACTTTTATATTTGACAAGTATATTAACAATTTTAAAAGCCAACTATCATCTGCTGCCAGCATTTTAATGCCAAAAGAATAGTCCTTTTAATGGAGTAAGTTTATTTTCAGTTAAAAATTGCCATATTGTCTTATCTTTTCACATTTCATGTAGTCTGGAAAAAAGTATGGCCCCCACCATATTTGAAGCCCTCATCAATATTGATTGTGGAGTTATTCACTGTATTTGTTGCTGATGATTAAAGCAACAATATGTGTGAATGAATTTTAAGTAATTTTGGCAGGTTCAAAATTATCCCATGTGGTTGCCAAAATATGCCCCTGCCATACCCACCACCACCCCCAGCTGCCAACCCCAAAGATGGCCACAATCCTAATTCTAGAACCTATGAATCTGTTGTATCATATGGCAAATAGAAACTGCAAATGGAATTAAGGTTGCTAATCACCTGATCTTAAAATAGGGCAATTATCCTGGATTATTGGGATGAACTCAGTGTAATCACAAGGCATCTTAAGTGGAGAAGAGTCAGAATCAGAGAGATGGCATAGGAAGAAAGACTCATCTGACTATTATTGGCTTTGAAGACAGAATGTGGCCACAAGCCAAGGAATGAGGTAGCCTTTAAAAGCTGGAAAAGGCAAGCAAACAATTTTCCCCTAGAGCTTGCAGAAGAAGCATAGCCCGGCCAACACCTTGATTTTAGTCCGCTGGCATCCATTTAGGACTTCTGAGCTTCAGAACTGTAAGATAATACATGCGTCTTGGCTTAAGTCAACAAGTTCGTGGTAATTTGTTACAGCAGCCACCTGAAGCAAATGCAGATTTCACGCAGCCTGGAGAAAAGTATGGCACCCATCTGCATTTGAGGACTTGTGATCAACATCGGTTATGGGGTCATTCACAAATAATTTGTTACTGATAATGACTAAATCTATGTGTGAATGAATTTTAAGCAATTTTTGAGCGGATTCAAGATTATCCCTATCACAGTGTTACTTTCCAAATTGCTTCCCTGAGTGAAAAAGACGGGGTTATAACCGGGGCTGAAAATCATGCAGAAATCATGAAGGCATTTTTTTTTCTTTTGGATTGAGCATTTACTTTGTGCTCAAGACTGTCCTCAGTGCTTTATCTACATGATCACATTTACCCACCCACCCCCTAAAACCTGGAAGGTAAGTACTATTCACATCACTCATTTACTTGCCCAAGATAATGCAAAGCTAGTGATCGAGCTGGGATTCGAACCTGTCATCAATGAGGAGAGTGGGTTGGGCAACCTCATGCCACTGGATAGGTGTGTTGTCATAGCTAGAGAAGGTTGAGAACCCTAACCTAGCACAGGAAGCCACACTGCTGCAGATATCAGGGCTGCCTGCACCAGCTGGGCCACACAGCGCATCTGCCACTATCATCAAGTGGTGGCACTCTTTTCCCAATTTATAAAAACAAAACTTTTTAAATAATAATAATTTCAATGGAGAAGCATTCAAGTTAGCTTCTTCTCTGATACATTTTTCTTAAACTTTTGTTACTTGGTTGCCATTGTTTGAGTGTCTAAGTGCCAAGCGCTAGAGGGACTAAAACATATCATTGTTTGTCATTAAGTCCTCACTCCAGTATTTTCCGTCCCTTTGACAGATGAGGAAATGGAGGTTCAGAGATGTGAAGTAACTACTGCAGAGTTAAATAACCAACAAATAGCAGGAGACTCCAGGGCTCGACAGCCACTTGTAGCCCTAAATTATCTATTTAATCCTTCAAACTTAAAAAGTTAATGCTTCATGGTTTTCTGCAAAAATCCCAGTAACTTCCAGGTGTTCGACCTGAAGATTCCCGGTTTGGCATTTGCTCTTTCGATCGTGTGCTGTCCTCATACGCAGTTTATTTATTAGGCCTGAGACATTGCAACTTAGCTCCAAGTTGCCTTGAGGCTATTTTCTTGAGACTTTGGAGGTTTCAAGCAAATCAGGGATTGGCTAACAAAACATTCTAAAACAGGTGAGTCATGGTTAAGTTTTACCCATAAGAGGAAGCCAAGTGCAAAGTCTGAGGGGATTCAAAGGGCTCTGCCTTTCTCTCCTTCCTCGCCCTGAAACCTGGCTGCGCTCCCCAGACTCCTTCACAGTGGCAAAGTCATGGCTGTTTCAGCACATTAATGGGATGACTCTGGGAGTGATAAAGGCCATAGAATGGAGCCGCTGAGAGAAGCTTTTGTGTCTCCAAGACTCCAACCCCTTTGATGAAACAGATGTTTGGGCCAGGCCCTCCTTTACAAGGAAAGTTAAACCTCATTAAACAGCAGGAAAACTTCCTCGGTGGCCATGAACAGCCCACACACTGGTCTTCCCTAGCAGCAGACGGGCTGGGGAAGAGGTGGTCTCCTGTCATCGAGCCCTGTGTCCCCCGCTCAGAGACTCCAGAGCTGGTGTCTATGACACGTGGTCACCTTGGAGGCTTTGATTTATGGTTGACTTTGGGAAAGACCAGCCTCTGACCTTGGCAGCCTGTCGCCTCACCATCTTTTCTGTAGGTTGGGAGAATTTTCCATCAAGATGGATGTGCATCCCAAGTCTGGCCCCATGAAGGAGCTTCCCAGAGACTTTCTGGTTCAAATGTAGCAGGAAAGCTTGAAATGAAACCCTTTCCTGATTTACCAGTGTCCCTGGAGCACTCTACAGGCAAATGTGGGAAAACCCAGGAGTTGAAGCTAAACATTTGAGAGTGCTGTATGTATCATCCACAGGCCCATGAAGCCTTCCTAGGTTTACTCTGAAGCATCAACTGCCCCAACTGCCCGGTCAGGCTGCTCAGGGAAAAAAAAAAAAGTACATGGGAGTTCCCCAAGGATGGTTTTTCTCAAAATCTGCCAAGTAGTCCATTCAGTTTAGGGTGTGCATCTGTGTAGGGTCAATTATTTCAGCAAAATTGTGGATTTAGCATTATCTTCTTTGAACCAGAAACATCTGTATAGGACATATAAGCCAACAGGCAGTTAGAAACGGCCAAACAGGTGGGTGTAAAGAAGAAAAAAAAAATGTGTGAGCTATGTTTAATTGAATGCCAAAAGCAGCTAATACATATTGAGCACTTACCATGGGCCACACGCTGTGCTAAGCACATCATATGTATCCCACTCAATTCTTGCAGTGACCCTCTGAGGTTGATACTCTTATTATCGTTATTTTGTAGGAGAGGAAACAGACACAGAGAGGTTAAGTAAGTTGGCCAAGGTTGCATAGCTATTAAGTGCCAAGCTGAGATTTGAACCCAGGCAATCTGGCTCCAAAGTCCATATGCTAACTACTATGATCATCTTTAAAATCTGCCTAAAAGTAGATGGACGAGAGAGTTGCCCCTTTAGGACAAGTTAATCCTCGGTGTTCAAATATGTGCATGTGTGTGTGTGCAAGACACATGACTGCACACACTGTGAACTGAAACGTTTGTAGCTCCCAGAACCCCACTGTTCCCATCTCATGAGTGCAGACAGAGCTCTTCCCTCCCCAGGCATTTTGGCAGGCCAGAGGCTCGCTTAAGCCAGAGGCCTTGGCCGGCCAGGCTACCGGGAGGTGGCGCTGTGTCACTTTCCTACTCCGGAGCTTTTGTTTTCTGCGGGCTGCAGGCTGGAGGTGGGGAGGCCAATTTGAGCAGAGCCTGTCGCCAATTTCCCTGATTTGAAATCTCACTCTCTTCTGTCACTTCCTTCAAATGAACTGGGAGATGTTCATCAGATGACAGTCCTGAAAACGAGCCAAAGCTGCTCTCTTAATCCCATCTCAGGATGGATTTGAAAAGGGTGTTTCCAAACAAGGAGCAGATTTCATGTGTCAGAGTTACACTCATGCTGACCTTTTGGTTTTCAAAAGGAGAGAAGAAAAACACACCCAAACTCTCAACCACCTTGTAAGGACTCGGGTGATCATCAGGCCATGGGCTGAGGCCCTGTCTACAAGGAGGTACACAAATGCCCATTCCCCGGGAAATCCCAGGGTTAGCTGGAGGAACTCCCGTGCATCACATCTCTGCAGGCCTCTGTGGACTTGCTGGTCCAAGGTGGCCCACCTCCTGCCGCCCTTCAGGAGGCTTCTCTCTAAGGACCCAAATGCTCAAGGGCTCATGGCACTGTTGACATTTTGACATTTGCACATCAAATGAGCTGTACACTGACTTATCAAAGGAAGAATCACCCAGCACGGTGAGGCTTAGGCCTGGAAGGGAACCTCAAAGAACTTGTCTGTCTCCCAGTTTTCTAGATAAGAAAATTAAAGCCCAGAGAGAGGAAGTAAATCTCAACCTGGTAAATGGAAGAGCTGCAAGTGGCTCTCAGAATGCCCTGGCTGGGACAGCTGCCACCACCTTAGGATAGAGTTTTAACCCTGAGGCACAGGAGGAGGAATGGAGCTTTGGAGTCAGACAGGCCTGGTTTGAATCTCAGTGCTTTAAGCATATCTGCATGACCCTGGGAAAATCACTAAATATTTCTGAGCCTCAGTTTCATCTGGAAAATGGGACACTGTGCAATCTGATCATGCGATTGTGATGAAGAGTAAATAAAATAACATACACGTAGATTTCCAACATATGTTGCTTCATCCATGTTTTGTTGTTGTTGTTGTTGTTGTTGTTTGTTTGTTTTTAGTGTTATTTTTACCCCAATTGGAGAAGCTGGTTTCAGATTGGGGCTGACCCACTGGTAGGCACACAGGCACCCTAAGAATCTAACTGTGCTTTGTAACTATCCTGTCCTCAGACCATCAAGCTACCTTGATCTTGACTTGCAAATGTGGAGGACTGTCTTTTCTGTCTTTTGGGATCTGGAAACAAAGCCAGCCTTAGGCACAAGGTTTTAGGAAATCCGGGAAGCCTTCCCATTCCTAAACCTTTCTCTTATCTTTCTAATGCCCATCCCTTGGCAAACATGTGTGTCCTCAATGCACTGAGTAAATGCTCTAATCTGGGCACATATCTTTCTTTTTTAAACAATCAAATACCTCCATGAGTGTGATGGTGATACCAACACCTTAGCATGAATTTTTTCAATTAGATTGCTTACTTGCTAATATCTGCATTAAGGAGATAGAAACTTTTATGATGATGAGAGAATGGCTGAAAAATAACAGAAGTAATTTTTAAGCTGAGCCAAGGCGGTACCCCAAGAAGAAGTTTGAGTAGCAGGAAAACAGTGTGGATGGAGAAAGAGCACTGCAGGGAAATTCAGGGATCCAGAAATAATGGCAGGAGGGCTTCAAAGTTAACCTCATCAACCTGGAAAGTTTAGTGCAGTTGGTGTCTATGTGGGTGAGGTGACTCAGGACTACTGAAATGCCCCAAGTCACCACTGTCCCCATATACACAGCATATGTAAGGGCCTGTGGAAACATCCTGCGCTTGGGTCTGACTTAGAGGCTTCCTACAAAGCCATGAATTTAAATTCTTCCTGACTCAGATAAGGCATGTTCCTGATGGCTGACTTGGAAGAAGACCTTCATTCAAGCCTATCATTTCACTCTATGCCAGGCTAGCGAGGTGGTGACTAAGACCCTCAAGAGAATCCCAGGCCGTGAGGGTATCCCGGATCTCAAGAGGATCCCAAGCCAAGAGGATCCAGTTTCCATGAGAGTACAGTGACATGTAGGTGACCTCTCCTCCATAAGAATGGAGTACATGTCACTGTACTCTCATGGAAACGTCTTCCCACAGCCTGAGAGGCCCTGTCTGCCCCACGCTCACCTCCCAGCCCTTTCTGCAGCTCTGGCCCAGCCAGGCTGGGCTCTTTCTGCCTGATGTTGGGAACTGCTGCACCAGCCGCTGCCTCTGCCGGGTACACTCCTCCCATGGCCTTCAAAGGGTGGGCTCCTTTTCATCATCTAGGTCTCAGCTCAAAGGTCACCTCCTCAGAGAAGTCTGCCCTGCCCCACAAACCCAACCCTGCCCCGCCCACCCTTCACTCCCTCTCTATAGTGTCGCTGGTCACTAACCGTAAGCTTCATGAGGGCAGGAGCTGTTCTGTCTCCACAGCTGCATTCCAGCACATGATGAGAAGACACTCAGGAGGCTGGCAATAAAGACTGCTTTCTGAATGAACAGATTCCTCTCTCGCTTCACTCTCCCTCATCTGTTCTCTCTCCTACTTTAGTGAGGTGGTTGTTGTTGCTGTTGTTGTTGTTGTTGCTCTTGCCTAAACCATGCTCAGATTTCCAAGTGCCAAATAATGTTGTTTTCCCTCAAGCCAGATACTCTTTCCAGCTGCTATATCTTTTTCTTTCCTTCACATCTAAACTCCTTTGAAGGGTCACCCTCACTGCTCCAGCTCCATCATGCCTCTTGCTCACACTTCAGAGGCTCTTGATGGGGCTTCTGCCTTCACCCCTTGGCTGATAAGATTCTCATGAGCAGGGTGTCTCCAGTAGCCACACAGGTTATACACTACACAACTCCAGAGTTCACCATCCCACAGACGAGGGTGTAGATGACTCCCCCTGGGGGTGTGCAGTGTGCACAGCCATGCCTGGCCACCTTGCTCAGGAACTATCTTAATCACCAACCATCTCCCTTCCTCAGGCTTGAGCCTCCTTGATCTTCTGGCAACACAACATTGTTGATCCTCTCTTCTCTGACCTGATGAAGTGCTACATTCTCCTGGTTTCTGCTCTACTCCTCTAAGGTTTCCCTCCAGCCTCCTTTCCAAATTCTTCTTGCTACTCCCTCTTGCTAACTGGGTGTTCTCTCAGACTCTCACCTCAGATCCACACAGCCTGCCTCAGAAATCTCCACCTCAACTCCCATGGTGTCAACTCCCATGGTGTCAACAAATGACCTGCCTCTCCCCTTGTATTAGTCAATTCTCACACTGCTATAAAGAATACTACCTGAGACTGGGTAATTGTATAGGAAAGAAGTTTAATTGATCCACTGTTCTGCATGGCTGGGGAGGCCTCAGAAAATTTGCAGTCATGGCAGAAGCAGGCACCTTCTTCACAAGACAGCAGGAGACAGAAGCATGAAGGAGGAATTTCCAAACACTTATAAAGCCATCAGCTCTTGTGAGAACACACTGACTCTCATGGGAACAGCATGGGGGAAATCACCCCCATGGTCCAATCACTTTCCTTCCTCAACACATGGGGATCACAGGTCCCTCCCTTGACACATGGGGATTACAATTCGAGATGAGATTTGGGTCGGGACACAGTGCCAAATCATATCACCCCTCCTCACACACTGGCTGGACATCTCCACTTGACATGAGGGAGACCTCAAAAGCCAACTCTACCCGACGCCCATCCTTCCCAGGGTCTTGCTCTGTCTGGACCAGTATGGGGGCCATAGTAGTAGGAATGTAGCAAGATGTGGCACTGGGGATGACGCTGGCATCCTGTACCTGGTAGAATCCTTCCACAGCACCCGCTTCCCCATAACTGTCACCCAGGCCCACCTCATGCATAAATAGTTCCTCACACTAAACATTGGACTGGTGAAACGGAAAGGAAAAACCCCCAGCTGAAACCATCTCTGCTCTGAGAGACAGCCTGATTCCAGGGACTTCTCGGGTCACTGACACTGTTCACTGAGGAGGGAATCTGCCCACAGAGATATTGGAGGGAGCCAGCTCTGACAGGTACAGAATAAAGAGTTGGCAGGGACAGTGAGCATTTCAGAGAGAAGGGGAGAACCCTGACAGCCGCCTGACCTGGGAGTCGGAGCCTTCTATTTACACTTGACTTCCATTGCAGATGCATGAGGAGAATGAGTACAAGAGAAGAAAAGGGAAGGAAAAAGAGGGAGCAGATGCTTGCCCAGGCACCCACCTGTCAAGCTGCGGAGAAATAATGCTAGAGTTGGGAATTGGGTCTGGGCCTTGCTGCCTCTGTCCTGGTTGAGGGCTGCCCAAGTCTAACAGACACATGTGATCCTTAAGCTGTGGCTCACTGGCCTCACCTGGGAGTAGGCAAATTGCTCCCCAGAGACCATTTCAGTTGCCTCTGAAGCCCTTCCCATTTTCGTGCCCCTCATAATTAATAGAGGTCAAACCCCAAGGCTACTGTACCTTTTCTATATTTTTGTTTTTGAGTCTGTGGAAGACAGAAAGGAAGCCAGGGCTACCCTTCTTTGCCTTTATGTTTAAGGACCTATCTGGTTTTTATTGGACCCTTTCCAGAGATGGTACTACTTCCCAGGACAGCTGGTGTTTTCTATCAGAGTCCTTTCTGGACTCTGGAAATTCAACTCTTGCTGTACTGGGGTAATGTCCCACATGCCTGGGACATTCAGTCCTGAGAGAGCTGCACTGTCTACAGTAGCTGGACACACTGCTCAGTGACCAACTCAAACACAGAAATTTCAGTGAAAGGAAGTAGGTCTTATTGGAGTATAACCATGCTTCATTTGGTTAAGAGGCACAGCCAGGTACTTAACCACAGTGCTATTCAAAGTTGGGCCTATGCACTGTGCCATAGATGGTTTGCTACTGCACCATAACACGGCAAATAGTTACAAAATATGAAGGTGAGCAACTAGAGACCTTTTTTAAAATATGAGACACACATTTAATATTTTCATGAATTGCTAAACAGTTTTCTATGGTACCATTTGGAATAATTTTACAAGCCCACTAGTGATGTATGAAAGTTTCTATTGCTGTACATCCTAATTAGCATTTAGGCATTTTTTAGTCATTTAAAAATAATTTCCACAAGTTATTGGGGTACAGGTGGTATTTGGTTACTTGGGTAAGTTCTTTGGTGGTGATTTGTGAGATTTTGGTGCACCCATCACCTGAGCAGTATACACTGAACCATATTTGTAGTCTTTTATCCCTTGCCCCTCTCTCACTCTTCCCAAGTCCTTGAAGTCCATTGTGTCCTCATAGCTTAGCTCCCACATATCAGTGAGAACATATGATATTTGTTTTTCCATTCCTGAGTTACTTCACTTAAAATAATGTCTCCAATTTCATCCAGGTCACTGCAAATGCTGTTAATTCATTCCTTTTTATGGCTGAGCAGTATTCCATTGTATATATATACCATAGTTTCTTTATCTACTTGTTGATTGATGGGCATTTGGGTTGGTTCCACAATTTTGCAATTATGAATTGTGCTGCTATAGACATTCATGTGCAAGTATCTTTTTCGAATAATGACTTCTTTTCCTCTGGGTAGATATCCAGTAGTGGGATTACTGGATCAAATGGTAGTTCTACTTTTAGTTCTTTAAGGAAGCTCCACGCTGTTTTTCTCAGTGGCTATACTAGTTTATATTCCCACCAGCAGTGTAGAAATGTTCCCTAATTACCACATCCATGCCAACATCCACTGTTTTCTGTATTTTTTGATTATAGCCATTTTAGGAGTAAGGTGGTATCGCATTATGGTTTTGATTTGCATTTCCCTGATCATTAGTGATGTTGAGCATTTTTTCATATGTTTGTTGGCCATTTGTATATCTTCTTTTGAGAATTTTCTATTAATGTCCTTGGCCCACTTTTTGATGGAATTGTTTGTTTGTTTGTTTGTTTGTTTTCTTACTGATTTGTTTGAGTTTGTTGTAGATTCTAGATATTAGTCCTTTGTCAGATGTATAGATTGTGAAGATTTTCTCCTACTCTGTGGGTCGTCTGTTAACTCTGCTGACCGTTCCTTTTGCCGTGCAAAAGCTCTTTAGTTTAGTTAGGTCGCAGTTATTTATCTTTGTTTTTACTGTATTTGCTTTTGGGTTCTTGTCATGAAATCTTTGCCTAAGCCAATGTCTAAAAGGGTTTTTCTAATGTTATCTTCTAGAATTTTTATAGTATTGGGTCTTAGGTTTAAGTCCTTAATCCATCTTGAGTTGATTTTTGTATAAGGTGAATGGCGAGAATCCAGTTTCATTCTCCTACATGTGGCTAACCAATTGTCCCAGCACCATTTGTTGAAAAGGGTGACTTTTCCCCACTCTGTGTTTTTGTTTGCTTTGTTGAAGATCAGCTGGCTGTAAGTATTTGTGTTTATTTCCGGGTTCTCTATTCTGTTTCATTTGTCTATGTGCCTATTTTTATACCAGTACCACACTGTTTTGGTGACCATGGCCTTATAGTACAGTTTGAAATCAGGTAGTGTGATGCCTCCAGATTTGTTCTTTTTGCTTAGTCTTGCTTTGGCTATGCGGCCCCTTTTTTGGTTCCTTATGAATTTTAGAATTGTTTTTTCTAATCCTGTGAAGAATGATCATGGCGTTTTGATAGGGATTGCATTGAATTTGTAGATTGCTTTTGACTGTATGGTCATTTTCACAATATTGATTCTACCCATCCAGGAGCATGAAATGTGTTTCCATTTGTGTTGTCTGTGATTTCTTTCAGCAGTGTTTTGCAGTTTTCCTTGTAGAGGTCTTTCAATTCCTTGGTTAGGTATATTCCTTTTACTTTTTACCTTTTTACTTTTTTTTTTTTTTTTTTGAGACAGAGTCTCGCTCTGTCGCCCAGGCTGGAGTGCAGAGGCACGATCTCAGCTCACTGCAAGCTCCGCCTCCCGGGTTCACGCCATTCTCCTGCCTCAGCCTCCGGAGTAGCTGGGGCTACAGGGGCCTGCCACCTCGCCCGGCTAATTTTTTGTATTTTTAGTAGAGACGGGGTTTCTCCGTGTTAGCCAGGATGGTTTCCATCTCCTGACCTCGTGATCTGCTGGCCTCAGACTCCCAAAGTGCTGGAGTTACAGGCATGAGCCAAGGTATATTCCTAAGTATTTTATTATTTTTTTTTCTTGCAGCTATTGTAAAATGGGTTGAGTTCTTGATTTAATTCTCTGCTTGGTCACTGTTGGTATATAGAAGAGCTACTGATTTGTGTACAGTAATCTTGTATCCAGAAACTTTGCTGAATTATTTTATCAGACCTAGGAGTTTTCTGGAGGAGTCTTTAGGGTTTTCAAGGTAAATGGTCATATCATCAGTAAACAGTGGCAGTTTGACTTCCTCTTTACTGATTTGGATGCCTTTTATTTCTTTCTCTTGTCTGATTGCTCTGGCTAGGACTTCCAGGACTATGGTGAAGAGGAGTGGTGAGAGTGGGCATCCTTGCCTTGTTCCAGTTCTCAGCGGGAATGCTTTCAACTTCTCAGAGGGAATGCTTTCAACTTTTCCCCATTCAGTATTATATTGGCTGTGGGTTTGTCATAGATGGCTTTTATTACATTAAGGAATGTCCCTTGTATGCCAGTTTTGCTGGGAATTTTAATCATAAAGGGATGCTGGATTTTGTTGAATGCTTCTCTGCATCTATTGAGATGGTCATGTGACTTTTGCTTTTAATTCTGTTTATATCGTGTATCACATTTATTGACTTGTGTATGTTAATCATCCCTGCATCCGTGGTATGAAACCCACTTGATCATGGTGGATTATCTTTTTGATATGTTGTTGGATTCAGTTAGCTGGTATTTTATTAAGGATTTTAGCATGTATGTTCATTAAGGATATCAGTTTGTAGTTTTCTTTTTTGGTTCTATCCTTTCCTGGTTTTGGTATTAGGGTGATACTGGCTTTTTAGAATGAATTAGGAAGTATTCCTTCTTTCTCTATCTTGTGGAATAGTGTCAAAAGGATTGGTACCAATTCTTCTTTGAATGTCTGGTAGAATTCTGCTGTGTTGGTTATTTTTTAATTACCATTTCAATCTTGCTGCTTGTTATTGGTCTGTTCAAGGTATCTAATTCTTCCTGATTTCAGCTAGGAGGGTTTGATTTTCCAGGAATATCCATCTCTTCTAAGTTTTCTACTTTATGTGCATAAAGGTGTTCATAGTAGCCTTGAATGATCTTTTGTATTTTAGTGATGTCAGTTGTAATATCTCCTGTTTCATTCTTAGTGAGATTATTTGGATTTTCTCTTTTTTTGGTTAATCTTGCTAATGGTCTATCAATTTTATTTATCTCTTCAAAGAACCAGCTTTTTGTTTCACTTATCTTTTGTGGGTTTTTTGGTTTGTTTGTTTGTTTCAGTTTCATTTGGTTCTGCTCTGATCTTGGTTATTTCCTTTTTTCTGCTGGGTTTGGGTTTGGTGTTTTCTTGTTTCTCTAGTTCATGAGGTGTGAACTTAGAATGTCAGTTTGTACTCTTTCAGTCTTTTTGGTGTAGGCGTTTAGGGCTATGAACTTTCCTCTTAGCACCGCCTTTGCTGTAATCCAGAGGTTTGGGTAGTTTGTGTCATTATTGTCATTTTCAAAGAACTTTTTAATTTCCATCTTGATTTCATTTTTGAAGCAATGCTCATTCAGGAACAGGTTATTTAATTTCCATGTATTTGCATGGTTTTGAAGGTTCTTTTTGGTGTTGATTTGCAGTGTTATTCCACTGTGGTCTGAGAGAGTGCTTGATATAATTTTAATTTTCTTAAATTTATTGAGGCTCGTTTTATGGCCTATCATATGGTCTATCTTGGAAAAAGTTCCATGTACTATTGAATAGAATGTATATTCTGTGGTTGTTGGACGAAATGCTCTCTATATATCTGTTAAGTCCATTTGTTCCAAGGTATAGTTTAAATCCATTTTTTCTTTGTTGACTTTCTGTCTTGATGACCTGTCTAGTGCTGTCAGTGGAGTATTGAAGTCCCCCACTATTACTGTGTTGCTGTCTATCTCATTTCTTAGGTCCATTAGTGATTGTTTCATAAATTTGGAAGCTCCAGTGTTAGATGCATATATATTTAGGATTGTGATATTTTCCTGTTGGACAAGGCCTTTTACCATTATATAATGTCTCTCTTTGTCTCTTTTAACTGCTGTTGCTTTAAAGTTTGTTTTGTCTGGTGTAAGAATAGCTACCCCCTGCTCTCTTTTGGCATCCATTTGCATGAAATGCCTTTTTCCACCCCTTTACTGTAAGTTTATGTGAGTCTTTATGTGTTAGGTGAGTCTCCTGAAGGCAGCAGGTAATTGGTTGGTGAGTTCTTATCCATTCTGAGGTTCTGTATCTTTTAAGTGGAGCATTTAGGCCATTTAAACTCAACGTCAGTGTTGAAATGTTAGGTACTGTTGTATTCATTGTGCTCTTTGTTGCTGTGTACTTTGGTTTTTTGGTTTTTTGTTTTTGCTTCTTAATTTGTATTTTTTGTTTTATAGGTCCTGGGTGATTTATGCTTTAAAGAGGTTCTGTTTTGATGTATTTCTAGGATTTGTTTCAAGTTTTAGAACTCTTTTCAGCAGTTCTTGTAGTGGTGGCTTGGTAATGGCGAATTCTCTCAGCATTTGTTTGTCTGATAAAGACTGTTTCTTGGCTGATAATTATTTTGTTTGAGGAGGCTAAAGATAGGGCCCCTATCCCTTCTAGCTTGTAGGGTTTCTGCTGAGAAATCTGTTAATTTGATAGGTTTTTCTTTATAAGTTACCTGGTTCTTCTGTCTCACAGCTCTTAAAATTCTTTCCTTCGTCTTAACTTTGGATAACCTGATGGCAATGTACCTAGGCGATGATCATTTTGTGATGAATTTCTCAGGTATTCTTTGTGCTTCTTGTATTTGGATGTCTAGGTCTCTAGCAAAGCTGGGGAAGTTTTCCTTAATTATTCCTCCAAATATGTTTTCCAAGCTTTTAGAATTCTCTTCTTCCTCAGGAACACCAATTATTCTTAGATTTGGTCATTTAATGTAATTCCAGACTTCCTGGAGGCTCTGTTCACATTTTCTTATTCTTTTTTCTTTGTCTTTGTTTGGTTGGGTTAATTCTAAGGTCTGTTTTTGAGCTCTGAATTTCTTTCTTCTACTTGTTCAGTTCTATTGCTGAGACTTTCCAGAGCACTTCACATTTCTAAAAATGTGTCCAAAGTTTGCTGAATTTTTGATTGTTTTTCCTTTAAGCTATCTTTTTCCTTGAATATTTCTCCCTTCACTTCTTGTATCGTTTTTGGATTTCCTTGCACTGGGTGTTGCCTTTCTCTGGTGCCTCCCTGATTAGCTTAATAACTAACTTCCTGAATTCATTTTCAGGTAAATCAGGGATTTCTTCTTGGTTTGGATCCAGTTCTGGTGAGCTAGTGTGATTTTTGGGGGGTGTTAAAGAGCCTTGTTTTGTCATATTACCGGGGTTGGTTTTCTGGTTCCTTCTCATTTGGGTAGACTCTGTCAGAGGGAAGGTCTGGGGCTGAAGGCTGTTGTTCAGATTATTTTGTCCCATGGGGTGTTCCCTTGATGTAGTACTCTCCCCCTTTTCCTATGGATGTGGCTTCCTGTGGGCCGAACTGCAGTGATTGTTGTCTGTCTTCTGGGTCTAGCCACCCAGCAAGTCTAACCTGGTACTGGGAGTTGTCTGCACAGAGTCCTGTGACGTGAACCTTCTATGGGACTCTCAGCCGTGGATACCAGTGCCAGTTCCAGTAGAAGTGGCGGTGGGGGCAGGGTGCAATGGTCTCCTTGAGGGTTCTTAGCTTTGATGGTTTAATGCTCTATTTTTCTGCTGGTTGGCCTCCTGTCAGGAGGTGGTGCTTTCCAGAAAGCATCGGCTGTAGTAGTATGGAGAGGGACCAGCTGTGGGGGGGACTCCCAAGATTATATGCCCTTTGCCTTCGGCTACCAGGTTGGGTAGGGAAGGAGTATCAGGTGGGGGCAGGGCTAGGTGTGTCTGAGCTCAGGCTCTCTTGGGTGAGTCTTGCTGCAGCTGCTGTGGAGAATGGGGGTGAGATTCCCAGGTCACCAGAGTTGTGTACCTAGGAGGATTATGGCTTCCTCTGCTGAGTCATGCAGGTTGTCAGGGAAGTGGGGGAAAGCCAGCAGTCACAGGCCTCACCCAGCTCCCATGCAAACTGAAGGGCCGGTCTCACTCCCAACTAGAGACTTTTACAGCAATGGGACATTGCTGGGCCATCCAAGTGCATAGCCATGAACTCAACTCATTGAAAGAGTTGAGTATCCATACTTGCACAGTAAGTGCACAAGACAAGAGCTGCTATTAGTTGGGCAATAGGATGTATTGATTTCCAAATCATGCATTGATTAGAAATTTTAAAATCTGATCCATCACCACAAACAGTTGAGAAACACTACTTTAATTTAGTCTATGAAAATATCTGAGGAGTAATGCCATAAATAACCTGTTTACCTTTGTTAAATTCAATGTTTCCCAAACTTATTTAACCATGAGGTATTTTGGGGTGGGAAGGATTGCTACTAGCGTACCAAGGAAGTACTGTATCTCCAAATACGCTTTGAAGAAGACACTCTAAATGGTGAGAATGAGTAAGTGGGTAATCCCTTGGTCCAGAATCTCTAAACATTTTCCAAGCCACAGGTCCCACTTAGCTAGATCAGTCAGGGCCTTAGGTAACTACTTCATTTGGATTAACTGGAATAATTTAATGACTGCCCCTGATCACTTGGTACCTTGGAAGACCTTTTTTCCTGCTCCCAGGGGCCCAACTTTTACCCAGGGCGGGGCTGCAGGCACCACCAGCCCATTATCTCAAGCCTCCAGGTTTAATTAAATTACAAAATGGCACACCAGAAGCACAACAGCACAATAAGCCCAGGTAAGTTGGTCACTGAGGGAGAGATACTAAGTCCTTCATGCCACAAGGGGCCCATTTACTATAACTTAGCACTGGACCAGGGCACCTGGGATCCACGAGTGGAGTAACTTCTAATTCTTTCCCCTCAGTCCTCCATACATCATAAATAAATACTTGCACATTCTCATCTTAATTTTACTAGTTATTTGCTGCTGTGAGCACCAAGGCATATAAAACCTTTTTCTTTCCTTGTAGTAAGTGGCACGCGGGTAAATGCTTAACAACCAGCTCTCTGTGGACGGTAGCAGGGAGCCCCACTTCATAGTGTTTGCCAATTTCTGTGGTGTAAATACTCCTACCATGACCTGTTTCAAGCTGCCATCCTGACCCCACTGACTACCAATTTAAGAACTGATACACACAATCTACTCTCAGGAACCAGTGTCAGCCAGGCCAGCTTCAGCAAAATGTTGCTGTAAATTCTGACTCTCATCATAATATTATAGCCTGATTTGTTGAACCATACAATGTCTGAGCAGGAAAAGACCTCAGAGATAATCTAGTCTAAACTTCCCCATTTGAAGGATATGGGACAAGGCCCAGAGAAGTGCAGTGACTTGCCTAAGGCAACCCAGCAAGTTAATGGCAGATGGGACTCAAATCCAGACCTTCTGGCTCTTTCATTTACACTTCTCTTTAAACATATGGTCTTACTGATTCACAAAATAGTCACTCAAGAGTTATTGTATCCTTTTAATAGAAGGAGAAACTGAGAAAGGGTATTAAGAATTACCCAAAGCCACAGAGCTAATAAGTGTACTCACGTCTCTCTGACTTCCATTCCACTGAAACCTCTCCATTCCACCTTTTCTTGGGTGGATGCTACCACGAGACATGCTCTTCTACAACCTTGCAGCTGCTAAAGAGTTTTGACTAGCAAGTCATGGATGGGTGAATTGCTCTGTTGACTTCCAGTTTATTACCCATTAATTCTCTATCCTGAATATTACCTATAGCTGGTTTTAAAGATACATCTATTGGCCAGGCGCAGTGGCTCATGCTTGTAATTCCAGCACTTTGGGAGGCCGAGATGGGTGGATCACCAGGTCAGGAGATCGAGACCATCCTGGCTCACACGGTGAAACCCTGTCTCTACTAAAAATACAAAAAATTAGCCGGGCGTGGTGGCAGGTGCCTGTAGTCCCAGCTACTCAGGAGGCTGAGGCAAGAGAACGGCATGAACCCGGGAAGTGGAGCTTGAAGTGAGCAGATATCACACCATTGCACTCCAGCCTGGGCAACAGAGAGAGACTCGATCTCAAAAAAAAAAAAAAAAACAGATACATCTATGACTTATGTTAGCATACATGGTAGGCTGCTATAATAGAGAAACACCCAAATACAATGGCTTAAACAATACTGAAGTTTATTTCTTTCTTACCTGAAGTTCAAATAGAGAGCCTAGGTCTTTATGGTGGCTCAGTAATGCCAGGGGCCCAGGTGCCTTCTTTTCTGTTCCTCTGCTCAAAACATGGCTCAATATAAGGCTTTCATCTCATGGCCCAAAATGGCTGCTCCAACTCCTGCTATCATAGCCATGGGCCAAGCAGAGGAAAGGAGAAAGTGGAGGTAGAACAGGGTATGCTGCTTCTTTTTTTTAATTGCACTTTAAAAAGTTGCATGTATCATTTTTGTTCACACACCACCGGCAAGAAAAGTCACATCGTCACATATTTGCATGGGAGGCTGAGAAATGTGGCTTTTAGCTGAGCAGCTATCTCCTCGGCAAAAACTTGAGGGTTCTCCTGAAGGAAGAAGAGGAGAATGCAGACTGAGAAATGATTAGGAGTTTCTGCTATGATGTCTGAGATGCAGGAGATAGAGAAGGAATGAAGCTAGGAAAGAAGAAAGAAGGAAGATATGGAAAGTAAAGGGAGCTACACACACTGTCGGAGAGTCTAGTGCCAGGAGAAGAATTGCAATCAACCTTTGTCCTCTTCAAAGTCAAACACCTGAATCATCCTAAGAATCTGCACCGTTTAGGAAGTTTTTGATAACTTTTTAAAATTTATTTTGAATGAGATATTCAGAGGGTTTTTTGTTTTGCTTTGTGTTTTGGAGACAGTCTCCCTCTGTCGCCCAGGCTGGAGTGCAGTGGCGTGATGTCAGCTCACTGCAACCTCCACCTCCCATGAAGGGGGTTTTTAAATGTCCAAACATAAGTCCATGCTCTCTGATGTATTGTCAAATCCAGACTGTAAAGGATCATGCCCTGTGGTGACAATGATCAGGCAGGTGGTTCAGTGCTTGAACCTCAGTTTTATGGACTAAGTTGAAGTACAAATATAATTTTAGTGTTATTGTCCATTTCTCTTTTGGGGAGCAGCCACTGGGCTCTGGGTTTTAGGCCCACTTCCACCCCAACACCTGCTTCTAGCCACCTTCAGAAGGGCCATAACTTGGGCATTAGTAAAAGGCCTCATGAAACAAACCACATTAAGAGGCATACAACTTTCTCGAGTCTCGGCAATGGTCTGTTCTGTTCCTAATTACAGTGGCAGCACCTCTCAGGGCATCTGATTTCCTGCTTGGATGATGAGAACCTGCCCCCATTTGAGCTAAGCATAAGGAGTCAGGTGAGAGTTCACATGCCCTTCAGAGGAAGAAAGCAAACTCAAGATTCAGCATCTCTGGCAGGGGTTCCTTGGAGGTGTGCTTTGAATTGCTTAATCCTTTTAAACACTTTTGAGAGTGCATTACCTCCTGCTTATCTGTTCAAAACCTCAGTAAAGATGGCTGTCTCAGGCTGGTGGAGTGGACAGGTGGAATGCTGGAAATCTTTCCAGTGAAAATCTTTCAGGAGAGCCTATTCTTCAGTACCTCTATTTCCTCATCTGTAAAATGGGGGTAACAATACCAATTACAAAGGGTTATTAGGAGGATTGATGAAAAAGTGCTGCCAGGTGCCTACCAGGCACATGGTGAGGGCTCAGTAAGAGCTAGTTTCCTACCTCCATCCAGAAGGCAAAAGCCTTTGCCTGTAGCCTCAGAGAGGCTGCTCTGCCTCCAACTCAGAGCAGAGTAATAGGCAGCAGGAGCACTCCCTATGCCTTCCTGGGGAGTCTTGTCTCTTCAGTTCAATCCCACCAGAGTGCATTAAGTGCCTGCTGAGTGCAAGATTTTCCCCAGGAGACTAGAAGGAGGAGTCAGACACCATCTCTGCCTGAGCTGAGCATGTACACTACCAGCAGGAGGACCAGGACAAGAGCACACGTAAGTATAAAGCAAGGCAGACATTTGACACTCTGGTACTTGCCTCATTACCTCTGAAAGCCCCATCGCATAGCAGGGAGTTAGCAGGATGTGGTTCTCATAAACCCCAAAGTGGTGATTTCCATATTCAGTAACTTTGATTTTTTTTTTCCCCACTACCATTTATATTTTCTGTTTCAAGAGATAAAGCTCTTTGGAAAATTCTTGTGCATTCTCTTTCCCAGGCGTAGGGCTGCTTTGAACAGCCCAAGTTAATTGGAAATCTCTCCTAAAATCATGCTGCACTTTCTAAGGCCATTTAAAAATTCATGAACAGTATTCAGATTGCCCCCGTGAATCCAGCCATTGGGGTCTTCACACTATTTAAAGTCACAGCCTGGTCTCTAAGAGCCACATATCTAGTCCTATTATTAAAATGTCTATCTGCAAGTCACAAAAAAGACAAAGCTCTCAGACTGACAAAAGGCCTTCTCTTTGATTAAAAGCAAATCCTCCATTATGAGAAATGAAACTGCCTCCATAGATGGCACTAAACTTGACATCAAGGTACCTTCCTACCTGAGGAGTCCAGGGGAGGGCAAGGAGCCTCTGAAGATAACAGTATTTAGGGCTTCATTAGAGCACTAACCATGCAGGCAGGAACTCCACTTGCTTCCTAGGCTGCCTCTCTTGACCAAGTTACCAGGGCCAGAGTCTGACTCAGGGCCTGGTTTACAGTGGATGCTCAGTAAGTACTTATTAAATGAATGAATAAATGAAATAATAAAATATGACAAAAATTGGCATGAAAATGGGTGGTATCAAGACAAAACAGGTCATGAAAGTTCCCAGTGATCACAGCTCTATCACCCAATGACCTAAGAGACAGAATTCCCTAACTGTCAAACTATAATCACCATGTTTTCTAGTTTCGATATTTGCCGCATTGACATCTTGGGACCTTGATGAATCTTGGGGAACTGCCCTTCCCAGGGTCAGACAATTCTTAAGGATAGTGAAAAACTTAGGCTAGGTGTGGTGGCTCATGCACTTTGGGAGGCCAAGTTGGGCAGATCACGAGGTCAGGAGTTTGAGACCAGCCTGAACAACATGGTGAAACCCTGTCTCCACTAAAAATACAAAAATTAGCCAGATATGGTGGCATGTGCCTGTAATCCCAGCTACTCAGGGGGCTGAGGCAGGAGAATTGCTTGAACCAGGGAGGCGGAGGTTGCAGTGAGCCAAGATCGTACCACTGCACTCCAGCCTGGGTGACAGAGCCAGACTCTGAGACTCTGAGACTCCGTCTCAAAAACAAAACAAAACTAAACTAAACTCATCTACAAATGCACTTTTTGTATGCAAACACATCCATCAAGAGCCCATAGCCCAACCACCTCCTTTATAGAGTTTTCACATCAGGGCTAATACCTAACTGCCCTAATCGCCCCAGGGCCAGGTAACTAGAGACAGCCCCTGTTCCTCAGAGCACACTGAAATTACTCAAACTAACCAAGCCTAAACTTGCTTTTCCTGCCTTGCCTATTTCTTCCTGCAGAAACCACCATAAATGCCCTTGCCCATGTTTTCCCCTTGCTCCCTCTGCCTCTTGACCAACCCTAGTGCTTCCTTACGTGTCCCCAACCCGATAATGTGGCCTGTCCCCTCTTCTTGGGAGCCATGAGTAACAAACTCTCTTTGCAATAACCATCATCTCCTGATCTGTTGGCCTCATAATATCTGAATAATAATAAAATCTACATTTTAAAACACAAACAATAGACTTGGTCTTATAGACAGAAATGTTCCTACAGTAAGAAAGTAAAGGATAACAATGTATTCATTCATTCATTCATTCATTCATCTACAAGCATTTACTGAGCACCCACTGTAAGCCAACCACTCTGATAGGCTCTGAAGACACTGACCTATAGCCCTCTGATATGGTTTGGCTGTGTTCCCACCCAAATCTCACCTTGAATTGTGATTCCGATAATCCTTAGGTATCATGGGAGGGACCCAGCAGGAGGTAACTGAATCATGGGGCCAGGTTTTTCCTGTACTGTTCTCGTGATAGTGAAAAAGTCTCACGAGATGTGATGGTTTTGTAAGGGGTATTTCCCCTGTACATGCTCTCTTGCCTGCTGCCATGTAAGAAGTGCGTTTGCTCCTCCTTTGCCTTCCACTATGATTGTGAGGCCTCCCTAGCCATGTGGAACTGCGAGTCCATTAGACCTCTTTTTCTTTATAAATTACCCAGTCTCAGGTATTTCTTCATAGCAGTATGAAAATGGAATACAGCCTACAGTTACCCTGTACTGTGTTATATCTCTGTGCCTTCACTGGTGCTGTTTCCAGTGTCTTTCCTTCCACTCTCCTGCCTGGCTAACACCAAATCATCTTTCAAGCACAGCTCAAATGTTGCTTCCCCTGTTAAACCTTCCACCTGACTGCCTAAACTGGCAGACTTCCTGACTACACACTTCTTTATGCTTTTACTCTACCATCTGCATTCAGCAAGAGGGCTATGATGAGCCAGGCATGGTGCCAGGCACATGAATATGGAGATAAATTATAAAGAGTTCCTGGCCTCAAAGAGCTCATAGTCTGGGAAAGTATGTTGTACACAACTAATTTCAATAGAGTTTGCAGGCACCACAATTGTAGCACAGGTCTCCAGATGACCTTAGCTGACCCAGCTCTTCCCTCTCTTGCTTGCGTTTCTCAGGCAGGATGGACTGAGAATGCAACATCCTGAGATACGGAGAAAATGTCCAGAACAACCAGGGCTATGTCCTTATTCCTTCTAGAACTGGATATTCTGCAACACTGGTGCTCACGAGCCAAGTGACGCCCAGAGTACATAAACCCAGGCCAGGGCAGAGCAATTTTGAGGCCCCTCAGCTGTGGTGCAACATGGGGCACAGGCAGATGAGACTCCATCTACCCTGGGCAGCTTTCCTGAGCCCTGCTGGACCGGCTCACCGTGGATCCCAGGCTTCTGTTTATCCTTGCTGCCTATCTATGAGTAATAAATCGACATGGCCTAAAAATAAATTCAACAAGAAATAGAAAAGATAAAGAGCCCTATATCCATTTTCAAAATTTCATGTGTAGTCAAAAGTGGCTCCACAAAGAAAATGCAAGGTCCACATGGTGTTACAGGTCAGCACTACCAAAATTTCCAGAGCAGATTAATGCTAATCTCACACAAATAGTCTGGAGGATGAAAGAAATAGAGGAAACACTGCTGAAATTATTTTATGGGGCTAGTTTAAGTGTAATGATTTTAAATCATGTCACAGGCCCTTTGAAACTTCTTCCTTGAAAAGGTGAAGTCAGCTGGGGATGGTGGTATGTGCCTGTAGTCTGAGAAGTTCACTTGAGCCCAAGAGTTCAAGGTTAGCCTGGGAAATATAGTGAGAAAAAAAAGGTGAAGTCTCGGTGCCCTCCCCTGAAACCTGATGTGACTTCCTCAACAAACAAGATGCAGCAGAAGAGGCCCCATATGACTTCTCCCTAAGATTTGAAAAGGCTATGCAGCTTCTACCAGTTTCTCTTGGGATATTTGCTCTGGAAGTCTCTGGGAGCTCAATGACTTGGAAACTGCCTTGCTAAAGAAACCAAAAAAAAAAAAAAAAAAAAAAAAAAAAAAAAAAAAATAGAGATAGGAAGAGATACCTGTAAGTCTTAGCTTTCCAACTCCACCTGTTTGAGTCTTCCCAAATCAGGCAGCAGGCAAATGAGCAAGAAAGCCTTTCAAATGCTGCCCAGCCACTCTCTTGCTGCAAACACATGAGAGATCCCAATCAAGAGCCACTTAGTTGAGCCCTATCAATCCCCAGAGCCATGAGAGACAATAATAATAAATAATTGTTGTTGTTTTACACCACTCAGTTTGGGGTGTTTTTTTTATGTACAACAAATACCTAGAACAAACTTTTATGTAGCAAAAGATAACCAAAACTTAACCTTGTTATCCAGACTAGACAAAGACAGAATCAAAAGGAAAGTGACGGGCTAATCTCATTCATGAACATAGACACAAGAGTCCTAGACAAAATATAGGCAAGCTGAATCCAGCCATGTATAAACAAAGATAATGCATATAACCAAGTTGGGTTTATCCCAAGAATGTAATACTAGAAAATTGATTAATGAAGTCCATTCCATTTACAGATTAAAGGAGAAAAAATATGATCATTTCAGTAAACACGGGGAAAAGTTTTCAATAAAATGTAACATTAACTCATGGTTTTTTTTTAAAACAAAAGTCTTCTCAAACTAGGAATGAGAGGGAACTTCCACACCCGATCATGGGCAACCTCAAAAACAAAAGAAAGGAAAAACAAAAAACTACCGCAAACATCATTCTTTATGGTGAAATGTTGAAAATGTGCCTTCAAGACAAGGAATGGGACAAGAATGCTCACTATTAACATACCTATTCAACTTGGTACTGAAGGCATCAGTCAGAGAAGTACAACATGAGAAAGACTGGAAACTAAACAAAAGCTGTCATTATTTGTAGATGATTTAATTATTTACCTGGAAAACATGCCAAATGATGTATAAAAATGTTAGAATTGGAGAGTTTATCAAAATTCTATAGAAAAACAATATAAAAAGTCAATTGCATCTCTAAACACCACCAAGTTAGAATATGCAATTTTTAAAGACACCATTTACAACAGCAAGAAAAATATAAAAGAGATAAAAAGATAAAGCAAATCCGATAAAGTGTTAACATTGAGAAAATCTGGATGAAAAAACATCTTTGTACTACTTTTATAACTTTTCCTTCAGTCTGAAATATAAAAAGGCTTTTTTTTTTTTTTTTTTTTTTTCCTGAGATGGCGTTTCGCTCTTTTCACCCAGGCTGGGGTACAATGGCACCATCTCAGCTCACTGCAACCTCCGCCTCCTAGGTTCAAGCAATTGTCCTGCCTCAGCCTCCTGAGTAGCTGGGATTACAGTTGCTTGCCACCACACCCAGCTAATTTTTGTATTTTTAGTAGAGACAGGGTTTCGCCATGTTGGTCAGAATGGTCTTGAACTCCCGACCTCAGATGATCCACCCAGCTCAGCCCCTCGAAGTGCTGGGATTACAGGCATGAGCCCACTGCACCTGGCCCAGAAGTTTTAAGATGTAAGAACTTCTTGCTCATTTTTTAAAATGCCCTGAATTAGCCAGGTATGGTGGTGCATGCTTGTAGTCCCAGCCACTTGGGAGGCTGAGGTGGAGAATCTGGGAGGCAGAGGTTGCAGTGAGCCGAGATCATGCCCCTGCACTCCAGCCTGGGCAACAGAGCAAGACTCCATTTCAAAAAAGTAAATAAATAAAAATGTCCTGAAGAGAATAAAAAGACAAGCTTCAAATTGAAAATACGTTTACAATACATATAACCGACAAAAATTAGTGATATGGTTTGGCTCTGTGTCTCCATCCAAATTACTCCCCATGTGTTGAGGGAAGGATCTGGTGGGAGGTGATTGAATTGTGGGGGTGGTTTCCTCTGTGCTGTTCTCATGATAGTGAGTGAGTGCTCACAAGATCTGATGGTTTTATAAATGACAGCTTCCTCAGCTCTCTTTCCTCTCTCCTGCTGCCTTGTGAGGAAAGTGCTTGCTTCTCCTTCCCCTTCCACCATTACTGTAAGTTTTCTGAGGCCTCCTCCCGCTATGTGGAGCTGTGGGTCAATTAAACCTCTTTTGTTTATAAATTACCCAGGCTCAGGCAGTTCTTTGTAGCAGTGTGAAAATGAACGAATACAATTAGCATTCAGAAAATATAAAGAACTCCAAATCAATATGAAAAAGAAAACCCGAAAGAAAAACAGGCAAAGGGGTTGAACACATATTTCATAGCAGAAGAAGCACAAATGGTCCTTAAATTTATGAAAAGGTGCCTAAACCTGTAAATTATCAGTAAATGCAAATTAACATTCTAAGAAAATACCACCAGAAGGGCGAAAATTTACAAATTGGTCAATATCAAGATGGAGAGTTTGGAGAAGAATGTAAACTCTCATCCACTGCTTATGGGAATTAAAATTGGTACAGCCCTTTGGTAAACACTTTGGCATTATCATCAAGAGGAATCCATGCTTACACTAGACCCTATCAATTCCATTTACCCTAAAACACACACGTGTGCGTCGAAACAGGTACACACAAGAAAATTCACAGCAGCACTGTTAGTAAAGCCAGGAACAATCCAAATTCCCATCAGCAACAAAATGAATTAAAAAATTGTGGCATAATCACAAATTGGTAAGCCAGGTAGCAGTAAAATTGAATAAACCACATTTACATGAATCAACTTGGATAAATCACTAAAATATAATGTTAAAGAATCAAGTCACAAGAGAATAGATAATGCATTATTCCATCCTATAAAAACAGGAAATACTGAAACATGTACATATATAGATGATAAAGAAAAAAGAACAAGAAACCTCAAACAAAATGATAGCAATATTCTGTTTCATAAGCTTGGTGGTGAATACATAAGAATTTGAATACATAAGACTTTGTTTTCTCATTATTCTTTAAACTGCATAGACCTATACATAATATACTTTTTTTTTTTTTTTGAGATGGAGTCTCACTCTGTTGCCCAGGCTGGAGTGCAGGGGCACGATCTCTGCTCACTGCAAACTCTGCCTCCCGGGTTCACGCCATTCTCCTGCCTCAGCCTCCCGAGTAGTTGGGACTACAGGCGCCCGCCACCATGCCCGGCTAATTTTTTGTATTTTTAGTAGAGACGGGATTTCACCATGTTAGCCAGGATGGTCTCGATCTCCTAACCTCGTGATCTGCCCACCTCGGCCTCCCAAAGTACTGGGATTACAGGTGTGAGCTACATACATTTTTATGTATATGTTTCCTAATAAAAGTCTGTGAACATATAAAATACCTATGACACGTGCTCTTAGGGTTGGGAGTTGACCTCATTATCTATGGGTGGCACAGGTATCAGTAGGCGAGTCCTGTTATAGCCACCGTGGATTTCCTTGCTGCATGCCTTTGAGCAAGTTTCTTAACTTTTCCAAGCTGTGAAGTAGACAGCCACACCTACTTCATAGGGCAGTTAATGAGCATTAAATGAAGTCATTGCCATATAAAATACCTAACACACAGCGGGCTTTCGACAGGTGGTAGCTTTTTAAAAAGTGGTAACTCTAATAAAGTCACCAGGAACTTTTAAACACACTTTTATATGTTCTTTCCCTGATTACATTAATAACAACCAAGCAGCAGCTCTCCAAGAGAGTGCATGTAGGTCACAGTATTTTTGTTTTGGTGTAGGATCATTCTTATTTGTGGTGCCATGACTCCTACCAAGCCCTGCATCTCCTGCTTCCCAGGCACACCAGAGGTTTGCTCATTCATGAACATCGCTGCAGCTCTGCTGAAAGCAGCCCCCAACCTGTTATTTAGCCTTATTTTTAAAAAATACACACTGGGAGCTTGGATTTATCTCTCATTATGAAGAAATTATGGTAATGATCCTCTGTACTTAACATTCCGGAATACTTTTCTTTTTCAAAACAAAATTTAAAAATTCCTTGTACACTTGAAAATTAAACATATGCAGTCTAAGCTGAGGCCAGAGCCGCCCTGGACAGGTAAGGTCCTTGGTTGAATCTGACCCCAGAATACTGGGTTCAGGAAGGTCACAATGAGAGGCCAGCAGCACTTTTTACCTGCCTGACTCCCCTGTTATGCCATGTAAGCCCCTCAAAACCAGGAGTGTATCTTTTTTTTTTTTTGAGACAGAGTCTCACTCTGTCACCCAGGCTGGAGTGCAGTCGCCGGATCTCAGCTCACTGCAAGCTCCGCCTCCCGGGTTCACGCCATTCTCCTGCCTCAGCCTCCCGAGTAGCTGGGACTACAGGCACCCGCCACCTCGCCCAGCTAGTTTTTTGTATTTTTTTTAGTAGAGACGGGGTTTCACCGTGTTAGCCAGGATGGTCTCGATCTCCTGACCTCGTGATCTGCCCGTCTTGGCCTCCCAAAGTATTGGGATTACAGGCTTGAGCCACCGCCCCTGGCCCCAAGAGTGTATCTTATTCATTTATGTATCCCTTCATGCAGGCCTGGCATATAGTAGGTGCTCAATAAAAGTTTTCTGAACTGAAATTAATTGCCTAAGAAAAAATTTGAGGTTCAGTGCGGTGGCTCATGTAATCCCAGCACTTTGGGAGGCTGAGGATGGCGATTCACTAGAGGTCAGGAGTTTGAGACCAGCCTGGCCAACATGGTGAAACCCGCCTCTATTAAAAATACAAAAATTAGCTGGGTGAGGTGGGGAGCACCTGTAACCCCAGCTACTTGGGAGGCTGAGGCGGAAGAATCATTTGAACCCAGGAGGCAGAGGTTGCAGTGAGCTGAGATTGTGCCATTGGACTCCACCCTGGGTGACAGAGCGAGACTATTTGATGGCCAGTGTCTGCAGGTGGATCCAAACAGCTATTTGAGGATCAGCAGCAGCTTTTTACATCTTTACAGGGTACATGGCACCATGAACTAGTTAACTGCGTGGATTAATTAATTGTTTGATTAAATAATTAATTTTTTTTGGTGGCTGGGAACTGAAGATTACTGGCAAACTAAAATCCAGTACGCTGGCTGGAGCGTGGCAGTAAATGAACTTCCCTGAACTATGAGTTCAAGGGAGTGAGGGTTGGGGTGCTGATGTCTGAAACAAGGACTGTCTCTATCTGACTTTACTATTTCTGTCTTTGATAGAAGTTATCTTCCAGCAGTTACTAAGGAGCCTTGTTGGCACTTGTAAATCATTCCCATGTCCAGGAGCAGTTCCTAAATACTCCCCCCTCCCCAATATCAGATATCCCAGATATCCCTAGATGAGCCAAGAGCATGGGGGCTTTTAACCCTGAACTCTGGCTATGACAAGAGCTAGACAAGAGCTCTGTTGAAAAGGACTTTCCTTGTTAAGTCAACTTAGACTGTAAACCAGAGTGCTGGGCGGAAGGTGCATTCACTTTAGTCACTCAGGATGCATGCCTAAAGCTGGGGTGGAACGAGTTCCCCCAAGTGTGGGAGTGGTAGATTTCCAAATAAAAATTAGGGTGCTGTTACCAATTGTAAGGGAAGCTGGGCCAACCAAAAAAGCCAGTGTGCACTACCACAATTGGAAATGTGTCTGAAGATGACTAATTTGGGGTGGGGAGGTTTGGGGTCATAATACCTCATCGGAAAAGGAACACAGCCCAGAGGCCTGGGGTGGCCACTCAGCTGGTACTTGACTTTGAGCCAGTGATTCTCTTTGGCTTGCCATTTTCTCCTCTATAAGAGGAGGGGACTGAGCTAGGTCATTCCAAAGCCTGTCCAAGTCCTAACATTCTACAGGGCTCCTATTTCTCATTCCTGCCTGTCACCTGGGCAGGTACAGGAAAGAATAACTATGGACACTGAGACCACCCTTGCAGTGGTTCTTTTACACCACAAATATGAGTTTGTTTCTTATTACTTGTGAGGCGACAGCTTAATTAAGATTAAATTATTTTGTTGTTCCTTTTGTCTGATGTTAACGGTGGTGATATTCTTTTCTTATTTTTTATTTTATTTAAAATAGAGATGGGATCTATGTTGCCCAGGCTGGTCTTGAACTTCCGGCCTCAAGTGATCCTCTGCCTCAGTCTCCCAGAGTGCTGGGGTTACAGGCATGAACCACTACGCCCAACCTGGTGGGGATATTTTTAAGCATTGTTTGAAAATTTGGGAATTTCAAGTGTCTCTCTCTGCACTTCTCTCAAAACTTCTAGGTATGCAACTTCTTCAAATTTGGTAAACCGGACAAAAAAAAAATGCCTTATTTAGGAAAAACTATGAATACATGGAATGGATTAACCTGATTTCTTCCAGGGCAGGACTGTGTCTTAGCCAGTTTTGTATTGCTGGTATCTGCTATAATGCTTGGCATATAATTAACCATCTCATTTAGTGTCAGATATTTAATGAGCGCCTACTATGTGCCAGGCACCTTGCAAGACCCTTGGTATACAGTGATGGATGAGACATCCTTAAAGAGCTCCTGATCAAATAGGAAACAAATGAGTTAAAGACAAATATGACAGTAAGGTAATCATGAGGTGGGGAATAAGAACGAAGGGTAACAGAAAGCACCCCCAGCTCAGTTTTGGAGAGTCAGGGAAAATATTTGTGTTGCTGTCATCCAAGCAGACACCGAAAGCTAGAACAGGAGTTACTCACCCTGGAGCTCCCCAGTCGAGGTACAGCATAAGGAGAGAGAGATAGACAGACAGAACAAGAAAGAAATATGAGGGCTGGGGTGGGAAGGAAGCAGAATCCAGACAATGAAGGGCCTTGATGTCTTAATAAGCAGTCACCTTAAGGGCAGTGGGCAGCCAGCTGTGATTTTATGCAGGGAGTAAATAGATGTGCATTGATTAATAAATACTGGTGTATTTTTACGCATGGAATTTTCCTCATCTAAAAATACAGGGGTTGGATTAGATGATCACTAAGATCCCTTCCAGTTGTGACATTCTGCAAGTCTCTAAGTTTCCACTATGATTCAGGTCAAGGTCTCTTGATTTTTGCCTCCTCTCACCAGCGGCAGAGGTTACCCTGAGCAGCATAATGGAATCAACAGCACATGTGGTCTCCCTCTTGCCCTCTGCTAGACAGATGAGCACGTACCATTACAGAGGGTGAGACGGCTTCCTTCGTGACCAGCCTTGCACCAATCCATCCATCAGCCGATTAACGGTGGCTAAAAGCCACTTATCGGGAGGACTCCTGCCCTTATCGCTGTCACTGGCTGCAAATAAACGTCGACTTTATGCCGAGTTTCCATATTTAACCACGTTTAAGTAACTGCTGATACTTTCATTACATGACATTTGCACTTCAGAATTCAAAATTAGACACATGCACGCAGCCCTTGCACCAAATAGGAAAGCCCAGTTTGTTTGGGGGCCTTCCTGCCATTTCTTTTCAAAGAAAGGAAGCCTCAAAGTGAATTCCATAGAACACAAGAATCTCTTGTACTCTAAAAACAATATTAACAAGAAACAGATCAGGACGATGTAGTTTTATTTTTATTTTAAAATGTCGGTGCCTCATGTAAAAGCTGTAACACATCAATAATGGATGAGATGCATAAATGATATATCACAGTTGAAAAATTCAGTCCTCTGTGGAGCAGAAAAAATCTTTCTTTTTGAGCTGAATTTTACAATATAAAAGCTTAATACCACACACAAATTCATTACTTAATGATGAAAAATAGTGCTTTTCTAGAATGAACACTAATTAACAAGCATATTGTAAATGCTTAGATAGTGTGAATGCAAATTCTGGGCCTCCATGTTTAAAATATGGGGACAAATTTACTCCTGGGCAAATAAAATACTTTACTATGATTTTAAGCTTAAAAATGAGGTGCTGATGTTCATCTTGTGATAATATACGTGACTTTCCAATCTATCATTTTTTTTATATTCCCTTTTTTTTGTTCTCGTTGGCTTGAAAAATTTTTATCTCTGTCCCTTAGCATAGCATCTGAAACAGGGTAGTTGCTCAATAAATGTGATTTATACAAATAAAAGAATAAATGACAATTGCTTAACGTTTTTGGATACTCACCCTGTGCCAAGCAATGTGCTAAATATTCTACATGCATTCTCTTATTTAATAATCGCAAATAGCCTTTACCTGGGTATTACCAATAATCCCATTTTGCAGATAAGGAAATTGGTTCCTAAAGAGGTTAAATAACTTCCTGTGGATATGTGGCTAGTGATGCTGGTAAGTGGCAAATCTAGATCTAAATCTGGCTTTGTTGAAACCCAGAGCCTCTATGCTTAGCCGTAATAAGACAATGAATGAGTTAATAAACTTGCTCTTCTGGGCCAGTGAAGGAGAGGAGAATATTAATGGATCTGATGGGTCAAAGTCACTAAAAATAAAAGGGACTAATATCTTTTGCCATCATGTAAAAAATATAATACAACTATCATGCTCCTTCAAGGTCAACACCTAATATGGGCTCCATAAAGTGCTAATCTGCACGGTCCAATAATATGGTAGCCACTAGCTACATGTGGCTATTTCAATTTCAATTGGCCAGAATTAAAGAAAATAAAAAATTCGCTATCACAGTTGCATTAGCCACATTTCAAATAATCAATAGTCACTTGTGGCTAGTGGCTACTGTATTGGACAGTGCAGACACAGAACCTTTCCTTCATCATGGGAAGTTCTGTTGGACAATGCCAGGTGAGAGTGCATGGACACAGATACAAATAGCACACAGGCCCTGCCCTCCAGGCTGGTCTCGAACTCCTGACCTCAGGTGATCCACCCTTCTTGGCCTCCCAAAGTGCTGGGATTACAGGCTTGAGCCACCATGCATGGCTGATTTTAAAATTTACATTGATTTCTGCCAGCTACTCGTCTTCTGACTGCACATAATATTGAAAAGAAGGAAGTAAGTTAAAGAATCAGCTGTAGTGAATTCAACAATATATTATAATGGGTTACAAAGTAGCATGCATTGTATGGAGTTAAAAAAGTAAGCAACAGAAAATACAAATTTTTGACAAATGTACAAAAAGTTATAACATATATGAAAATACATCCAAAGGAGCAGAGCAGGCATTACAATGAACTAAAAATAAATTTGAAATGAACAAAAACTTCAAACAACCTTCTGAAATGTCTAGATACTGTTTTATTATTCCTTTCGTGCTTTATTACTTAATTTTTTATAATATCAAAACAAGTATAATATCAAAAACAGTATATGAAAATCAGAATATAGCATTTAAATTATAGTTAAAACATCAGCTTCACTCAGAGACATCCTTTGTTGTTAATTCCATCATGTTCATTCATGCAGATACATTTCTATATGTATATACATAAAACATATGTATGTTTTAGTCAGACCATCCCTAACATTTATCACACACAGTATTAACCAATCCCCAATTTGATTACATTCAGGTTGTATATTACAAGCATGAAATGCATAAATGAAAATAAATTTAAAAACAGAAAAATGAAAAAATGGCATAAATATATACAGCCACATCAAAGATGACAAAACCTTCCCGTTGTGTACCAACACTGTGTGTGTGGGTTTTTAAAGTAGCAAATCCAATGTCTGTGGAAATTATTTTCACCCAAATCATTGGTTCAACCAAATGGTCATCTCAACCCTCCTATTTTTTGACCAAATTTTTTCCATTGACTTATTTGATATAGCTTAGTATAACTGTTAGCTTAGAATAAAACCAACCATGAAGCTGAGCTCTAGTGAGACTGCTCTCCCTACTCAGCTGCTATGTGACAGAGGAGAGAGAAAGTGACCATCACACCAGATTTGTACCAGGATAGTTTTTCTTTTTTTTCTTTGTTTTGTTTTTTTTTTTTTTTGAGTTAGAGTTTCACTCTTGTTGCCCAGGTGGGAGTGCAATGGCACAATCTTGGCTCACTGCAACCCCCGCCTCCCAGGTTCAAGCAATTCTCCTGCCTCAGCCTCCCAAACAGCTAGAATTACAGATGCTCAATCACCACACCCAGCTAATTTTTTGTATTTTTAGTAGAGACGGGGTTTCACCATGTTGGCCAGGCTGGTCTCGAACTCCTGACCTCAGGTGATCCAGCCACCTCAGCCTCCCAAAGTGCTGGGATTACAGGCATGAGCCACTGTGCCCAGCCGAGATAGTTGTTCTTAACCAGGAAATAGCCTTATTTCTTATTCAACCCAGAAGTAGATAACCTTGAGAAACTTTGGTTCTTAAAATTCTTAAAATCAGAAATATGATTATTAAATCGCTGTATGCTTCTAATTTGGTTGGATTGTAGGGTAAAGGTAGGAGATTCCTGAGAGTTTTTTATACTAGCAATTAAAAGGGACTTTAGGGATACCAGGGATTGCAAATGTGTGATATTCCCACTGATTCTTCATCTTTGCCATGCACAGACATCACTAATCGATCACAGCACTCATCTCTCCAATTTTTCTCTTAATGTCATTTTCCTGTTTTGTCAGCTACTCTCTAGCTACCCTGGCTTTCCTAGGATCTTCATGCTATCTCTCCTGCTTTAAAAGCCCTTCTTCAGGTCTGTTACATAACTGTTATCTTCTCAGTATTCACCTCTTAGGAAAAATGTCTCCCTCTCTGAAGATTTAAAGACTTCCCCTACTTCCCGTCATTGTGTATTAGTTTTTCCATTTTATTTCCTTAATAGCAAATATCACTCTCTGAAACTATTATTTCTATATTTGTTTGCTTGTTTACTAATTTATCATCTGCCTCTCTCTTCACTAGAATTCAAGCTCCTAGCCAGTTAAAGTCTTTCTGACTGGTCATAGCTTGCTCCCAATCACTAGAGTGTGCCTGGTGCATAGCAGAACTCACTAAATATATGTATATATAAAATGAATGAATGAATTCAGTACCAACTGTAATAATTAAAGTTGTCAGCCAAGATAGCAATAACAATAATAACAGTAACCATAGCAGTAATGGGAAAAGTGACAGCTCACGTTGAATGAGGCATCCTTATGTGCTAGGCACTAGGCTAAGTGTTTTCAATGCAGTATCTCAAGTGTTTCTCACAACAATCCTATAAAGCACATCTCCTATAAACTCCATTTCACAATTGAAAACCCTAAGATTAGAGAGAAGAAACTCACCCAAGTCACACAGCTACTAAGTGGGAATAGGGAATTGAACCCAGGCCTCAGAGAGATTATCACCTGAGCTGCTAACCTCTTCACATTGTGGCCTCTTCTTTGCCTTTCCTGCCTTTCCTTCTCAGATTACAACATTAACAAAACGAAGCCTGAAAGACAAACGTACCTGCCCAGAATCACACAGTTGGTGTTTGTCAGTGAAGGGTTTCCAACGCAAGTCTAAAGTCTTTGTATTAGTTCATTTTCACATTGCTATAAAGAACTTCTCTGAGACTGGGTAATTTATAAAGGAAAGAGGTTTAATTGACTCACAGTTCCACATAACTGGGGAAGCCTCAGGAAATTTGCAATCATGGTGGAAGGGGAAGCAGGCACATCTTACATGGCGGCAGGTGAGAGACAGAGAGTGTCAAGGGGAAAGAGCTCCACATTTATCAAACAACCAGATCTCATGAGAATTCACTCACTATCACAACAACAGCATGGGGAAACTGTCCCCATTATCCAATCCCCTCCCACCAGGTCCCTCTCTTGACACCTAGGGATTACAATTTGGATTACAATTCAAGATGAGACTTGGGTGGGAACACACAGCCAAATCATATTAGTCCTACATTGAATAATTTGTCTACCTCAGTATTTTTTCTTGGCTCAAGAGTACTCTCAGAACAGTGCCTGGCACATGGCTCAGTCAATATTTATTGAATGAGTGGACACTTATTCACTAATTTCAACACATCTTTTGGTCACAGTGTTCCATGGTATCATACTGTAGTGAGACGTTTCTCACTAAAATTTTGTTAGGATATTCAAGTAAAATTACAAATGACTATTATTCAAGTAAAAGTATAAATGACCAGTCTCTATTTTAGAGAGATTTAAACATGTGAATGAATAGTGGCAAAGATCTTGGTATTTGAAATGAGGTTATGCAAATACCTTCAAAGTCTGCGTGAGAAGCTCTCTTATTTTGAGGGGATTTATTAGCCATCCATACCTATTTTCTTTCACATGCCCTATTTTACATTTCTGCTGCATTTAAGCTGAATGCTTCATCCAGACAATCTTCAGTATAAACATAACAGCCAAATTAAAACTAGTAAAGAAGCAGTGATTTTTTGGGATTTTTTTTATAGTGAAGCTTAAGTGCCTGAGCAAATTATAGCCCAGTCAGCCAGAGCGGCAATGAGCTATTCCCATTGTAAATAAACACATGCATGGCCTATAGGCAGTCAGGGTGCATCAGAGACATTTCAGGGAATTCATTAGCACCTTAAAAAGCCTAAACCAGATGGTGGGATTGGACAGGAATCTTTGTTGTGCCTCCAGCACCTAGATCTTTGGCAGCTAAATAAACGCTAAATTGATACATGGTAGGAGCTGCAATAATATTTGCCAAATGAATAAATGAAGAAATGGGTTTGGTTTTCTAGGAATGTCTTCCATGGTGGCCTGCCTACCTGACATTAACAGTCACTTGCTTCCTATAGAGGGTCATGGAGGCTCAGCTCCTTTATTTATTCAAGGCAATACCTTGTTTGAGGTTTGTATCCTAGAGGAAGAGTTCTAGAGAGCACTCAAAAAGAGAAATGCTTTTTGAGTCATTTTGGCTGCCATTTTGTTTCTTGACCAATGAATATAAAGCATGTTGTGGGTCCCATTGCTAGAGTAGAATATCGAATAGATAAGAATATGGCAATTCTTGTGGAATTACCTGGACAGGACCTACAAGCAGAAAAAAAAATAGTGAAATGAATATTTGTCCCAGAGAAGAATAGGCACTGGGGAGGATTTGCCCCCTCACACCCTTGCACCTACCTGGGGTAAAACGGAGAAGCTGCAGGTTCTCGACAGAACTGTGAATGCAGCAGAGCCTGTCGCTGAGGTTTGGAGGCTCCTTTCTGAACCTTTCTTCATCTCTCCTCTTCCATCAAAAGCTGATATTAAGAATGACTAGCCAGGTGCAGTGGCTCACACCTGTAATCCCAGCACTTTGGGAGGCAGAGGCAGGAGGATCACTTAAGTCCAGGAGTCCAGGAGGATCACTTAAGGCCAGCCTGGGCAACATGGTGAGACTCTGTCTCTACAAAAAATACAAAAAATTAGGTGGCAGTGGTGGTGCACACCTGTGGTCCCAGCTACACAGGAGGTTGAGGTAGAATGATCGCTTGAGCCTAGGAGGCAGAGGTTGCGGTGAGCCACGATCGCACCACTACATGCCAGCCTAGGTGACAGAGTGAGACCCTGTCTCAAAAAAAAAAAAAAAAAAAAAAAAAAAAAAAAAAAAAAAAAAAAAAAAAAAAAAAAACCTAAGAAAAAAATAAATAAAAGAATGACTGATATCAGTCACATCAACCTCAGAATGACTTTTCTACTTGGTTATTGCTATATGTGTAGTGTTTGAAATGTCTGTAGCAGGCAAAGGCAGTAAATTTCACAACAGAGAAATGATCATTAAGCACTTCCCATGAAGCAGCTTATGCAAGGACTTTACATTTATCTAACTCTCATAACGACCCTGTGAAATAAGGATTATTAGCTGTAGTCTCCCCATTATCTCTGCAATCCCCCCACCCTCCACCCTCACCCCCGCACCCCCTACCCCCCACCTCCATTTTATGTTTGAAGAAATAAGGCATACAGAGTTTAATAAACTGCCTGAGGTCACACAGTTGGAAACTACCAAGACAATTAAAATTGTAATCCCAAAGTCTAAGCCCCTAACTTCTTTGCTTTCTGGAAATGTATAATTTAATCATACCCGAAACTAAAGCACAAGTTAAAAGGAAAACACAGTATATAAACTGCCCTGACAGCACCCTCAGCTCACCCAACATTCAAAACCTCTATTTTCAGTCCAGTTTCTCAAGGAGTAATGAAAGGCACCAGACCTTGCCTATCAAAGGACTATCAGATCCTGACTTCCAGACAGGAGAATTTATTTGGGGACAGAGTTGCTTCTAGGTGAACCTGAGATCTCACTCCATAGGCAGCCACCCAGGTCACTTTCATAGGAAGCCAAGGGAGGGGGCATGGGACATGCTATGAGGTCCACCAGTGAAGGACCAGCAATGGCCTGTGTGTGTTGTGGGCGGGGGGACAAGGAATGGACCACCCCAACCCCTGGGAGTCAGCACCTCCTGTGAGTCAGCACCTCCAGCAAGTGAGTGTCCCTTCCAGGAGGCTTTTTGCAGACTCCAGTGTCCAGTTTCTACCATGACAGCAGTTGTCTTTCCATATTCCCCAAGGTGACACTGCAGGTGCCTCTAAGAGACCAGGGAGCCTGGGGAAAGAGGAGAACAAAGTCTACAGGCCTCTTTTCTGCAAAGCTGGACCCTTCCACCCTGAATATGAGCAGAGGACGCAGGCCTCTAGACAGTTGCCTCTGACACCTTTCTTAGAACCCCTGTTCTCTAAAACAGGAGGAAAATGGCAGGGAGCTAAGATTCAAGGCATGAGAGTGGAGCCACCTAAGTAAAAACATTGTTCATTCCTTCCAGAGTCTATTTTCTTTGCTGGGACCCTGTCATGTGCATGGAGAGGAGCTGGGTGAGGGAGACTGACTGTCAGAAACCCAGGGGAGAAAGGAGGCGGGGGGCTGTCATGGCCCATGCCACAGTTGCTGTACCTCCTATCTGTTCTGACATTGCATTTGGCAAAAGAGGGGTTGGATTCTGGGGTGTGAGAAAGCAAGAAAAATGTCTTCGGGCATTGAGCAACCTCTCTCGGCAACAGCACTCCTCAGAAAGGGTAATAATGTAAACATTCACCCATTAGAGGAAAAAACTTAGCCTTTATGCCACCGTCTCCACCATTAACAACATTGGCAGTCCTATTAAAATACAAGTCAGATTTGTGTTTAATGATCTTGAAAGTAAAGTAATTGCTTGAGAGTTACCATTCAAATGTTCTTGGAAGTGCAGATAATATTTACAATTGGATTGTCCTTTTGGAAGGGGTAGGCAGGCAGCCTTCCTCCATCATTTGAAGCTGAGGCTGGGGAGAAGTGACTTCAACAATTGGCTTACGGGTCTAAAAGCTCAGCGTTTATTTTCCTTTCTTCTTTTCAATATCAAGAGACTCCTGAGCATTAACCATACCTCTTTCCTTCAAGGAAGGAGATGCTGAGAGGAACAATTTGTGGTACAAGTTAAAGCACAACCAAATAGCTCCTTGGGAAAACAGCAGAAGGCATTTGTGTTGAGTCAGTATTTCAGGAATTTGGGAAAGCAGACTGTATCTTTCCTGAGAGGAGGGTAAAACCAAATCAAAGAGCAAGGTCTGGACACAGTGGCTTATATCTGTAATCCTAGCACTGGCAGGCCAAGGTGGGAGGATTGCTTGAGCCCAGGAGTTTGAGACCAGCCAGGGCAATGTAGTGAGACCTATCTCTACAAAAAGTTTTTTTAAAATAAGCTGGAAAAAATAAATAAATAAATAAATAATAAATAAAATAAAAACAAGCTGGGCATGGTGGCATATTCGTGTAGGCCCAGCTCCTTGGAGGCTGAGGTGAGAGGATCTCTTGATCCCAGTAAATCGAGTCTGCAGTGAGCTGTGATTGCACCACTGCCCTCCAGCCTGGGCAAAAAAAAAAAAAAAAGCAAGGATAAGGGAAAGATCAAAAGAAGTCATAATCAAATGGGTAGGTTTCTAAGCCAAATTGTGTGGCAATGTCAGTTTTCTGGTCTACAGTCATCTCTAAGACTACAGCATCAGTTTACAGATCTATGAAACCAACTTTGTTGCTATAGGAAACACACAGGTTAGTGCATGGAGACCAGGCAATAGCATATGCGCACAAACTATGGAGAGACTTCCCGGTTCATACCCCAGCCTGGCCATTAGTAGCTATATGATCTTGGGAGAAAGTAATTTACCGTGTCTGAGCTTGAGTGTCCTCATCTGAAAAACAGGAATAATAACTGTATTCATCCCACAGGGCAAACACAGGGATCTGGAGAGATTCTGGAAGCACAGGGCCGGGCACAGTGCCTGGCAAAGGGTAGGTGCTGAACAAACGTCCTTAATTATTATTAATATCAGAAAAGGTGAGTGAGGCTGTAACTGCCAACAGTACCCAGCTATCCATAAGCACTATTTCAGTATTTGTCTATTTGGCACATTCAACATTAGTAGGATCTTGGGCTTCTAGCTGTTCTTGGTACTCCTGTGTCCAGGAGGAAGTAGGAAGCCATGGCAATTCTGCCCATTTTACAGAAGAAGAACCTGTTGAGAGCCTTGCCAAGGCCACAATTCCTCAGGCCGACCTCAGACAGGAATGGGCTTGGTCTGGTTCAGCGCTCCCTCCCTCAGACCACACAGTCTTCCTATCACCACCTGCCATTTATGAACAAATCTGGCCTTCACATCTTCCCTTTGAGCTATAAATCTAGGCTGGGAGGTATGGTGGGAGGGCACAGCTAGTGAATCACTATAGTGAGAACGGAAAAACCATTTTCCTCTGGACCCGGAAGACAAGGAAATGTGGCAAAGGAAAAGCATCTCATGATGGAGTGCTGACCTCAAGGAAGAGTCTGAAAACTGTCAGGTTGCATCATTACTCACAAAACGACCTGCATGGTTTGTATCCTGTGTATACTTCCTGCAATTCCCTTTCCTCTCCCTCATCCCCTTGGCCTCTTCCTCACTTCATAGGATGGGCTAATGCTTTGCTGGAGAGGGGTGGGGGTGGCAGTTCACTTCTTTTCATTGTATAACTGCAAATTACAACTGCCTTCTTCTCCCAAATTTCATAATAAACAAAGACCTCTATATTTGGCACAGAGAGGTTAAGTGACAATGCCTAGGATGCACAGCTGGTATAAGCTGGGCCAGGTTTTCTGACTCAGGGTCTTAGCTTCTGAATTAACCTTAGGTTAAGTGATAATTGAGGATTTGTTGAGGATTTGATCCAGTGTGTGTGTGTGCGTTTACGTGTCTGTGTGTTGAATAGAGAACACTTGGCCTTTTTAGCGGGGAGTTGTGTGGGTATTTTGGGAATTATTGTTAGCCGAAGCATCCGTAAGCATCCCCGGAAACCCACAAGACTTTCTTTGCTCTTCGTGCCCTACTTTGCTAAGTGAGGTTCTTTAACAGTACTTCTTAAAGAATGATCTTTAACCAGCAGTGTCAGCATTTTCGGGGTGCTTGTTAGAAATGCACACTTTCAGACCCTATAGGGGACCTAGAGCATCAGAATCTCTGAATGTGAGCCCAGGAATCTCAAGTTGACAAGACCTTTTCACAATTCTGTGTGTGGTCAAACATGAGCAGCACTGAGCTCAGACCCAACCCAGTGGTTATGGGACTGTACCATAGTCCAGTGATTATAAGCATGGGTTTAGAATGGCACAGACATGCGGTCAAATCGTTTTCCTGAGCTCTAACACTGTTCCCTCTTCTCAGATTTCCTTTTAGCCCCCTCCCTGACCTCCTTCCCGTGTTTGCTCAGATGTTGCTTTTGCTGCTATGCCAACTGACCACCAGATTTAAAGTAGCAATCTGCCTGCACCCCCACTGCCTCCACCTGTCTTTCCTCATTTGTTTTTCTCCACAGCACTTACCATCTGATGTGTTATGTATGCATGTTGTTTGTTTCTTATTATCTGTCTTCCCTGCTCCCTCCTCGAATGTAAGCTTCATGAGGGCAGGCACTTTTGTCTGCTTTGTTTGCAGCTGTAACCTCAGCTCCTAGGTCAGTGCCTGGCACATAGTAAGCACCTAACAAGTATTTGTTGCATGAATGGGTGAGTCATTTACTAACTAGATGAACTTTGAGAAAGTTACTTAACTTCTCCAAACCTCTGTTTCTTCATCCAGAAAATGGGCATAATAGTCATGTCACAGGGTTGTTAAGAAGCATAAACAAGATAGTATATAAAAAACAGTTGGCATAGTGCCTAACACAAAGCCAGTTATCAAAAATAACTACACTATTGCCTGAATAAAGTGACAGCAACATGTCTGAATCTATTCCATTCCTATGGTGTAAGGTTCAGGAAATGGGCAAAGAGTTCAGTATTCATTTGTTGGTAAAAATTTTTTTTGAGCCAAACACTTAACAATTCAATTTCAGAGTCATATCATTAGGTTAAATGGTAATTGAGGATTTCTTGAGGATTTGATCCAGTGTGTGTGTGCGTTTACGTGTCTGTGTGTTGAATAGAGAATACTTGGCCTTAAAAAGAGTCATAAAAGAGATGTGAATGTCAGAATGGTCGTGTCAAAAGGTCATGCATATTACAATTATAACAAGACTGGACCCGAATGAGAGGGAGTTATTCTATAATGAGTTTACTGAGGAGAAGTATTGGTTTGCAGAAAATTCCCATGGACCTTAGGAAATGAAGATGCAGTGGTCCCTGCCATTTTATCAGTCTTCACAGTTATGGCTGCTCATGGGACCCACTCAGAGGGAAAAAGGTAAACACATTCCACATAAGAGCCCAACTTTGGAGCCATGGAAGTTTGACTTCTTTGACACTCCCTCCATTAAAGGCTAGTGTCCATCCTCTATCTCTTCAGTCTAGGCAGGCTTGTGACTGTTTTGACCCATGGAGTATGACCAAAGTGATGCTTTGTGACTTCTGAAGCTAGGTCATAAAAAGTCACGTGACTCTGCCTTGCTTACTGTCAGAAGTTTGAGTGGAGAGGCCAGGTGTGGGTTCAGGTCGCCAGTTCCAGTGGACCCCACCTTTGAAGCCACCCCTGCCAAGATGCAGACATGTGAGTGAAGCCTCTAAACTTCACCTAGATCCTTGAAACCAGCCAACCCACCAGCTGAATACCACCAAGAGACCACTTGGAGTTCAAGCCATATGGAGCAGATGAATCACTTCACCAAGCCTGAACTCGGACCCACAATATTGAGAGATGAAATAAAATAGTTGTGATTTTAAGCCATCATACATTGTGGTCATTTGTTACACAGCAATAGATGACTGGAACGGGCATCTCTGGAAAACAGGCTTGCCACCGTACAAGAGCAGAAAGTGTGAAATGAATAACTTCGGAACATAAGACAGATGAGAAAAGAACATAATCCCCTATTATTTTTTTTCTTTGTCCTTTTGAATATCATTGATTTAGACTGATTTTTTTGAGTTGTTTGAAAATACTCCCTTTATGCTCGGAGGTCTGTTGTTAGGAAAGGTTTGTTTCTATGATCCAGGTCTCAAGCAGGTCTTTTCCTCTTTCCTTCCCTTCATTAGTTTATTCCTTTCTTCTCTCTCACCCCTCCCCTGAAACTGAGGCCCACTTGCAAAGCTGACAAATATAAGCTCCGTAAAAGTTAAAAAATATAGAAAGAATATCAAAATTAATTAATGACAATAATAGAGATGAATGAAAAGAAATACAGCACCCAAGACTTGAGTTCAAGACCTTGGCTGAATCCCTTTTCCTCCTTGTGCCTCAATGACTTCAACCATAATATCAGAGGGTTGACCTTTGATCCCTAAAGGATCTCCCAGCATTAGCATCCTGAATTTCCAAAAAGCATGAAGGACCAATGAGAAGGCAACATGCTCATTTGCTAGATCAGGCCTCCACAAGGGCAGAGTATGCATTTGACTTTTTTGTAACTATGTATCCAGTATGTGAAAAAGAGCATCATTAAAAAATAATAGGCTGGACGTGGTGGCTCACGCCTGTAATCCCAGCACTTTGGGAGACCAAAGTGGGTGGATCACCTGAGGTCAAGAGTTCGAGACCAGCCTGGCCAATGTGGCGAAACCCCATCTCTACCAAAAATACAAAAATTAGTGGGACGTGGTGGCGCATGCCTGTAATCCCAACTACTCAGGAGGCTGAGGCAGGAGAATCACTTGACCCCAGGAGGCAGAGGTTGCAGTGACCCGAGATGGCGCCATTGCACTCTAGCCTGGGCAACAGAGCAAGAGTCTGTCTCAAAATAATAACAATAATAATAATAATAATAATAATAATATCAATAACAATAGGAAACCATCACTGAGCATTTTTCCAGACATTGCTGTATATACTGTAGGTGGCTTCTCTTATTTAATTCTCAGAACAATCTTATGAGGTAGGTACTAGTGTTACCCCATTCTACAGACAATAGTACTGAGGCTTAGGGGTTTATATAAGAGGCACAAAGGTACAGAGATAGTAAACAGTGGAGCTGGAATTGGAAGCCAGCTAGTCTAAATAGAAAGCCCCAGCTCTTGATTATAACTATTTCTGGAAAGAGGGGTGAGAAGGAAAGAGCTATGGCATTTCCCGGCCTTGGAGTATTTGCTTTGATTACAAGCGTGGCTCAAACACAGCAAAAGAAATTAAGGTAAGACCTTGCCTTGTCTCCTGAGCTGTTATTCTCCCAAGACTTTGCCCTAGCTCTTTCATTGGCCTTGCACCCAGGCCTCAGGTGACTTCCTCCTTGACACCTCTGGCCCCCGGACAGGTACTTAGCTCCCTCCTAATCCTCTTGTAGAGGAACGGCCTGTAGCACTGGGCTCTCATCAATGCAACAGGAAGCTCAGTCAAGTCCAAGAGTTTGTGTCAGGGGAGCCGTCATTTGAGATGGTGTCTGGAAAAGGCCCAAAGGGAGGAGACACATCCCAAGTCTGTTATTATGAAAAGTATCTGAACTGTTTGGGGAAATAATTTTTCAGGTTTGTGAATGGGAACTGGCATGGTGTGTACAGGACTCTGTGGCCTGGAAGCCAGGAGACATTGGTCCCATCATAGTTCCGACACAGATTTCCCATGTAGACCTGAGCCAGCAGCTTTATCCACTGGGCTCCTGATCTGTAAGGTCCCTCCTTGCTCTGAGACATTCCATCTTGGCCCGTGATTCCAAACAACCCCATGACGAGCTTGTGCCAGAGCTTCAGCTTGCAGCACAGGGAGTGTACCAAAAGGCTCTGGCCCCTTGACCTGAACATTCAAACAACTCAGTAAGAAAAACACAGCCCAGGGCTGTGCTGTTGGGGCAGCCAGGGTGTGCTCCCTAAATGTCATCAGCCCCAGATCCCCTGCTCTGTCACAGAATTGTTCAATCAAAAGAGTATGACAATATTGTTCTGTTCATCTTGTCGAGGACAGAGGGATCTCTTGAGGAGGAAGTAGGAATTTGGAGGTTTGGTGAGGCATTATGGTGGGTGCTTACAGCCCAATAAATTGTAAAATGCTCTCTCACCCCCACCCCACCCCACCTCATTTGCTGCCTGTGCCTCTTCCTTTATCTCTATTCATATCTTTACACGAACATGTTGCTGTTCCCAAATGAAAGAAATCCATTCAAATGGGATGTTACCTGATGTCATCAAAACCATGCCTGTGTTGCTCTTAAACACCAGCAAAGGTGCTTGCAACATCACACCAGCCAGAACCATCACTCCCAAACCTGGTGGCTAAGCAAATTCTTTTCCTCTGTAATTAGTCCTCATGTGAATTAGGGTGGTCCTTGAACTATTGTCTCTCTAAACCAATGGCCTTTTTTCCAAGAAATCCCATTTCTAACTCACTTTTCTTTCCTTTATTTCCCTATCTGATTGCTTACCTGTTTCTGTTCCCTAAAAATCATCTTTGTGCTCTGAGAGTAGTCAGTGCACATTCCTCCCCACTAGGACTTTTAATCATTTCTTCCAGAGCCCCACCCCAAGGCTCTGAGTTTATTTCCTTATCCTCACTGAGCAAGGACCCAGTGTGGCAAGCAAGTCTTCAATTCCCTAATGACCTCAGGGAGAGCTGTGGCAAAAGCAACCAGCTTGATGATCTACCAGGTGAAGCTGAAAAGCATCTCGCTGGTATGATATTTGGTCCTGGTGCCTGAGGACCACCATGGTAAGTGACCTTCCTTGCCATGGGAGATTCTATTATTGTTCCTGCATATTTGTTGTCCCTTTTCATGAGACGATTGTACTTCCCACCCACGTGACATCAAGCGTGCCTCTGTGACTTGGTTTGGTCAATGGCATGTGAGTGGCAGTAACATATGTCACAATCAAACAGAAGTTGTAAGGGCCAACAGGCAGTTCTATCTTTGCTCCTTCCTCTGCCAGGAAAGCTCCATGACGTATGTATCAACAGCCTCTTCAACCTGGATCCCAGAGGGAAGACACATGAAGCAGAGCTGCAGCTCATCCACCGCTGAAATGTGATGGAACACAAGGAATAGACCATTTTGTCATGAGCCACTGAGATGGAGGGCTGTTTGTTACTGCAGCACAACTGAGGAAAAGCAAATGCACCATACTAAAAAGTGAAAACAGCAGTGCTGTTCTGGGCCTCTACAGGATGGTGGATTCTGCTTGTTCCTCAAGGGAAATTCCTTCTCTTCCTCTGCTGTTCATAAAGCTGGTTACTATGAAGACACTCAACAAGCAGCATCTTCCAGAAAATATGCGTGTAACTCTGTACAGCTTACCAAGGCCTTCATGCTTGTACAAGGTCTCATGTGATCCTAACCACAACCTGGTAAGATGCAGCGGACAGGCAACCCTGATAGAAGTAAGGAAGCGAGATGATTGGGGAGAAATGCAAATCCAAACCACAATGAGATACCATCTCACATCAATCAGATGGTTATTACTAAAAAGTCAAAAAATAACAGATGTTGGTGGGGTTGTGGAGAAAAGGGAATGCTTATACACTGTTAGTAGGACTATAAATTAGTTCAACCATTGTGGAAAGCAGTATGGCAATTCCTCAAAGAGCTAAAAGCAGAATGATCATTTAACCCAGTAACCCGATTACTGGGTATATACCCAAGGGAATGTAAATCGTTCTACCATAAAGACACATGCATGCAAATGTTCACTGCTGCACTATTCACAGTAGCAAAGATATGGGATCAACATGAATGTCCATCAATGACAAATTAGATAAAGAAAATGTGTACATATACACCATGGAATACTATGCAGCCATAAAAAAGAACGAACTCATGTCTTTTGCAGGAACATGGAAGTAGCTGGAGGCTATTATCCTTAGCAGAACGATCTCATGTCTTTTGCAGGAACATGAAAGTAGCTGGAGGCTATTATCCTTAGCAAACTAACAAAGGAACAGAAAACCAAATACTACATGTTCTCACTTATAAGTGGGAGCTAAAGGATGAGAACTCATGGACACAAAGAAGGGAACAACAGACACTGGGGTCCCCTTGAGGGTGGAGGGTGGGAGGAGGAAAAGGAACAGAAAAGATAACTATTGGGTACAAGGCTTAATACCTGGGTGATGAAACAATCTGTACAACAAACCCCCATGACACGAGTTCTACTTTGTAACAAACCTTCACATGTACCCCCAAACCTAAAATAAAAGTTTTTAAAAAAAGAAGTGAGGAAGTGAGAACCAAATGATTAGGCACTTTCCCAAGGGGACATGGCTCTTCAGTAGGACAGCCAAAACTGGTACCCAGACCCTGTGCATCTCAGATCATTTCTCCTCCACTGAAGTGCCCAGTACTGATGCTACCTGCAGGAGGGAAAACTGAAATGCCACCTAGGGTCTCCCATGTTCAAGTACCGTGGAACATCTTTCCTGCCCAACAAGATCAGGCAGAACCTGCGTGACTTGGTGTTCCCACTCAACTCATTCAGGTGGACTTTGAACACAACATGCAATATAAACACGTGTGGGTTGCAAGCTGGCTTTTACGAAAAGGCGATTGCATTTTGAAACATTTCATCTGCAAAATCAATGGATTGGGACCTTGTCAGATATTTGCTTAGAACAAATAAAAGCTATTATGTACTCTGTAGAATTTAAAACTTACACAAAAAAAGACTTGTGTAGGGATGTCTCTGGGCAAACTTTTGACCAATCAGATCTTGCACTTGTGGAACCAGTCAGAACTCACCCATGCCCTGAATGGCTCTTTAGATGATGCAACTCATGGTTAGTGACTAAAGAGAAAATTGTAAGTAACACATATTTATATATGTAATACATTTATGTTGGTATAACTATTACGTTTGTGCTAACATAGTTACTATAAAATAATTACTGATTAATAAACTGTTGAGTCCTACCCTTAACAAAGGTGAAAACTTTGAATCGGGTTATATAAAAAGTCAAAAGCAGGTGACTCAAGAGGGATGCACTTTGCCTTGTGGTGACTTGAGCTTCCTAAGGGCCTCACCGAGTTCAGAGCACCAGGCACCACAGCTCCCAACAGGAAACCCAAGGCAGCTAGGATCCAGAGAAACAATTACTCTAGCATCACTATCTGCAGAAATTGCTGTCAGTTTATATGTCCAGGCTACAGCCATTAGTGGGCAAGTCTAATTAATTTACATATGTATCAAATGGCTAGCATTGACCCAGTGATAAACTAGATGTTCAGAGATTTCTAAGTGAGAAATTGAGAGGTAATTTTGCCCACAACCTCCATCACTTAGAATTCACGCACTGATTCCATACACGTGCACTGTTATCTCCTCCCCCAGCATCCACTGCCTTTTCTAAGGTAGGGCTGCTACAGACAGGAGAACAAGAGTCTAATTCTCGACTTTGCTGTTTCAAAAGCCAAGTTTTTAATTGGCAAAAATCTGATTTACGGTCTTAAAACATAGTCATTTGACTGTACATCCCTCATGAGATATCTATCACCCAAAGGCAAAAAGAACTGAAGAAAAAAAAAACCCTAAACAATTTTCTATCATTACATCATTGACAGTGGAGTTGGTAGTCTAACATGGGTGTTCTAATATGTGTTATAGATGAAAACAAATGAGTAATTATGTTGGTGTCCTTGGGACCCAGAATTTGGCATACAAAGGAGAAAGAGAAGCAAGATAGATGCAGTTAAATAGAAACCCTACCGTCTCGAATTTGAAATGATGTATCAGTATCGATTTATGTTGTATTTCTCTTTATCCTTACCTTTTCCACAAAAAGATCTGGAAACATAACCAATCCAATACCCACCCCCAGTGTCAAGGCTGTGGTTTTGAATCACCATTTTCCAGTGAAAAGAACCAGGAATCCTTACAAAAATCGCTATTCCAGGGCAAAGACAAGAAACATATTATAAAAGGGCTTGGAAATATTTCATCAAACCAAACAGCAACTACGGTAGCACAGGTTACTGGAGTCATGTCAAAAAGACTCAGAAACCAACTTAAAAGAAGATCTCATTGGCCAAAGATAGGAGAACAGGAGGTTCCATAAAAATAACCTTAATGGATGTTGACACTTCAAGTGTGTTTATATTCATGAGTTTTCAGTTATCCTCTTTTAAAAGTTAACTTTGGAGGATGCTAGGTGCTAGGTAATAATTATTCGGGAACTAGATTATTTTTAAAAAGGTAAGAATCAAGCAATCAAACATTGTCCTTTCCTTTCCTCTCCTCTCCTTTTCTTTTCTTTTCTCTTTTTTTTTTTTTGAGACAGGTCTTGCCCTCCCACCCAAGCTGGAGTGCTGTGGCACAGGCAAAATCGTGACTCACTGCAGCCTCAACTGCCCAGGCTTAAGCGATCTATCCACTTCAGCCTCCAGAGTAGCTGTAACTACAGTCATGAGCCACTGTGCTCAGCTAATTTTTAAACTTTTTGTAGAGATGGGATTTCGCCATGTTGCTCAGGCTAGTCTCAAACTCCTGGGCTCAGGTGATCCAGCTGCCTTGGCCTCCCAAAGTGCTGGGATAACAAATGTGAGGCACCGTGCGTGGTCTGTTCTACCTTTTCTGTTTGCACTAGATCTCAGCATAACCAAACGGTTGATAAGGAGGAGTTTCATTTTACTGAATTATTTTGGCTAATAAATAAGGAAAATAAAATTATAAAATCACCATTTTGTAACCACTAATGGAATAATAGATTTGACAATCATCACCAATGGCTGCTAACTTCACAGAAACAGAGACTCCTGGGGAATAGTGCCTCCTAATAGAAACCTACCGTTCCACCTAGGAAGTAGTTCTGCCAATCTAACCCTTCCTCTTCATCTGACTACCCATTTACATACAGAGTAGAGGAATATGTTTAAACAACACCACAGAGCTGCAAGCAGCAAAATCCAAACTGTGGGAAATTCTACCAGCAAAGTTAATGAAGAAAGGGACAAATGAGAAAGAGTGGGAAGATCTATAGATTGAAAGACACTTAAAAGACATTTACTACAAACTGAATTCTGTGTCCCCAGCATTCATATGTTGAAGCCTTAAGCCCTAGTGTGACTGTATTAAGAGACAGGACTTTTAGGAGGTCATTAAAGTTAAGTGAGATCATAAGGGTGGGGTCCTAATCTGAGAGGATTGCTGGTCTTAGTCCCAGCTACTCCAGAGGCTGAAGGGAAGGGAGAAAAAAATCACCTGAGGTCAGGAGTTTGAGACCAGCCAGGCCATCATGGTGAAGCCCTGTCTCTACTGAAAATACAAAAATTAGCCAGGGGTGGTGGTTTGCAGTGGTGGAAGGAAGGAAGGAAGGAAGGAAGGAAGGAAGGAAGGAAGGAAGGAAGGAAGGGAGGGAGGGAGGGAGGGAGGGAAGGAGGGAAAGAAGGAAGGACAGGGAAGAAAGTAGGAAGGAAGGACAGGGAAGGAGGGAAGGAAGGAAGGAAGGAAGGAAGAAAAGAAGGAAGGAGAGAGAGACAGAGAGATAGAGAGACAGAGAGACAGAGAGATAGAGGGGAAAGAAGGAAGGCCATGTGAGTACAAGAGAAGGTGGCCATTATGAAGGCATTAATGCTGTTATCATGGGAGTAGGTTCCTGATAAAAGATTAAGTTCAGCAACCTTCCCCCTCTCCTCTCTCTTTCTGTCTCTCCCTTACCCTCTTGTCTTCCACCATGGGATAATGCAGCTAGAAAGCCTTCCTCTGATGCTCAGCAGATGGCCTTGGACTTCCCAGCCTCCAGAACCATGACCCAAAGAAATATCTATTTATTATAAATTACCAAGCCTGTGGCAATTGGTTACAGCAACATGAAATGAACTAAAATACTTGCTCCTTGCTATTTACCCGCAAAAAGTTGAAGACAAAAGTCTGCACATAGATGATTATAGAAGTTTGTTTGTGTTTTGAGACAGAGTCTTTCTCTGTTGCCCAGGCTGGAGTGCAATGGTGCAATCTCTGCTCACTGCAACCTCCGCCTCCCAGGTTCAAGTGATTCTCCTGCCTTAGCCTCCTGAGTAGCTGGGACCACAGGTGCACACCACCACCCCTGGCTAATTTTTGTATTTTCAGTACAGACAGGGTTTCACCATGTTGGCCAGGACGGTCTCGAACTCCTGACCTCAGGTGATATACCCACCTTGGCCTCCTAAAGTGCTGGGATTTCAGGCATGAGCCACTGTGCCCGGACAATTATAGAAGTTTTGCTCATAAATTCCTAACACTTGAAAGCAATCAAGAGGTCCTTCAGTGGGTGAATGAATAAATAAACTGGTACATCCAGACATTGCAATATTATTCAGCACTACCAACAAATGAGCTAGCAAGCCATGAAAATGAAGACATGGAGAAAACTTAAATGCATATTACTAAGTAAAAGAAGCAAATCTGAAACAGCTATGTACTGTATGATTCCAATTATATAACATTCTGGAAAAGGCAAAACTACGGAAATAGTAAAACAATCAGTGGTTGCCAGGAGTTGGCAGGGAGGAAGAATGAGTAGGCAGAGCACACAGGATTCTTAGGCCAGTAAAACTATTCCATATGATACTATAATGATGGATACATGTCATTATGCATTTGTCAAAACCCATAGAATGTACAATACCGAGGGTGAACCATAATGTAATCTGTAGACTTCGGGTGATAATGACACTTCAGTGCAGGTTCATCAGTTGTAACAAATGTACCACTCTGGTGCAGGATGTTGATAGTGGCAGAGGCTATGCATGCGTGAGGGCAGGGGAGATATGGAACATCTCTGTACTTTCTGTTCAATTTGGCTATAACTCTAAAACTTTTCTTAAAATTAAAGTCTATTTTGAAGAAAACAAGAAATACCCATGCTCAGTTTTTCTTGTCCCTAGGTGAAAGATGTCATAAGCTAGGGGAGAAAGAATAAGAGATGAAGAAGTAGTGAGAGTAGATGCCAACTGGTACCTGAGGAAGTGCACCGTGCCTTGGTCCAACGTTAAGGCATGTGACAAGGGAGGGACTGTGCCTGTTCTTGAGTAGAGCCCAGGAAAATTCCATGCCTCAGTGTTTCCTTGTGCCAAATCATATGCAGGTGTGGTAGCGGCTGGGGTAGCTGCAGGTCCTGTCTAGACAAGCAGGTCTGAGACTGCCTTCTTGTAGAATTCCCACAGGTCGCAGAATGTCGTGGGGTTGGAGGAAAACCCAAGACTGGCACAGACATAATACAGAACCTCAAACAGCTCCCTGAGGCTCCCACAGCCTGTGTGGCATGAAAGCCACCGAGAAAAAGACAAACTAGGAGAGCCTTGAAGTGCAGAAGTGACCCCCACAGACAAACATTCAAATCCCAGAGGAAACAAAAACTTCAGAGTGGATGCAAGAGAGGCTGCATGATGGTGGCTGAAGACCAGAGGTCCCCATTTCCAAACCCATTTCCCCTCCTCCACTCCCCACCCCAGAATAAAAACCCAATTCCTGCTTTGAAAGGAAAGGCCCTAGATTGACTGTGACTATGGTTCTTCTGTTTACCAGGGTGAGAACTCAAAGTACCAAAAAAATGTTTAAGTTTACTTACAGAAAAAGAAAGTTTTGTTTTATATGCATCTAAATTAGTTTGTTTTTGATTTTTCTTTAGGCAATATTCGCTGATCCAACCCCGAATGCTTTTAGTGACAATGATAATGAGAAGGATTCTGAGAGATGAATGAGACTCAATATAATGAGAAGGAGAGGAGAAGGCCGTTTTATCATTTACCTTACGACAACTGGTAGCATATGTTTAACATTTTTTAAAGCATTGGCTCGAAAATAAGATACAACAAAGATCATATGTGATATGGTTTGGTTCCCTGTCAAAATAATAACGATGGTTAATCCAAGTGATTTATATGTATCATATGCCATATGGGAAGATCTCATGTCAACAAACTGTCACCATACCTCCTCCACAGACAGGAGCACTGGCATGCAGGAACAGAAGTAGCTTATTTGAGAGCCACACACCTAGCATGTAATGGAAATGTGGCAGAAATGCAAGCTGTGTGGCTACAGGACATAAGTTCTTGGCCCCCCGATGGAGGGCCTCTGATGTCTTAGCTTGTAACTGTGTGCAGTCAACGGCCTAAGCTTTTATTAGCTCATGTCAGGCCTCCACTCTGATATGGTAGGTCCGCCAAGACTTGCTCTTGCTCAGTGACTTTAGAAAGAAAGACCCTGACTTCAGAGAATTGCCCGGGACAAGTTCCAGATGAGGCCTGAGTTTGCTTTAACAAAAAATATTTCATGAAGACAAGTGCTGGTGGCTGTTGCAGCAAGTAGGAGGCTCACTACAACTCGAGAGGCCAGCCAGGGTCACTCCTGCCCTCGTGGCTCTACTTAGGATTGACAGTGAAAAAGCAAAATGTACTTAGTTCATGGACTATTTTGGGCCCGCTCTAAATAAGCCATGTGAGAGATAGTGGTCAAAGTTAATTTGTTTTAGATGGAGTATGAAGAGAAAGTACGGAACACAACTCGTTGGGGTTAGGGCTCTTTTTTTGCTTTATAAATTGGCATTCAGAATCAGTATGAATAACATGAGTGAAGAAAGTCAATTAATAGCCCAGGTGTTATTGCTAATAAAAGAACGTGTACATACATAAAGCCCACCAGTCGATCTTCCCTGGGGGTGTCCGAGTTACTTGGCCTGAGGCCCAGGCATAACTTCAGTACTGTTTGTCCTGCTGCCACCAAGCGCAACGTCCTCACCTGCTGCTGGGCACAGGGGATGGAATCTGACCCGCTTCTGGGTTATTGTTGGACAAAAAGTGGTCTGGCTGTAGGTCAAAACAAATTTGGCCCTTTAAAGTCTCTGAGGGTTGGGGCGAGTCCTGAAAAACAGTGACAAGACCATAATAGGTTCTTTATGAGCAGTTCTGTTCTCCAACGACATTGAGCCTGGTGTTCACGGGCGCTGACCTCAGAAGTGCGTCTCAGAGGCAGCCTGGGGCTGCAGGGAGGCACGGCTATAAATGGATGCTGTGCAGCTGTGAGGGGAGCTATTTTGGGATCCCAGGGGGTCTCATTTGTACTTCAGGTTAGGAAGCTTGCAGGTGAAGGCATCTTATGTGGGAGTGGAGAGGGAGACCAGACCAGACCAGACATAGCCCTCCCTCCTCCTGCTCTCTTCCCCTGCTGGTTCCCCCAGGCCGTGTCCCCCTCTTTCTTCAAAGACTTCACCAGCACAGGGTCCTGGAGCCCTGTGGGAATGCAGGAGAAACACAAAAGGGAGAAGAGGGGGAAAGTGTCTCCCAGCCCAGAGTGTTCAAGGAAATTGCCTCCTCAGCTGTGTTCTAGATAAGACTCTGCTGACCTTTGCAGGATGGGCAGAGGTGCCAAGGCCTCAGGCTCTGTTGCCTTTTGCATCCACTTCGGTGGCTTTCAAATTGGAAGTAAGCTGGGAGCTGACGTGAGAAGAGAGGGCGTCAGACCCACCTTCACAGTTCAGCCCAGGCCCACTGTGAGGGACAAAGGAGCTGGATCCTTCTTCCTCACAGGCCTAGTGCCTCTGGCTTCAGTTGGTGTGACAGTAGAGCCCTCTGAGCAGTACAGCTCTGAAGGACATCTCCTCTTTCTCCCCGCTTCAAGCTAACCTGAAATTACCTCACTGGTCTTGTTAGGTTAGAGGCAATGGCAGATTAATGGTTTCTCCTATTGGCCCATGCTTAATGGGTCAGATTAATGGCTGCCATTTTGAAGACAGCAGATGTAATTCAGCAGCTTACGTTGCTTTACGCATGTGCACCTCAGAGACACACAGATCTGGGTTAGAATGCTACATTGCTACATCCTAACTACGTGGCCTTTGGCAAGTCTTCATCTCCCTGAGACTCAGGACCTCACTCACAAAATGGGAGTAACTATCATTCTGCCTCAGGGGTCATTGTGACAATTAAATGTGGCAAAATACTTAGCACCATGCATGGCACATGGTCAGTGCTCCAAATAGGTAACTCATTTTTGTAATGGGTCTACTGTATCCATCCTTACTAATGGATGGGGAAAGAGAAGTGAAGAAAAGAATTCTTGCAGTTTGGGGTTACCCAAGACCCTAGTACTGACATACCTTGTCACTGTTGAAGGACCCTCCTGCAATAGACCAAATATTTCTGTCCCTCCAAAATTCGTATGTTGCAACCAAATCCCTGCGGGATGGTTTTTGGAGGTAGGGTCTTTAGGAAGTGATTAGGTAATGAAGATGAATGGGATTAGTGTCCTACCATGAGAGACCCTGGAGAGCTCCCTTGCCCCATCTGCCACGTGAGGACTCAGTGAGAAGAAGGCTTTCTATGAACCAGGAAGCAGGCCCTTGCCAGACACTGAATCTGCTGATGCCTTGATATTGGACTTTCCAGTCTCCAGAATGGTGAGAAATAACTTTCCATTGTTAATAAGACGCCCAGTCTGTGGTAATTTGTTATAGCTGCCCAAAGGGACTAAGATACTTCGTGAGCTATGAAAAAGAGAAGTAACAAGGTGAGGAGAAGGGACCAAGAATGTAGTCCAACTCTCTCTGCCTTCTCATAGGCCTCAGGCTGGCCCTGCAGGCTGCACTCTGAGGAGCTTCTAATGTCTACAGCCCAGAAGACCAGGTGTTCTGAAGATTCCTGTCACCAGTGCTGAGATGTTCTGAACAAACAGCTCTACAGGAGAATTATAGCAATCAAACTACAAGGTACTATGGAATACAGTCCATACCCTCTCCTTCATATGAGGAGATAAAGGCTCAGAGAGGTGAAGGAACAACAGAGCCAAGACAAAGAACCAGGTCTTTCCCCTCCCAGTTCAAAACACATAAAGTGCTGTAAACCCCAGACAATTGTTAGACTAGATTCTTAGAAAATCACTTGAGTTTACCCAGGTGGCTTTTTGTTGTTGTTTTTAGGTGCTATCCAACTGAACATGGTAGAATGAAGGAAATGATTTTTCATGGGAAATCTGTAGTTTGTAAATATAACATATAGGGGTCTAAATTGTGTTATTGTCTAAAAAACATCTTATTGGTAGATGGGAAGGCACATTTCAGCCCACATTAAAGAGACTCATAAATCTATGAGGAAACTTCTCCAGCACCCCAAACAGATCCAGTGAAAACTCTGCATCTTGCAAAGGCCCACAGTGAGCAAATGAACCTGGAAGGGGGGCACTGTAATTGAAGTGTTTGGTAAATGAGGATCCTGGCAGCAAATATCAAGAGCCAGCTGGAGCTTCAGGAGCTTCTTGATGGTAGAACTTCCCCAAATTTGAGTTGATCCTGAGCAAATATGAAACTGTGTGCTGCTCAAAGAGTGTCTTGATTCTCAAGGAAACATAGCTTATCCTCACAGCCTTGGGCTTTCCAAAGGTCATATGAGGAAACTGTCTGCATCCCCTCTGTAAAGGCAAAAGTCATTATCTGTCATGTCATTCAATGTCCCTTAGAGTATGACTTCATAATATGTCATCCAAACCAAGACACATTGAATATTAACAATTTCCTTGGGACAGCAGGTATAAACTGACTATCCTGGGCACACCAAGGTGTGTGGTTACCCCCACTTTAAAAAATCAACATGCCCTATTAAAAAGAGCCAACATGGTGATTTCCTTTTGAAACATAAAACTTGGAGCTGTATGTCTTCTTTGAATAGATGCCTTTCTTTTTTATCAGGCAACAAGGAGAGGAGACAGAAGCTACGTAACCTGATCTTTTCCTTTTGCCTGGGCTCTGGGAAGTCCAGAGTGAAATTTTATGTCAGTTGTCTTGGATTCCCAGTATACTTGTCTTCTCATCCCTTTCTTCACCCCCATTTTCTGCTCTGAAGATGCTCCTAACACAGCACATCGAGATGGGATGCTGGTTTTAATAAATGACTTCCAAATCCTTCTCAAGCAGGTTGATACAGCAAGCACGCCTCCTGGATTTTGTGTCCGTCTGATATCACTCGCATATTCAGCCTTGCTTTCAATAAATGACTTCCAAATCCTTCTCAAGCAGGTTGATACTGCAAGCACGCCTCCTGGATTTTGTGTCCTTCTGATATCACTCGCATATTCAGCCTTGCTTTCCTGATAAACTATTTGAAGATCTAAGGACTTACACTTCTTTGCCTTCCAAACTGATTGCATTAATCAAACACTTTTTGAACTCCTGCCAAGCACTAGAAAGGTGACAAAGATATTATCAGTGAACAAAATAGACAAAAATTCCTCCCTTGGTGGAGTATATATTCTAGTGAGGGAGATTATGAACAACAATTGAAAAGTTCACCAAATAATCAAATTATATAACAGGTTACACAGTGATCATTGCAATGGAAAAAATAGGATAGGGTAAGGATAATTGGGAATGTCAATGGTTGGTTTGGAGGGTAAACTTTAAATGGAGTGGGTAGGACTCATTGAGAATACGACATTTGAGTAGGGTGAACATATAATTTATCATCCAAACTGAAAAACACTTAACAGGACAAAAGGAAGCTATTCATAACTGTGCTGGGACAACAGGTGCAAACTGGGACTGTCCTGGGCAAACAGGGACATATGATCACCCTACATGTAAGCAAAGACTTGAAAGATGTGAGAATCAGCCTAGCAGATACATGGGGAAGGAAGGGTTCAGGCAGAGGGAGCAGCAAGTTCCAAGGCCCAAGCAGCCTCACAAGGTGAGAAGATGCCCAGTGTGGCTGGAGGAGAATAAGCCAAGGAAGAGTGGTAAGAAATGAGGTCAGTGAGGTTCTGGGGACCCCAGACTGTGCAGCCATTGTAAGGGTTTTGCTTTTTCTCTGATAGAAACAGGGAGCCATTGCAGGGTGTTGAGCCAAGCAGTAACATGATCTGGCATGTGTTTTACCAAGATTCACTTTGGCTGCTGTGTTGACAATAGGGTTGGCATAACAAAGACTTGGAACCAACCCAAATGCCCATCAATGATAGGCTGGATAAAGAAAATGTGGCACATGTATACCATGGAATACTATGCAGCCACAAAACAAGATGAGTTCATGTCCTTTGCAGGGACATGGATGAAGCTGGAAACCATCATTCTCAGCAAACTAACACAAGAACAGAAACTAAACACCACATGTTCTCACTTTTAAGTGGGAGTTGAACAGTGAGAACACATGGACACAGGGACCATCACACACTGGGGCCTGTTGGGGGTTGGGGGGCTAGGGGAGGGATAGCATTAGGAGAAATACCTAATGTAGGTGACGGGTTGATGGGTGCAGCAAACCACCATGGCATGCATATACCTATGTAACAAACCTGCATGTTCTGCACATGTACTTCAGAACTTAAAGTATAATAAAAAAAAAAGAAAATATGGTTGGTGAGAAGGAAAGTAGGGAGGCCAGTTAGAAGGGAGCAGAGCAGTAAAAGGGATAAGAAGTCAGATTCTGGACATATTTTGAAGGTAGAACTGAGAGGATTTTTTGTTGATTTGGATGTAAAGTGCACAAGGCCAGTCAGGGATTGCTCTGGGGTTCAGGGCCTAGGCAAGCAGGAAGATAGAAGTACCATTAGCTAATATGAGAAAGACCACAGGTGAAGCAGGTGGAAAGGGGAAAGGCAGCAATGGTCCAGGACATGAGGAATTTGGGATGTCTATGACATGGAACTGTCAAGCACACAGTTGGACAGACAAATCTGGAGTTCAAGTGGAAGGCTCCTTCTGGAGATACCTGTCTGGCAGTCAGCAACCGCAAGAAGGCCACGTCTCCGCAGATCTCCCAGACCACCTCAAAGCAATGCAAAAACCCTTTTGCAGATCTAATTTTTGTTTCTGGCCAAAATAAATAAAATTAATCAGAATGCTCATCCTCTAAAGCCCACCACACGTCTTAATTTTTCATGAAGTCTTGCCTAATTACTGCAGTCCCTGTGGTACCCTCTTAATTTATACAATTGTCTGCTTCACTGACTCATCAATTAATAGCTATCTATTGAACAAATTTTGTGTACATGGCCCTGTGCTGGGTGCTGTGGGGGTGGGAATCAAGAACACCTGGTCCCTACACCCAGCTGAGCAAGCAGAATGAATGTTACCCAAAGCACAAGTTCCCTAAGGAGCCAGAGTCAGTGGCATGAAGGAAGTGCCTCTTGAGTTGAGTCTTAAATGAGAAAGGCAGATTCTGGAGACACATTTTTTTGAAATCTAGGTAGTTGGTCTCCCAGAAATTCTTCTAGTTCCAAATATTTGCGTTTCTATGCATCTAGAGAAACTAGGTTTTTCAAAAAGTAGGAGTGAAGTTCTTGTCATTATCTAGGCATGAGGTCATGAAGGCTTGACCTAGAGAATGGATGAGAAATGAAGAGTAACCACAGAACTAGGAGGCCTTTCAAATGAAAGAAAGGACAATGGGGTGACAGAGGAGAAGAGAAGCCAAGAAAGGGAAGCATGAAGCCGAGATTCCAGGCCTGAGAGGAGCAGTGGAGTCACTAGCTGAAGGGGGCGTGGAGATGGCATTGGTAGAGGAGAGCTCAGTTACTGTGGGTCAGTTGCAGTAAGAGTGGAGCATCCACAGCCAGGAGAGTGTCAGGTCCAACATGGAGCAGAGGGAGTCAGCCATGTGAAGCCTCCTTTATGCCATGGGGCAAGATAAGCCCAAGAGAGAATAGATACCTGTGTTTGGGAATTAGTGACCTATGCACATCTCCATATTTTATCTCCCCAGCTTGACATACTTCTTTCTTATATTACCTCGGTCTATTGAGAGGCAAAATAATGAGGCCGTTGAGCACACAGGGTCTGGTGTCAGGTTTCCTCCATGTAAGCCCTGGCTCTACCCACCACTGGCTCTAGCGTTGTAATCTTGGCAAGTTACTTGGTCTCACCAAGCCTCAGTTTCTTCATCTGTGAAATGGGACAGTCAATAGTTGTTGCATCACAGGAGTTTTGAGAATTAAAACAGATAACTTGGCACACAGAATGTGTTCAATCATGTTGGCATTACTACACATGGTCACATCTCAATAAATGTTCACTGACAGCACTGGAGGAAGGGCCCGTGGAACTAGTATTTTAAACTATACTAACTCTTAAAATAATTTACCAAGGGGAAGGTTAGGGGAAAGAATAAACCTTTCTTGAACCCTTGCTATATGCCAGCTATTCTACCAACTGCTCAATTGACCCTCACAACAATCCTGTAAGGTTGCTATGATCCTTAGTTTATAGACTAGAAAACAGGAGCAAGAAAAGGAAGGTTCCTGACCTTGTCCGAGGTCATACAGCTAACAAATAGTGTGTGTTTGTAAGCATTTAAAAATTCCTAAATGATACCTTCCCAATTGTTATCTATACTTTATATAGCCCTATTTTATATTTAAATTTCAACAATATCTATTATTCCTATGACCAGCAAAAAATTTAATATTATTTCCATTTTGAGGAGTAGGGGAGAGGTAGGAAAGGTGAACAATCCCAGATGGGTTTTCTAGAATGAAGAACCTTGGGGCTTCCTTGTAGAATGGCCAGCCCCAGCTGCAATGTTGCCCTGAGCCCCTAGGAAAAGAGTAAACTATGTGCAGCACTGAGAACTTAGGAAATAAGCAGAGAAAAGACAAAAAAGGAAGATGGGTAAGCATGTAATGCATTTGAAAGAGATTTCTATCTAAGATTATTAAAATAATAGAAAAGATTTCATGCTTAAAGGGATAAACTTCCTTAATCTGTCACATACTCTTAATCCCTAGATGAGATGTCTCTGTTCTTGAAGAATGGACACAACTTCCTTATATACTGACCCCTGGGGCCCTGGACAAGGCACAATGGTGGTTAATTCTGCAACCCTGATGTATTTTTATAAAAACACGGAGGACTCTAGAGTCCAGATTAACTCCAAGGTCAAAGCTTATTCTTATCACCTCATAACATCCCTATGAAAAAAGTACTAGAGAAAATCCATTAATGAGGAAAAAACCATCTCTGTAGAGAGCTGCTTCAATTAATTGAATCCTGTTTTCTAAAAAGCACCTCATTGGTCAGTATCATTTATCATATAAATACATGATACTGATCAATTAGATGCTTTTTAGGAAAAAAAAACTTTTATAGAATCTGAGTCTTGTAATATTAGCAGAGATGTCAGATATGTTAGTGGAGGTTACTCCATTTTTAAAATAATTTTTAAATGGCTGTGCTATACTTCTAAGAATGCTATAAGAGGGAATTCATCTTTGACAGGAAGTAGAGAGGAGGTTTGTCCAGACTCCCAGGGGAAAATAAGATGGTCTCTTGGAAAGCAAGATGAAGTGATTTAAAGGAAAGCTTTAGAAAAAGATAAATGAAAAGAGCATCTCTATCAAAGTTTATGTTTTACATATTTATTTCTAAAGAATTTTTATTCTGGCAGGTACATGAAAATGTACTTCAAGTCAACCAACAATTAATTACCGAACATCTACTTGGTTCCAGGCACACAAACATGAAGGAAGATCCAGTCTGTCTTCTCAAGGAGGTCATAAACTGATTGCAATACAATGTGATACATTCTGTTAACACACACACAGTACAATGTGTTGAAAGATGGGGTAGCATTTAATTCTGCAGTGGGCCTGAAGGACATAGGAAGTCATAGAAAACTACCAAGAGATGCCCTGGCTTGAAGTTTTCTAGCGTATCAATGACCAATTTAGCATTCATTTACATCTTATGGCCCACAAGCTCTCCAGAGTCAAGGAATTAGTTCTGCTATTCCTAACTTGCTTGCTATTCTTAACTTTCCAACAATGTCTGATAGGAAAACAGTAGAAGTTCTGGACCTTAAGAACAGATTGAACCATTTAAAAAAAAAAGAAATAAGAGATTGAGGCATTTTTCTCAGAAGTTAGACAAATTTTAAAACTTTCAACCTAGGAGAAAAGAGGATAAAAATCAGCTTCCTCCCTCCAACAGAAAGCTGGTGTTACTTGGTAGAGATGGAAAGAAAAGAGATAAACCATCCCACCCCACCTTCACTTTTACTCTCTCCAAAGACATACCATCACCCATCAAGTGTAGGATACACTAAGACATAGGGGATGGAGGATACTAGGGTCATCTCTGCATATTTAAACCTGCATCCAGCTACTTGTCTTGAATTCCACTCCTACCCTAAGGCGTTTGGCAAACTCAGGGAACTTAAAGTTATAACGGATTGACTGACAATCTCCCAGCTCACCTGTAATCCACCCTGGGCCCACATTCCCAAACACTGAGGATTTAGTTGCTCATATGTTCTTGTAATGGTCTTAAGGACCCAACCCACATTGTCTGAGGTGACTGACCAAGCTTCCTGACTTGGCAGCAATGACCTGGATGATGAGGGTTACTGTTTGTTGTCCCTGAAGACTTTGGCAAGTTCGTCAGCGTCCCAGTCCTCCCAATATGACAAATAGGGTTCTTCTTTGCCTCTTTTGGCCACTTTTGAAACTACAAATCCTCACGTCCTAGGGTGGGAACACTTTCAGTTTTTCCCTGTGAATGGACCACTGATTTCCGGAGTGCTACCTGATTTCTGGTCTTTCCATCTCACTTGCTGCTCCTTAGGCATTTAGATAATACTTGTCCTTATTTGACCAGAGAGAGATTAAATACAACAAAACAAAACCTTAGAAGCCTTGGCCTTTTTTTGGTGACCTCTTAGTTACCAACTTCTCCTTTCCTTCTAATAAAGGGATGATGTGTTTCTTTTTCCTTTCTTTCTCTTTTTTTTTTTTTTTTTTTTTTTTTTTTTTGAGACGGAGTCTTGCTCTGTCGCCCAGGCTGGAGTGCAGTGGCCGGATCTCAGCTCACTGCAAGCTCTGCCTCCTGGGTTTATGCCATTCTCCTGCCTCAGCCTCCCAAGTAGCTGGGACTACAGGCGCCCGCCACCTCGCCCGGCTAGTTTTTTGTATTTTTTTTTTGGTAGAGACGGGGTTTCACCGTGTTAGCCAGGATGGTCTCAATCTCCTGACCTCGTGATCCGCCCTTCTCCGCCTCCCAAAGTGCTGGGATTACAGGTTTGAGCCACCGCGCCCAGCCGATATGTTTCTTTATCAGCTTCTTTTATGAGGTTTACTTAAAAGACAGTTGTCTGTTGCCTGCATGTGTCTAACAACTTCAGCCTCTTTTTTGGGGGGGGGGGGCATTGTACAAATCCAACTGCTTGAAGAAGCACAAATTTCACCAAAATGGTGGACACAAAATATCACTGTATGACTGAATCCATACTTGTTTATGTTCCTAGAAACAGCCTCTTTGGAGTTCATCCTTGTACACATGAATGATTTCTTTCCCCATGCCTTTCAGATTATCAGCTTTCAAAGACCAGCCCAGGTTCAATCTCCCCAGGAAACCTTTCCTGGCTATTCCAAACCATACAGAAAAGGCATGGGCATCACATGAACAGTAGACAACCATCATATGGTGGCTTCCACAGGGACTCATTAGGAGTGGATTGAGGGTCAGGGTAATTTGGGGGTCACATGGTAGCCAATTATCAACCACGAAATCTCTTCAGGGCCAGCCTGTCATACTGGGGATCAGAGAAAGGGCCCAGTTCCTGTGAACTGACGTGGTAAGAACAAAATGGGACAGGAAAGCCAAACAAAAATTCATTCCTGGGACTATAAGCCCATGGGGGTGAGGAGAGTTATAATTTATGGAGTAAACGGAGTTAGGAGATCATTACAGGACATAGACTCTGCCTTCAATTAGCATAAAAGATGACCCAAAAAAACAATAGAGAAGTCCAGAGGTTTAGCGTTAAAGGCGGCCAGTAGGTAATAATATGGGCTATGGAATCTGGGTTCAGGTCCTGGCACCACTCTTTACCCGTTTACTTAGCTCTTAGCCACAGCTTCCTTAACTATAAAAAAAGATAATAATGTAAACATCCTCCCTGGGTTGTTATAAGGATTCAGTGAGATGATGGGTAAAAGGCACTTTTCTCCATACTTAGCACATAGTGAGCTTTCAGCAATGTCAGTTATTGCTAGCTTTGTAGCTCATAGCATTTGGACACATGGATACTGGGCCTGAGAGAGAAACCAACACCAAGCCTTACCAGAAAGGAAGAATGAGGGGCTGACTGAGGTATTCTAAATATGGTCTAATTTAAGCCGGAAACACAAGCAAAGCAGGGCAGAGGCCGTGGCAAAGGCATAGAAAATGAGGCAGGAGAGCAACTCTGACACAACCCACTTGTTTCTAGATCACTACAAAGATGTTTTTGGCTTTTAGAGTGTAGCCAAGGGGCTTTGGAAATGGGAGGTATGAGGATAAACAAAGTATCTTGGCATCAAATACAGAAAATGCTACACAAATGAAAGGGAAGAATCTAGCAAGTGAGTCTGTCCACTTTTTTTTTTTTTTTTTTAAATAATCAAAAACCTTGATTGTAGCCATTAGGGAGGGTCCGCCTGGATCAGATTCAGATGTAGAACCAGGATTCTTTACCTGTAGTTCATACATTTCTGGATGATTCATGGAAAAGCTTTGGGGGACCCATGAATCACCCAAAATTGCATGCAGTCTTGTGTGTTTGTTTGCATGATCTTTTGATGGGGAGAAGGAAAGCAGGCTCAGATTCTCTAAATGATCCCCGACATTTTAAGGACCCCTGATTCTCTAAGAACACATGGACTCTGTAAAGTCAACAAAAGGATTTTTGGGAAAGATCCACATAAATGTAAATTATACAGCAGTGCATAACTAAAGCATGATGGTTAAAATGACAGTTTATGGAATATTCATTTGTGTTCAAAATCTGGCTGCATAACTCGGTGCAGTAGTCTCCCTTTATCTGCAGGAGATATGTTTCAAGACCCTTGGTGGATGCCTGAAACCTCACAGAGTATTGAACCCTGTACATATATACTATGTTTTTTCCTTTATATATATAAGTACATATGATAAACTTTAATTTATAAATTGGGCACAGTAATGGATTAATAATAACTAATAATAAAATAGAACAATTATAACAATATACTGTAATAAAAGTTATATGAATGTGATCTCTCTCTCTCTCAAAATATCTTATTGAATTGTACTCACCTATTTTCTGACTGAAACTGCAGAAAGCAAAACCTTGGACAAGTGGGGACTACTGTAGTTGTGTGGCCATGGGCAAATTAGTTCAGTCCTTTATATCAGTTAGCCAGTGCTGCATAACAAATCATCCCCAAATACAGTGACTTAAATTAACAATCATTTTATATTTCTTACAAGTTTGCAAGTCAACTGGGGTTTGGCTGACATAGGCTGGGCTTGGATGCTAAAGCTCTGCTCCGCACATCTCTCATCCTCTTCTCATGACCAGAGGGAGCCCACATCATGTTCTTCTCTTGGCAATGGCAGAGGTACAAGAGAGCAAGCAGAAACATGCAAAGTCTCTAAGACTTAAGCTCCAAACTGGTACATGGTCACTTTTGCCTCATTCCTTTGGTCAAAAGAATGAGCCAAATGCAGTATCAAGGGGTAAGAAAATACGGTGACAGAGTTCAGGACACACTACCCTAAAATATGGCAACTGGGAATCTGAAGAAACAACAGCAGAAGAAAGGTCACTCTCACCTTTCTCTCACCCTTCTGCCTTGAAGCAGGTCACAAAACCTAAGAACGACTTTCTAACCTTACCCTGAAGTGGGTCATGTAAGACCCCCGTTAGCAAGATGTCCTCCCTATACCTGGAGGAAAGAAACATCTTTATCTCTGAAGACGCAGGGTATCAGAGAAGAATCTGAGCAAAGAGGCCTTGCTAAGTTCTCCCAGTTTATTACCATTAGATCATAACCTCTTTGTCCAATTATATGTCTTCATGACTGTCCATTCTTCATCAAACAGCATAAAAATACACAAGTCTCCCTGTTTCTTTGAGTCTTCCTTTCCTTAGAAACCTCCTGTGTCATGTAAAACTTATCTTAAATAAATTTGTAAGCTTTTCTCTTGTTAAACCATCTTTTGTTACAGAGGCCTTAGCCATGAACCTAGCAATAGGTGAGGAAAAGATATTTTTCCTCCTGTACAATACCCTGGCCATTCTGTGGAAAGAACAGCAAAGTTACATGGCAACAGCAATAGATACAGCGGGGAGAGAAGAACTGGGGCTACTGTTGCACTTTCCCACCTCCCCTACACCTTTGCCATCCCATTTGTGAAATGGAATAATAATAGATCATGCTTCATATCATTATGAGAGGATTAAAGGAGATGACATATTTTTAAATACTTTTCATGGTGTCTGGCACATTAGTGTTCAATATTATGTATTGAACCTCATTACTAGTAATAACTATTGTTATTGTTCCACTTTTTTATTATGTACTGAACCTCATTATTACTAATAACTATTGTTATTGCTCCACTTTTGTGCTCTAGCAAGGCTTGGATGCCCCTTCTCCTTGCCCAGCTCCTCCCCTTCAGATGTACCTTCTATGTGCCATGGCTCTTGCTACCATCTGCAGAACCATTTCTTATTCTGTTTGAAATTACTCAAATCCCTCATTTTAAAAACATGGGCTTCAGCACCAATAAGAGGACCAACCATCATCATGTGGCCCTGCTATGAAGTACTAAGAAAAGCACATCACTTGTGTTATATTCCTGCTAAAATTACGTAACCTAAATTTTATTGCAAAGAAACATCAGGGAAAACCACATTGAAGGACATTCTACAGAATAACTGGCCTGTGCTCTTCAAGAATGTCAATTATTAGCGAGGCACAGTGGCTCACATCTGTGATCCCAGCACTTTGGGAGGCCAAGGCAGGAGCATCCCTTGAGCTCAGGAGTTCGAGACCTGCCTGGGTAACATACCAAGACCTCATCTCTTCAAATAAAAACATTAGATGGACGTGGGCCAGGCTTGGTGGCTTGCACCTGTAATCATAGCACTTTGAGAGGCCGAAGCAGGGAGATCACCTGAAATCAGGAGTTCGAGACCGGCCTGGCCAATGTGGCAAAACCCTGTCTCTACTAAAAATACAAAACAAAATAGTGGGGCATGGTGGCCCGTGCCTGTAATCCCAGCTACTGTGGAGGTTGAGGCAGGGGAATCGCTTGCCAGGAGGTGGAGGTTGCAGTGAGCCGAAATCGCAGCACTGCACTCTACCCTGGCAACAGAGTGAGACTCCATCTCAAAAAAACAAAACAAAATAAAAAATTAGCTGGATGTGATTGCACATGCTTATGGTCTCAGTTGCTCAGGAGGCTGAGGTAGGAGAATCACTTGAGCTCAGGCGATCGAGGCTATAGTGAGCCATGACTGCACCACTGTACTCCAGCCTAGATGACAGAGGGAGACCCTGTCTCAAAAAAAAAAAAAAAAAAAGAATGTCAATCATGAAAGACACAGGTTTGATCATCCATCAGCAAACTATGGCCCTGTAGCCCTATTTGGCCTGCCACTCATTTTTTCAAATAAAGTTTTATTGGAACACAGCCATGTCCATTCATTTATGTATTATCTATGGCTGTTTTTTGTATGACAACGGCATGGTTGAATAGTTGTGACAGAGACTGTATAGCCTATAACAATCTTGCCAACCCTTCCTGCATGCAGCCCAGGAAGGCTTTGAATGCAGCCCAACACAAATTTGTAAATTTTCTTAAAACATTATGAGATTTTTTTTTTGAAGTTTTTTTTTCTCATCAACATCATTAGTGTCAGTATACTTTATGTACGGCCCAAGACAATTCTTCTTCTTCTAATGTGGCCCAGGGAAACAAAAAGATTGAACACCCCTGGCCCATAAACTGAAAATATTTACTATCTGGCCCTTTGCAGAAAAAGAAATTTACCTACTTCTGGATTCAATAAAAAATTTTGCTAAATTTCCTAGCTTTAACAATTGTACTGAGGTTATATAAAAGAATGACCTTGTTCTTGGAAAATCCACACAGTATATAGGATTAAAATGTCATTGTGTCTACAACTTGCTCTTAAATGTTCAGGAAAAAAAAATTATAGAGAGAGAGGAAGGGAGAGGGACAGCATGATAAAGTAAATGTGGCAAAATGTTAATACTCGGTGAGTCTGCATAAAGAATATGTTTTGGGGAGTTCTTTGGATATATTTGCATTTTTTTCTGCACATTTGAAATGTTCTCAACATTTTTAAAGTCTTTTAAAAAAATCTGCATGGGCTCTGCCAAAAGTGACTCTCAGAAGATTCTCTCTCTTCCATACACTTTAGAAGCTGCCCAGTACTCGTCCTGCACTCCTCTTTTGAACTGCCTCTCTCTGTTTGCTTGGCCCTATGGCTTTGTGCTTCCCTGTAACCTGCACGTGTGTGCCCTGGCCCACTGCCCCATCCTATGTGGGACTACAGTTCTGTCTCCACATTATCTTCCTCTTCTCGGCTAGTTCAATAACTTTCTGATTGAGGTTTGATCTGAAAATTTCCCATACTGGACAGAACTAAGGACTTTATAAAACATCATATGTGTCACAACTAAACCTGCTGCAGTGAAGGAGTTTCTGTTTTAATAATTTCACCCCCACTGTCACGGAGGCCACGAGATGACCTAGTGAAAAAAATCATTCAAGCTATAAACCTCTCCACCCCTTCACCACACACCTCCTGTCTCCCTTCAGCCACATTGCTCTCAGGCTTCAGGTGGAGGAAGCTTGAGGAAAGGTGGTTGATACCTATTGTTTTCTGCTCAGCAGGGTCTCAGTGGGACAGAATTTCATCTTAAGGTGTGGGATTAAAAAAAAAAAAAAACCAACAAACTTCCCATACCTTGAGACGTGCTCATATGGAGTATAAACAGCTGATTTGTTACTCTAGAATCACACCTCACCCAGAGCGTTCTCTCCACACACTTAGTCATTCTCCCTTCCTTGATTGAGTTGGATAGAACTGGACTGAAACCTTTAAAAAGAGGCAGGGAAAGCCTCTCTCCTTCCCTTTCTCACATATTGTCTCATTTTGTCCACACAACAACCAGGGAGGGCAGTGGAACAAATATTGCTATTTCCATTGAATAGGTCAGAATACTGAGGTTATGAGAAATTAAACAACTACTAACTTAGGTCACATGAGTAGGAGCGGTAACATCAGGAATAGACAAAAAGGCAAAGGGTGTATGTGCCGGATAGTCAGAAGAACAGAGAATGAGAAGTTGGTCATCCTGGCATTAATCCCAACATCCTGCTAATTCCAGTTCCAAGGTTATGGAAACTTGGATTCTTTAGTTAATGCCTGCAAACTTCAGTTTCCTCATCTGCAAAACCAGCATAATAAAATTTACTTCCTGATTTGGTGTTGAGGGTCCAGTGGAAGAGGCTTAAGGAAGGACATATGAGCACCTCATCCATTGCCTACTAGACTCAAAATAACATAATTACTTCCCTTTCCTCGCCTTCCTCTATCTTTTTCTTTTATTTTTGTATTTATGTATTTATTTATTTATTTACTCTGTCACCAGGCTGGAGTACAGTGGCGTGATCTTGGCTCACTGCAACCTCTGCCTTCTGGGTTCAAGCGCTTCTCCTGCCTCAGCATCCCAAGTAGCTGGGACTACAGGCTCACACCACCACACCCAGCTAATTTTTGTATTTTTATTAGAGACGGGGTTTCACCATGTTGGCCAGGATGGTCTCAATCTCTTGACCTCATGATCCACCCGCCTTAACATGCAATTCTGGTAGTCTGGGATATGAATGAAAATCAGCACCTGGAGAGGGCGCTCCTGAGCCAGTTGATGTTAGCTACTGGGATCCTTCCATACTAAGTACTGGGTTTACAGATGGGATTATAGGAGGTTTTACTGCCAAATAAAAGGTAGCACTCATGAGGACTGTATTTGCTAAGCACAGCTTGTGAAATATGTGCTAGTAAACCTGGGATAGCCTATTCATTTCTTTATGATTTTTTAAGGGCAGCCTTGGGCATTATTTGCATTATCCTCCTTACTCTTAATGTTACTTAGGCTAAAGATCTGACATCTTGGTTCCAGACAGAGACATAAGGGCCTAATGAATGGGATAAATCAGGCTTATTTTTAAGAACGACGAGAGATAGAGTTTTAATTTTTTTATTATTAGACTCATAAGCCATTAAATATTAAGAATTCATCAATGTGGCCCTGTGCACCTGATAAATGAACCATGCCCACCAAGCTGTGTTCTTGTACTACAGGGAAGCTGGAAGAGTCCTGGAGACTGGACCCAGACAAGCGAGCTGGTTGGATGGAGCCCTTAGTCTTCATTCATAGGCAAGAGGTTACACTAGTTTGCACCACCCTAAATTGAGGCATGCTTTGGGAAATCTTTGCATCTGCTGATGGGTGTTTAAGGCACAAGTGCTGTAGATGGTACCTGACCATAGGCTGAGGTGCTCTCTGAGTTCACGGTGGGCGGGGGTGGGGGGGGGTTGGTTTTGTGATGAAACTGTTCCACCTCAGATCAACATGCATTAGTTAGATTCTCATAAGGAGCATGCAACCTAGACACCTCACATGGTCAGTTCACAATGGGGTTTACGCTCCTACGAGAATCTAATGCCATCACTGATCTGACAGGAGGCGGAGCTCTGGCAGCAATGCTTGCTGACTGGCCTGCTGCTCACCTCCTGCTGTGCAGCCCAGTTCCTAAGAGGAACTGGTACTGATCCGTAACCTGGGGATTGAGGACCCCTGCAACAGAGGACTCAGGCCAAATGGGAGGGTCAGGGGGCTGGACTCCTCACCCAACCAGTCTTTTTATCAGAGACATGGTCCAAGGTCATGGCGGAGAATTTTTGCGTGTGCCGAGCAGAGACTTTCCTTAGAGCAACCACTTCCCTCACACCAAAAGACCACTTTTGGGATCATGGAGGCCATTTTTTAAAGTTAAAAATGAACATGAGTGAAGGAAGCATTGTCCTGGGACACTCCCCAGCCTCCCTCTCTTCCCAGCAGCTTCCTGGTAGTACCGGAAAGCACCTGAGCTATAAAGGTGCAAGGGCAATGCTGGCCCCTCATGTGTACCAGGACAAGATCCTGGATCTGCTCCAGATGCAGCTTCTGACTTGTCTCTGACCTGGACCAGACCTGTAGGGCACCTCTGTCCATGTGCCTAATGAGGGGCCGGAGAGATTCCTCTCCATCACTCCTGGGACAGACATGAACGTGTCTGTCTCTCCAGAAGGTATGCAACTTCGTGTGATTACACCTTTTCCAGGCCATGTACAATGGAATTGTTGGAAAGGCCCCATTGACTGTGGATTTGCGAATCAGTAGGCTCCAACTGGGACAGCTGATAATGATAATGATCTTGCATTTATACAGACCTTTTCATCCAGATGGATCCACAGAGCTCAGCAGAATTTACCACCAATGGTAGAAGCACAGAGCCAAACTCTGCCCTCTGTGAGGTGCTGCCAGCTCCCACAGAGGTCACATTACTGCTGAAGGTCTTGGTCAACATTGGCCCTCAAGCAGGGGCATTTTCTGGGTCCATGCACTTGAACTACAGAAGTAATTTGCAAATCACGATAGCCCTAGCACAAAACAGGCTGTGTGGGAGCAGCTGGAAAGCTGGGGCCATGGGGAGCTGCACCTGTGTGAAGAAAAGCAGGATTCAGCCCTTTGCCACGTACAGAATTCCATCCCTGCATGCCCAGCATGATGGGCAAGGACAGGCCAAAGTTGGGGAGACAGCTGAGTCCCTAAAAAACACTCATGCTGCCTCAAGATCAGCATTTCCCAAAGTGTGTTCCACAAGCCATTAGTCCTTCCTGGAAGACGCTCCTCACACAGAAATACTTCGGGGGTCTTTTGAGAAAGGCAGCAGCTGGATTCCCCACCTGAAAAGTCATAACGCACACTTGCATATTAAAGGCTCTGAGGAGTCCTGAAATCAAGAAACCTATGTAGTCTTAACCTACGTATCCCAGGCTGATTGCACCACAGCGCCCTTTTCTCCTTTGCAACATGCTGCAGAACATGGTACGCACTTTGAATAATCTGCTACAGATTTAGACCAGTCTAAAATAAAGTTTTCCATCTCCATGTTTTTTAATAAAAAATTATATATTCTGTTCAGATCTGAGATAGTATCGAAGAGCTAACCAGTTGTTTATCCCATTTTATTTACTAACCATGGGGAAAGTGAAATCCAGGAGGACTGCCACAGGCCAGACAGCAACTTGGTAGCAAAGGGCATGCAGGTCATCAAAAGGTAACTGTATCTCCTAAATCCTGAAAGGCACAAAAGCCAGGACTAGCCTTAGACCTCGGTTTGATCCCACGACCCGTTATACATAATACAACTATAAATGTAATGACATTTTTTAAAACAAGATATACAGCGAAGAAATTCTACATAATCCCTGCGTTGTTTCCTGGATTCCATTGTATGTTTTCTTTTTTTCAGGTGAAAGGTAGATGTGCAGTAGGATGCTCCAGCAGTTTGGGTCTGAGATATTTGTGGGTTGAAGGTAAGCCTTTGGCACATCCATGGAAATTCCTGCAGCATTCCTGTGCATGATTCCCTCCTCTCCACAGACACACAGATACGTGCAAAGCAAATTCCTGAGAAACCATGAGGTGAGTAGGAAAAGCACTACTGAAGGATATGGCCCTAGACCCATGCCGTCTAATACAGTGGCCACTGGCCATGTGTGGCTATGTAAATTTAAAGCTATTAAAATATTAAAATTTAAAGTTAATAAAATAAAATGATTTAAATTTGTAGTTTAAAGATATTAATATAAAATGAAATTTTCAGTTCCTCGATTGCACTGGTCACATTTCAAGTGCTCAGTAGTTGCATGTGGCTGGTGGCTACCACATCAGACAAGTACAAATTAGAACATTTCTGTCATCACAGAGAGTTTTCTATTGGACAGTAGATTCACCACCACCATTTTACCACAACAGTGCTAGGCTGAGGGCTCCTTGCTGCACTGTCTTCAGGTCAATATATAATCCTGACTTTCTTCAAAAAGCAGGAAACCTACATGCTGAACAAAAGCACTTGCAGATCATCAAAAGGTAACTGTATCTCCTAAGTCCTAAAAGGCAGTGATCTTGGAATGACCTAAAAGCATACCAATGAGATGCAGAAAATGCAACTGCAATGTTTTTTGTCTACTTCCTCCCTCCAAGTTCCAAATTAAGCTACCATACCCATGGAATGGACCGGACCACTCAGCACCAAGATGTGAGCAATTTTATGGTACACGAATGTTTGTGGGAACTCCTTAATCTCTTTTATTACATCTTCCTTGATAAAATATCACTATTTACTTAATATCTGATTACTTTGTCTTTATAGCCCTAAAGTAGGCTTTTGGACCAGACAATAAACACACATGGTTGATTTCTTTTCAACAGCTGTTCAGTAACTCTTTACTCAGCCCCAAGTTGGCAATATTACCCCCCAGGTCAATCCCTTTTGCTTTATTTTAAATAATAGGCTTTTTTTTTAAGGGTAGTTTTAGATTCACAGCAAAATGAGGCAGAAAATACACGGAGTTTCAACATACTCCCCTCCCTCCCGACATCCTCCCCCATCATCAACATGCCCCACCAGAGTGGTCTATTTGTTGCAATAGATAAACCTACATTGACACATCAATATCAATCAAAGTCCATAGATTACATTAGAGTTCCCTCTTGGTGCTATACTTCCTAAGGGTTTTAAGGATGTGTAATGTCATGCATCCATCATTATAATGTCACACAAAAGCTTCCCTGACCTAAAAATCCTCTGTGCTCCACCCAAACTCCTAGCAACCCAGTCCCTTTTTCTTTAATAATTCTATTCACTTTCTGGACATTCCTGAACCTAGCTGCTGCTGCTGTGTTTCCTATCTTCTCACTGGATAGACTGAAGTCCAAAACCATTGTGACTCTCCTACTATCACACAAGAGAGCAGTGGTAGACAAGAGAGGTGCTGGCTTTGCTGTGAGCGCCTGGCTCTGGCTGGTGGGCAGACTTGCTGCACTCCAGAGCCCTCCCCCTTCTCTCATTTGTCACCATGACCTCATCCTCCCCACTGTGCGGCCTCCCAGCCAGACCCGGGCTGCAGGAGCATCATCATTGCTGATTTTGTTCTGGGATTCGGATGTTCATTCTTTTCTCAGGATCCCCCAGGTTGCTCAGACAGAGTGGCTGCCAGTCAGCCCCAAGAGTCCTGGAATTTGGCCTCAAACCAAGTTTGCCTGGGGCCAGTGCTCTGCCTCTCCCCAGCCCTGGCTGGCAATCAGAGGAGAAAGACTGAACTAAGTTCCTCCGCTTAGGGAAGAGAGCTTCACACTTGGGTTTTAACTTCCAGCTTTCTTAAAAATTCCCAAGTGAATTTTGCATTCCTTGGGTGGCAAAAGATATACAGTATTTCCCTTTAAGCAGAAGCATAATTTGTTCGGAGCTGCATCATCTGGGGTCAGTCCAGCTTCTAGGGTCCTTTTCTAGTCCTGCAGTGGCAGAGCCTACTCTTCTTCCATAGTAATAAAACGTTTACCTGCGCACCATGATCACTGAGAATAACACTACATTTCTCCATTTCCCTTGCAGCTAGGTGTGACAAGCTCTGGCAATGAGGGTTGTATAGGCTTGGGGTGTGCACCTTCCAGGAAGAGAGGGAGTGTGAACTTCTCTTCCCCTGTCTTTGTTCCTTCTGGCTGGAAGGGGTGCATAAGAGCTGGATCTAGAGCAGCCCACTTGGGCCATGAGGTGGCCTTGAAAATGGACCTATGAACCACAGATAAATAAGATAGAAAGAGCCTGGACTCCTGACACTAGGTAACATCACGCCAGCCTTGGACCACCTTCCTGGATATTTGCATGTGAGAGAAATAAACCTCCAATTGTCCTTAAGCTACTCGTGTGGGGTTTACTGCCATTCACAGATAAGCCTAATGCCAACTAATATAACTGCCCCAGGTATTGATAGTAATAACAATATGTAGAAGAAAGACAAGGAAAATAATAGCTGCAACTTTGAATACTTATTGTGTTCGGGGAACTTCACTCAGCATATTAAACAGAGAATATCATTTAATTCTCACAATGGCCCTACAAGGTGGATAGTACAATCACCATTTACCAATGAGGAAAGTCGGGTGTGGAAAGAACAAGTAACCTGCTTAAGGTGATTCATTAATAAAAATCGAAGATGAAATTCAAAATACTACTGTACAAACAGGAAGGGCTGAGGCCAGGAATTAGGACAGAGAGAGCAGCAGCAGGTCAGGCAAGGGGAGACTGTGACCCGACAACACTGGATCCCAAACTGTATGATGAAGCACGCTGAGATGCCACAGAGAACCCTCAGGGCTGCCTCAGGAGAGTTGAAAATTTCAAGAGAAACATAGCAGTACTTGACATCTATGAGATCCAGTGCAAACCTCATAGTTTCAACATTATTTTATGTGTTACATTTCTTTCGATGTTAGAACAATTAGGGGAGAGTTTCACTGTTTCTACTGAAGATGCTAAGAAGTAAATCTGGATCTGCTGGTGACCACGCCTGATAAGGGAGCCAAAACAGGAGAGAAGAGCCAAAAGACACCTAAGAGATATTTGGAATACCATCATGTGAGCACCCATATCCAGGCATACATGAAGTCTTGCTCATTCAGCACCATTAACAACTTTTGTAATTAAACCTCTGTGAACTGGATTTCTGCCACTTGTAACAGAAAGAGTCTTGGTTAATACATCAACAGTGGCCTTTAAAGATTGGCCAATGAAAAGGAACTGAGAAAAAAAAGATTTTGCATTTGAAGTAATTCCTTACAAGTGTAAAGAAGCCAATCTGGCTGGGCGCGGTCACCTGTAATCCCAGCACTTTGGGAGGCCCAGGAGGGCGGATCACGAGGTCAGGAGATCGAGACCATCCTGGCTAACATGGTGAAACCCTGTCTCTATTAAAAATACAAAAAAAATAGCTGAGCATGGTGGCGGGCGCCTGTAGTCCCAGCTACTTGGGAGGCTGAGGCAGGAGAGTGGCATGAACCCGGGAAGCGGAGCTTGCAGTTCACGTGCCACTGCACTCGAGCCTGGGCGACAGAGTGAGACTCCATCTCAAAAAAAACAGAGAAAAAGAGAAGTCAATCTGAGAGGTTCCCATTGGCAAATAAGAACTTGTAAGGATTTGAGATGTAAGGCAAGGGGGTGAGATGAGGAGGTGATGTTATCTACTATGACCCTAAATCATTCTGATTCACTAAGACGTGGTGGTCTCTCTGGCGAAGAGGCGGAAAGTATCTCCTCACCTCTCCAATGTTGAAGATGTCCATAACCTTGCCCAAGATGTCTTTTCAGTCTCATGTCCTTACCATCAGTAATCCCTCCTATATGACATCTGCTATATAAATGAGTTTAGGGTAGTACTAAAGACTGTTGACTGTTACTTCAGCCACTTACTATCAATGCGATTTTGGAATAATTCCTTGTCAAGCCTCAGCTTCCTTATCTATAAAATGGGATAGTAATTCCTCTTCCAAGGTTGTCTTGGGAATTATACTATAACATATATGCAAATGTACCTACCACAGTACTCAACACCTGGTAGACACTGTGTAATTGTCAGTTCTCACCTACATTTTAAATCTCACAGGACTGAGCACACAAGAGGGAATGATTGTTTGGTCCTTTTGGAGATCAGACCCAAATCTGCACTGAATTTAATTAGTCCATCCACTCTCTCATCAAAACAAATGAAGACTACCATTTAATATTTAGGTAAAGACATTAAGATTCAAGTGTTCTCTCAACCACAACAACCAGAATTTACTGAACACTTCTCATGTTCCAAGTACCATGGCTAGTCCAACAACACAGTAGTGACTATGATACAGCCTTGACCTCAGAGAATTCCCAGTCTAACCTTGGCTATGGGGTATGGATACACAAGGGTTTTTACAGACCAAAGTCTTTTGTATAAAAGTCTTTGTAAAGGCTCTTACTTTAGAGGCTAGAAATAACATAAAGGGTCATTTATTCCAACTACCTCTCCTCTCTCTTTTGATGTTCGCAACCTTGACACAACATACCCATGATTGTTTGACGCATGCTTGAACACTTCTCCTGATGGGAGACTCACCCCCCTGCCCCCCGCCCATAAAGGCTGCCTAGTGTGTCTTTGCACAGCTCCAACCACTGAGAGGTACAGATAGGAAGTTTTCTCTGACTTGAAAGTGTCAGCTATTCTATCAGCTCTCTGCCTGAATCTGACAGAGAACAAAATGGGAATTAGATACGTGTGGTGGTTTCAGCATGAGACAGTTACTCGGTTTAATGCCAAATACAAAACAGAGAAGAAGGGGGAATGCATTTGCCAAAGGGAGCCCTCCCCATGGGCTTTGGCTTGGCCCCAAACTGTTTGACAAAGAGCCACAAAGATGGCATGGTCAGAGCACGTCAACCAAATGCATGTGTTGCTCCAAGGGTGGAAAAATATTTGATCCATGAAAACCTTATTATTATTATTAATATTATTATTATTATTATTTATGAACAGTTCCTTTCAAATTAGAGTCTGCCTTTATTTTTACTTTTTATTTTTAAAAATCTCTCCCTTTCCTGTCATTAAAAACTTTGGGCTGGGCACAGTGGCTCACGCCTGTAATCCCAGCACTTTAGGAAGCTGAGGCGGGAGGATCACGAGGTCAGGAGTTCAAAACCTGCATGGCCAATATGGTGAAACCCTGTCTCTCCTAAAAAATACAAAAATTAGCTGGGTGTGGTGGCACACACCTGTAGTCCTAGCTACTCAGGAGGCTGAGGCAGGAGAATCGCTTGAACGGGGGAGGTGGAGGTTGCAGTGAGCTGAGATGGTGCCACTGCACTACATCCTGGGCAACAGAGTGAGACTCCATCTCAAAAAAAGAAAAAAAAAAAATTGATCTTCAACATTAGCCCTTCTCTTAAATTAGTTCCTCCATCTAAACCTTTGCTGCCCAACATGTTAGCCACTAGCCACATTTAAATAAAATTTAAAATAATCCAGTGTCTCACTCACACTAGCCATGTTTCAAGTGCCCAGTAGCCAAATGTGGCTAGTGGTCACCATATTGAACAGCACAGTTATAGAACATATGCATGGAAGCAAGTTCTACCGCACTGCCCCAGTCTGCTCTAGAGTGACTTTTACCTTGAATTGCTTATTAATATGGAGGAAACAAGCATGATTTTCTTTTAAACTGGACAGACCTACAGTCTAATCCTAGCTCCACATCTTAGTAACTGTGTGACTTTGGACAAGTGACTGGACCTCCCTGAGCATCACTTCAAATCCTCCTCCCATTGATGCCACTGGAGAGGCCCCATCCACATGCATTATTTGCACCTCTCATTACACCGTTGGCAATAGGCTGCCTTGGATCTGAGTTACCGATGCATGTTTCCGGCTTTCCCACTAGCCAATGAGCTCCTGGGGACACATTCATCTTGCTACCACAGGGCCGGACTCTTGCCAGGATCTCAATCAGTATTAGATTGAATTAAATCACCTTCTGTGTGATATAGGCCAATTTAAACAGCGTGCAATTCATGGTCTCTCCTGATGGCTCCAAGAAAAACCCAAGACTTGAATAACTAAGAAGTTGGTTGAATAGCTCATTAGTGGGTCAACATAATAACAGCGCAGTAACAAATGTTTACTGAACATTTACCATGTGTCAGACACTGTGCTAAGTGTTTTACATATATTTAATCTTCACTGAAATAAGATGGATACAAGTATCACACACTAGGTTGCAGATGAAGAAACTGAGACCCAGAGAGATTGGGTAATTTCCCTTAGGGCACACAGCAAGTCAGAGGCAGAGCTGGTATTAAATCTAGGCTGACTCCAGAGACCACAGGCTGGTCACTCTACTCAATTGCTTCCTGTGGGACACTAATGACGTCAGTTCTACCCTGAGGTGTAAGAACCCTCACAATGAAGCTGCAAGTGCTGAGCCCTAAACTACCAACAAGATGATCAGAAAGTTCCAAACTTGGTTTTGTACAATCAAACCAGCCTCAAGCATCAGAGAGTAAGAATATTTACAATGGGTAGGAATTGGGTCTGAAGCTGAGACTTAGCTTTCCAAGTCATTTTTTACAAATTATAGTGGACACTCAGTGTCTCTGCCCTCAAAATATGCACGCATATTCACTTCGACTTAGCAATTTCTCTTTCAGTTGTTTATTCTAAGAGAGTAATTGGGAATGTGTGTGCACCACGATTTAGCCACAAGGAAAATCGTTATAGTATTCTTTGTGGGAGGAAAAAAAATAGAAACAACCCTGGTTTCTATTTTGATTCTGATTTGATTGTCCAAATTTCCAATAATTGAAGATTGATTAAATAAACAAATCATGTTTTACCCATAAGTTGCAAAACTAGTCATTAAGAAGACTGTGTTGGAGATACATATTTAATGCCATGGGAAGATTTTTTTGGATTACAGTAAATGGCAGGGGGAAAGCAAGTTACAAAACAGTTTGAATCTTATGGCCCAATGCTCCATGCTTTTGGTATGATAGAGAGCTTTCTAGAAGAAAAAACACCTAGTGTTAACTCTGTAAAGAATTCAGCTGGATGTCACCTTCCTTCCTTTATTCTCTGCATTTTCTAGTTTTTCTGTAAGAAACAGGATTTCTTGTAGATTTTAACATTTACTATTTTAAAAATCATCTTAAGGAATCACTTTTGAGGCCGGGCGCGGTGGCTCAAGCCTGTGCAATCCCAGCAGCACTTTGGGAGGCCGAGATGGGCTGGATCACGTAGGCCGAGATCAAGACTATCCTGGCTGCTAACACGGTGAAACCCGCCTCTACTAAGAAATACAAAAAATAGCCGGGAGAGGAGGTGGCAGCTCTGTAGTCCCAGCTACTCGAGGCTGGAGGCCGGAGAATGGCTGAACCCGTGGGAGGCGGAGCTTGCAGTGAGCTGAGATCTGGGCCACTGCACTCCAGCCCATGACAGCGCCAGACGGCCTCAAAAAAAAAAAAAAAAGGAATCACTTTCGAAACTCCCATGTTTACTAGTGCCTTCACCCCCAGCTCCTGGACCATCTCCTAGAGAAGAGGCTGCCTCCCTGGAGGAGTGAGGCTCTGGGGATGATATGCAGTGGTGCACACAGCATTTTCCCATTCCTAGGCTAACAATTGGCCTGTGGTTTTTATGTGCAAAGCTATTTATTTTCCAATCAGAGGCATTGAGTCGGGACTTCTGGGGGTAAACTGGTAGCTCTGGACAGCTTTGAAGCATCACAAGTGGGAGGTTTTGTCCCCTGAAGATTTAGGAGAGCAGGCTCTCTTGGATTGTTTTATTGGCTTCTTTTACATATGTATAGCCCTGGAGTGGGGGTGGGGACATTGCTTGTTGGGGATGGACCTCCCCAAAGGCAAAAAACCTCAGAAACCAAGGGGAATGTTGGAAATTTCTCAAACATTGGCCCCTTGCCCCTTACGCAAACCATAGCCTTAGAGATCCCTTCTGTTCTTCTGTATTTTCTTCTGATGGACGTAGAACTTAGAGGTAAAGAACATCGTCTTTGGAGACAAACAGACATGGCCTGGAACCACAGGCAAGTTCCTGAATTTCTCTGAACTACGAATAAATTCCTCATCTGTAAAATGGGCCAATAATAGTTGCTATGTTATGTTATAAATTGTTGTAAGGAATAAATAAGAGAACTTTCATAAAAGTGCTTAGCACAGTTCCTGGCACATAGTAAACACTCATTCAATGGTAGCTGTTATTATTCCCCTTCCTATTCCTTCCTTCCTTCTGTCCTTTTTTCTTTCTTTCCTTTCTTTCTTCGTTTTCTCCTTCTTCTCATGGGTTAAGGCTGGGCTAACACAATGGTGCAGCTAGAAGTGAGGTCCCAGCACCAATAGACTCCTGTCTCCATTTACTGAATCTGCCTCAGAAATTTTGCAAACCCCCCAGCTCCATATGCATGTGTGCGCACACAAATACACACACACACACACACACACAGAGAGAGAGAGAGAGAGCGAGAGAGAGAGAGCAGCAGCAGCAGCAGCTCCGAATGTGGTTTTCAGTGTGGCCTTCACATTTCCCGTTGACTCAGGCCCTGGTGCAGGGACAAATTGGAGGAGCAGAGTGTAAATGTTACCTCTTTGGCTCCTCCTCTAGAGGGGCTGAGCACAGATGTTTGCAGGGGCAAGCGCAGCCCCGTAAGAATGGGGGCATTGTGTGAGGGCTCACACAAAGGCCCAGTGGCCCCACTAGGCTGCCAGCCTCCCGAGCATCCTCTCTTTACGCATTGATTTATTAGGCCAGGGATGAATGAAAACGTAATTAATATTACTGAAGCATTAGAGTCTATTTAATTTAAATGCCACTGAATATTTCACTTTCAGCTGGGAGTGACAATGTGCTCAGGCCCCGCTGGTGAAAGCCAGGGCCATCTGTTACCCCGGCGAAGGAGAGAGACAGGGGAGGCCGAGAGTGCGGGGCTTTGTGGACATTCCAAAGGTCCACGATCATCATTCAACTCAAGGGCAGCCAAACTGCATTCCTCCGCACAAACCCCTCGGCCTGGAGGGGGCTTAGAGAATGGGCAGGAGAGAATTCAGAAAATGAAGAGACCTGCGCTGCACCAAGAAAGCCAGGAAGCTGCAGCAGGAGGAGGGGGAGGAAAAAACACACATACAGGACTGATCAGGAAATTGCAGCATTTGAGGACTAAGGGCTGACCAGCTAGAACCGCACTTTCCAGCAAGGTAACCTCCAGCCACATGCAACCCTTTCAATTAAAATTAAAATTAATTAAAATAAAATAAAATGAAAAATTCAGTCCCTCAGTCCCACTTGCCACATTTCACATGTGGTTAGTGGCTGCCTACTGCATTGGGCAGGAAGATATAACATTTCTATCACTGCAGAAAGTTCTGGACAGCCTGTTCCAGAAGGCGATTGTACCTGCATAATTAGAGGGAGAGTGGCCCCAGAAATCCACCTGAAGAATCAATTGTTTGATTTTTAGGGCTTTCTGAGCATCCAAGAATCATTTGATGGTCAAGAGCAGGTGCCACTGTGCTAGATCATGTCACTCAAATCCCAGCCCTATTGCTTGCCCTCAAACAAGTTATTTAGGATCTGCACAACTCAGTTTCTTCATTTGTAAAATAGAGATAATAATGTGACCTGACTGTATGTTATTGGGAAAAATAATTATCAGGTGCTTCCAACAGTGCCTTGCACACAGGAAAAGTCCAACATACATGAGCAATTATTTATGGAAGGGGCTAAAGAGGAGAATGATCTTGAACTAAAGGAAGGATGTTGCCCTGGTGTGTCTGAGCTGGAGGAACGTGCAGGTTTTGAATTTGAGAGAATGAATCTCCAGGCAGCCATCTGGGGGCCCAGATCCCAGTTTCTGGGTTTCTGGGGCTGGGGGAAGGGGTGTAGAGATCCCAGGGCACTTGGTGCAGCCACAGCAGTAGCAGGAGCAGCAGGAGGGGGAAGGTTCCATCCTTAGTGGGACGATAATTAGCCCGGTGGGTTCTCTCATAATTGGGATCATTTGTTCTCCTGGCTTTTTCTCTGACAACTGATTCCATGCCAGGGGAAAGCTGTGTGACTCACACCTTGCCATGCCAATTAGCTGATAAACATCAAACGTAAACAAAGATGGCCTAATTAAAACTAGTCACTGAACCTCTGTGAGCATCTTGTCAAAATTGCACCAACATTCTGCACCCAGGCTTGCGCTGGGTCTTGGGAGCTAAATGAGGGATTCCGTGGAGAATTCGCAGATGTCCCCTCAGGAGGGGCCCTGAAGGTCCCGGGGGAAGCAGGCAGAAGGCAGAGGAAAGGATTAGCTCAGCCACTTGGATTGGCCCCTCCGGCTGTTCCAGCTGCAAACTTCCACATGCACATGAGGTTCTCAAATGCACATGTGTCACGTCCTCAGCTGCCCCTTTGCACTGAGAAACTATCTCAGGGCTGATCTTTACTTCATGTATAGTTTTTCAACTGGGTCCTCTTGTCGGTACTTTGGATATATTTAATCCTGAAATTCTCAAATCACTCAAAATGAACCTCTCTGTGACTCAGTTTTCCTACTGAAAAAAATGGAAATTATGATACTTGACCAATTCTACTCAATATCATGGTAAGAATCAAATGAGCCTAGGTACATGAAAGCATTTTGTAGAGATAAAATGATTCCACTTTCAGTTGTTCTATCTGGCCCGGTATAAAGAGTACCACTTTTGGAATCGGATGCACTTCAATCCAAACCCTATTTCTGCCATTTACAGACTGTGTGAGTAAGTCACTTCACCATTCTGAGCTTCAGTTTCCTCACCTGGAAAATGGGGCCGGTGAGTTGTGCCAAAGTAAGGATTAAAGGGTGCAAAGCACTCACTACAGGGCTTGGCATGTATAGGTGCTTAAGATATAGTTTCCTATCCTTTCACTCCTTTCCACAAGAGTAGGGGAGGGCTCATTAAACAGAAGAGAAGGAGAAAGAGGAGGAGGCTTCCTTATCCCCTAGGCTTCATCTGCACCTATACTCCTTACTCTCTGCTTTGGTTCTCTGTTCTTATAACTTACCTACATTTAAGTCCTAGCTCCTGGGACTTAACTATTGGCAGTTCTTCAAATGCACCAGCCAGCCTTATACCACTATGATTTTTCATATGCTATTCCTTCTCCCTGAAAGTACCTTCCCCACCGGGTGAAAACTTTCTCAGTTTTTTTTTTTTTTTTTTTTTTTTTGGAGAGAGAGAAAGAGTCTCTCTCTGTTGGCTGGAGTGCAGTGGTGTGATCTCACTGCAAACTCCACCTCCCAGGTTCAAGTGATTCTTCTGCTTCAGCCTCTTGAGTAGCTGGGATTACAGGTTCCCGCCATCATGCTTGGCTAATTTTTGTATTTTTAGTAGAGACAGGGTTTCACCCTGTTGGCCAGGTTGGTCTCGGCCTCCTGACCTCAGGTGATCTGCCTGCCTCGGCCTCCCAAAGTGCTGGGATTACAGGCATGAGGCACTGCACCCGGCCAACTTTCTCAGTTCTTAAGCCTCTGCTCAAATCTCTAAAGAGATTTTTCCAGCCACCCTCTTCTCTTCCTCCTCCAACCTGGAGAAATAATCATGTGGGCTTTTCCTTCACTGTACACCCTATGTATGTTCAACCACCATGTGGTAATGTAAAAGTGCATGAATACATGCATAAGTGCATGAATGCATCAGTGGTTGAAATATGTGGCTATACCAGTATTGTATCAGTCCCTGCCCTCAAGGATTCAAAACCTTGTAGAAGAATCAGACTTGCAAATTACTTTATGTCTTAACAAGTTACTCGGTGCTTAGTTGAAAGTAGCTTCTCCTCACCTCTGCCTCCAGATTATGAACCCCTGGAAGGTAGGGACCTTGTCTTAGGCATAATTATCCTCAGTACCCACTACAATGCTTAGACAGAGTAAGCTCTCCATGCTTTTTTGAAGCAATGAGTGAATAATTGAATCAATACATGAATGAGTTAATAGGCAAACCCCTCATGTTGTATCGGTGATATTGTCTGCCTTCTGCCCACCTGAGTCATAGGGTCTTTCCAAACTGGCTTTCTGTGGACACCCCTAGGAGGGAGCCCAGTACATTGTCCCATACAACACGCACCACTAAGGACCTGTCCTTTGGTCTAGTGTAAATCTTAACGTTTTGCTCCCCTCAAAACTTGTCGAAAATTAGGAAAGACAAATAAATAGGAAAGAAGAGAAACCACCTGTAGACAGACGGCATGCAGCCTTTGGTCTATGCCCCTCCAGACCTCTGCCTATGTTGCTTATCTGCACACAGAGTAATGATTATATGCCTAGACTCTGGAACCACACTGCCTGGGTTCAACTGCCTCTTCTGCACCTTAAGGGCTGTGTGGACTTAACTGCTTCTGCCATTTTCTCAAGTTCCTTCAGCTTGAAACATTTAATATATCAAGGTGCCATATTTGGGGGCAGCAGTGTCCTGAAGCCCATTACAAGGTTCTTAAACTCTCTATGCCTCAGTTTCTTCACCTATAAAATAGAGATAATAATGACACCTACTTTGCTGTTGTTAAAAAGGATCAATTAAGTTCATACACGTGAAGTGTTTGGTGGATAGTAATAGCTCAACACCTGTTTACTGTTCTTATTCGTACTCGTCAGTAGAAACTGCCAGTGTCCAGCCAGCGCCCTGAAGCCACTCATGATGACCAAAAAGGATGCGATCTTGTTGGTGACTCTGAGATGAATCACCCCAGGTTGCAGCTCTGAATGTTATGATTATTTCCGCCCAAAGCTGGTCTCTGTGTCAGTCCTGAGAGCAGACCTGAAGATGAAATGCAGTTCCAGCTTAAGACAGTGCTAGTTTCACTGAACCATCTCAACGTAAACAAAAGGATTAAAGCTGTTCCATGGCCCAGTTAACACCTCAGCTAGGCCAAGTTTGCCTGGATAAATAGAGATGCAGTTCATTATCAGCATTCTTTAAGCTGTGTCACCTGAATCAGGAAATGCCCCATCTCTGACAGGATGTGGGCCCTTACCATGGCACACCCGCCTGCCCAGCAAAGAGCCCCCTTCGGGTGTCTTAGAAAGGGACTTTATCACCGGCCTGGTCTTCCGAAGGCGGGACCCACACACTGCCTAGCCCAGAACGGTGTGGGGCCCTCCTGGCACCAGGAACTTGAGGCTGGTTTTGGCAAGGGCCCTGTTTCCAAAACAATCATGATGGTATTTGGTGTAGTGGAAGGACTGGGGACTTTGGAGCCTGCCAAGCCGAAGTTTGAGTCCATGCTCTGCCGTTTACCAGCTGAGTAGCTTAGAGCCCTCATTTCCTTATCGCATACAGTGATCCATGTACCTCCAGCTGCCAGGCACATAGAAGGTGTTCCTGATGTGAAAGCTGTCATTAGAAGCCCACCGAGTAGATAGCGGTGGTGACGGCACAGGGATCACAGGGAGCAAGCTTTAGTCCTGGCTGCCTTCCTCCCACTTGGCAGTGGACAGCGCTCCTGGATGAGGAAGCCAGAAGACCCCCGGCTGTGCAGATGGGGCCCTGGCTGAAACGCAATCCCCTTCCTGTCCCCAGGAGCAGGGGTAGCCCCAGCAAGCAGAGAAATAAGTCTTCTGAGAAAGTGGAGAAGAGAACTGCCTTCACGGAGGCGTAGAAGGGGTTGCAAGAATGCGGTCTGCCCCAAATCTCCCAGACTCCCACCATGAACCTCATTGTTTGACTTCGGGCTCGGGTCTCTATTCAAATGCAAACACCAGGAGGCGCCTTTGCATTGTGGCCAAGCGCATAGTGATAGGATTGACAGCAGCAGCTTCCTTGAGACCTAGAGTTGATAGGGAGGGGGGTGGCAGAAAGGGGCGTGGCAGGCCCTTGCCCAGGCAGCCAGGAGGTAATTCAGAGCCCGGCAGAAAGTGCTCAGTTTTAGCCAGAGTTAGCTCTGCCCACAGGCAAGTCTGTCCCTGCTGCAGCACCTCCTCTCTCCTCCCGGCCACACAGGGAGGACAGGCTCTGGGGAGAGGGCCGGGGGGAACCTCCTCTGGGAAAGGCAACTAAGCAGGAAGCAGGCTGCCTCATGGGAGTCTGCTCTGCCTCTGAGTGACCTTGATCAAGCCTCCTACTTCTTTGAGTCTCTGTTTCTCCATCTGTAAAATGAGGCAGGAATGGAATACATAGGGTTAGGAGAAGGGCTAATCATTAAGCACCCAATCAATGTTAGCTCTGAATAATTTTCCAGCAGAAGTGTGCAACTCAGCCCTCCAAGGAAAGGGCTGTAAGTCCATTAAAAAACAACTGGACCCAAGGTCACATGGTATCCTGGATTGTGTGCTGGAATAGAAAAGGGACGTTAGTGTAAAAGCTGGTTAAATGCAAATAAAGTTTGTAGTGTTGTTAATAATATTACCAATGTTAACTTGTTAGTTTTGGTAAATGTACCAAAGATGATGTCAACATTAGGGGACGCTGAGTAAAAGCTATATTGGAACTCTTTTTTTTCTTTTCTTTTCTTTCTTTTTTTTTTTTTTTTTTTGAAACAGGGTCTCCTTCTGTCACCCAGGTTAGAGTGTAGTGGTGAAATCTTGGCTCACTGCAACCTCTACCTCCTGGGTTCATGCAATCCTCCCACCTCAGCCTCCCTGGTAGCTGGGACTATAGGCACGTGCCACCACATCCAGCTGATTTTGTGTTTTAGTAGAGGCAGGAGTCTCACCATGTTGGGCAGGCTGGTCTTGAACTCCTGACCTCAAGTGATCCGCCTGCCTTGGCCTCCCAAAGTGCTGGGATTACAGGTGTGAGTCACTGCGCCCAGCCTCTCTGTGCTATCTTTACAAATCTTCTATAAATCTAAAATAATTTCAAAATAAAAAGTTAAAAAAATAGCAACAAGTCTTGCCACTCTGGAAAGAAAGCATTCTACAGCCACGTATTGAGGGTAATAGCTTCTATTCCTGTTATTCCACACACATATTCTTCCAAATGATACATAATAAAATATAAAATAATGACCATTTGAGCACTTACTGTGTATCAGGCATCAGACTGGATGCTTATTATACATCATCCCATTTAGTCCTGACAACAAAGGTAGGTATTTCTGTTCTCATTTTACAGAGCAGGGAAACGGAAAGTCATGACATTGTGCAGCTAGGAAATGACAGAGAATTTCTAACCATTTCTATCTGCTTCTAAAGCCCATGCTCTTTACACTGGAGGAAGGGGGAAAAATGGAGATAATTGGAGGCTGCAAGCTTTCATCTCAGACAAAACAGTCAAATTTAAGAAGCTGTGCCTCAGTGGGACCAATCTTATGGCTTAGAAACTAATTATTGTTGGGGGGGGTTGTATAGACATACCAAGTACTGCCTGAAAATTGAATTAGTCAAAGTACATCACTGTTCTTTATTATAGCAAAAAATAAAAAGAAAGAAATAGACTAAATGTCAAGCAACTGGGAATTCTACAGAGTTAGTGATGGTATACCCATACAATAAAATAGGGAGCCATTCAAAGTAATTTTGTATAATTTTATGTGTGACATTCATCAGTTAGAATACTTTGGGCTATAAGCAACAGAAAAATGCAGCTCAATCAATTTAAATTAAACAATAAGTCATTTCTTATCTTAAAAATACTCAACAATATCTGAAGCTGCTGTAGTTCCAACTATGATGTGCAGGAATGACAATATGTGGTATTTGATAGATGCAAAAGTAATTGTGGTTTTTAATGGCAAAACTGCAATTACTTTTGCACCAACTGAAAAAAGTGAGGCTGTTCCAGGTTATTCCTTTCTATCGTGAAGGACCCCATTTTCCCAAACCTGCCATCAGTCTTGCCATCACTTTAGCCAGAATTATGTCACATTCTGTCATCACCTCAGTCACTGGCCAGAGGAAGGGACTGCTATTTTAGCTAAGCCCAATTGTCTTTTACGCTGGAAATTAGAAATAGTGTCTGCCTTCCTGGAAACAGGTTGCTACTCAAAGGAGAATGGATGCCTGAATTAAAACAGGGTTTTTGTTAGGAAGGTAGAAAGGGACAGGCCAGTGCAGTGGCTCACACCTGTAATCTCAGCATGTAGGGAGGCCAAGCCAGGAGGATCTCTTAAGCCCAGGAATTTGAGACCAGCCTGGGCAACACAATGAAACCCCGTCTCTACAAAAAAAAAATTTAAAAAAAAATGTAAAAATTAGTTGGGCATGGTGGAACAGGTTCATGGTCCCAGATATTTGGGAAGCTGAAGTGGGAGGATAGCTTGAGCCTGGGAGGTCAAGGCTGAAGTAAGCTGCGATCACACCACTGCACTTTGGCCTGGGCAATAGAGCGAGACCCTGCCAAAAAAAAGAAGAAAGAAAAGAGAGAAAGAAAGAAAGGAAGGAAGGAAGGAAGGAAGGAAGGAAGGAAGGAAGGAAGGAAGGAAGGAAGGAAGGAAGGAAGGAGGGAAAAAAGAAAGAAAGAGAAAAAGAAAAGAAGACAAAAGCTGCTGTGTGAGAAACCAGTAGTTTACTGCTGTGACTATTGAAATGGAAAAATGGGCTGGGCGCGGTGGCTCATGCCTGTAATCCCAGCACTTTGGGAGGCTGAGGCCAGTGAATCATGAGGTCAGGAATTTGAGACCAGCCTGGACAACATGGTGAAACCCCATCTCTATTAAAAATACAAAAATTAGCTGGGCGCGGTGGCGGGAGCCTGTAAATCTCAGTTACTGAGGCAGGTGAATCGCTAGAGAAGGCGGAGTTTGCAGTGAGCCAAGATTGCGCCACTGCACTCTAGCCTGGGCGACAGGGCAAGACTCCATTTCAAAAAAAAAAAAAAAAAAAGGCCGGGCGCGGTGGCTCAAGCCTGTAATCCCAGCACTTTGGGAGGCCGAGACAGGTGGATCACGAGGTCAGGAGATCGAGACCATCCTGGCTAACACAGTGAAACCCCGTCTCTACTAAAAAAAACACAAAAAACTAGCCGGGCGAGGTGGCGGGCGCCTGTAGTCCCAGCTACTTGGGAGGCTGAGGCAGGAGAAGGGCGTAAACCCGGGAGGCGGAGCTTGCAGTGAGCTGAGATCCGGCCACTGCACTCCAGCCTGGGTGACAGAGCGAGACTCCGTCTCAAAAAAAAAAAAAAAAGAAAAGAAAAAAGAAAAGAAAAGAAAAAAAGAAATGGAAAAATGGCTGTAGCGTGTTATTGAGTGTAAAAAGGAGAACACATTTCAGAAAAACTCAATATGATGATCCTATTTAAGTAAAACAATTCATACATTTATGCATGTAAATACATAGAGAAATATCTTAAAGGATATTCTTCAAAAATTAACAATTAGTTATCTCTAGGCTATGAGGTTTTAGGAATATTTTACGTTATTTGGACTAGGCTTAATTCTTTGTGTTTAGCTGTATTGAATTATTTACCATGAGTGTGTGCTTTTCTAACAAAAACAATAACTATTTCTTTGGGAGATTTTTGTTGTGTTTTATATTGGAAAGAACTTTGTGTGGAAAAGGTTAGGAACTGCTGTTTTAGACTTTGGAGACTTTTCTGATGAGTTAAAAATTATAACAGGGGGCTTGTTCGGTTTTGCCTTACAAAATTTTTATTTATTTTCATGCCAGTTTCAAAATAGCCACAAATTATTTGACATTCCTTCTATTGAAATGTGGAGTCTATGTCATTTCTACCTAAACCTGAATGACTATCTTGAACCATAGAGTATGTCAGAAATGACACTGTGTCTAAGTCACAAGATCATGCAGTTCCCATCTTGCTCCCTGGAACATGAACACATGGACTTTTTTTTTTTTTTTTTTTTTTAGTCGGAATCTTGCTCTGCCACCGAGGCTGAACTGCAGTGGCATGATCTTGGCTTACTGCAGCCTCCGCCTACTGGGTTCAAGTGATTCTCCTGCCCCAGCCTCCTGAGTAGATGGGACTACAGGCACGCACCCCCATACCTGGCTAATTTTTGTATTTTTAGTAAAGACTGGATTTCACCATGTTGACCAGGCTGGTCTCAAACTCCTGACCTAAGGTGATCTGCCCACCTCGGCCTCCCAAAGTGCTGGGATTACAGGTGTGAGCCACTGTGCCTGGCCGAACATGGACTTTTGAAGACTCAAGTCTGCATGTAAGAAGTCTGACTAGCTGCGACCATGTTGAGAGGAAGCCCAAGCCACATGGAGTGGCCACACGTAAGCCACTCTGGTCAACAGTCCCAGCTGAGTCCAGCCAGGTGTCAGACATGTGAATGAAGAATGATTTTAATCCCCAACCATTTGAGTTACGTGCAGCCATTCAAATCTTCCCCGCTGAGGCCCCAGATAATCATGGAGCAGAGGTGAGTCCTCACTGTGCTCTGTCCAAACTCTTGCCCCAGAGAAACTATGAGCCTAAAACCATGGCTGTTATTTCACACAACTCAGGGGCCATTTGTAACATAGCAGCATACAATGGCACAATTTGTTTGTCCATGTGTTTATTTTTAATGCTATAGATCTGTTCTCCAAGGCACAGGTATGGAGCCCAAAGGTTTGTTCTTGAACATGTCAGAGAAGCTGAGGGCAAGAAGATGCAGCAGGTAGAAAGGCACTGGGAGTCACAAAAATTTTCCACACTCAGGCTGGAGGGACGGGCAGGATAGAGACACGCATCACTGAGACGCTACTCAGATGGGAGTAAGGCAAGAAGGATGAGGTCTGGCTGGGCACGGTGGCTCACACCTGTAATCCCAACACTTTGGGAGGCCAAGGCAGGAGTATCACCTGAGATCAGAAGTTCGAGACAAGCCTGGCCAACATGGCAAAACTCCATCTCTACTAAAAATACAAAAATTAGCCGGATGGGGTGGTGAGTGGCGCCTATGATCCCAGCTACTTGAGAGGCTGAGGCAGGAGAATCGCTTGAACCTGGGAGGCTGAGGTTGCTGTGAGCCAAGATCGTGCCACTGCACTCCAGACTGGGCAACAGACGACTTCATCTCAAAAAAAAAAAAAAAAAAAAAGAAGGGTGAGGTTTATGTCACCAGTGTTACAGGCAACAAGAGGGAAAAGGAGACATCTTGAGAAATGGCTCAGAGCAGCATGGGCTGCTGGGAAAATCCAAAAAGCACAAGAGTTGTCGAGACTGAGAATAATTTCCACCCATCAGCTGGGTGACTTTGGGCAAATTACTCAACCTCCTTCTAAAATAGAGAGCCCTGACAGTCTAGGGAATGTTCATGAGCTCAGCTCATGCGTGTGAAGTCCAGTGGATGTGTGCGCAAGGCCTCTCCCCTACGTGGGGGAGAGATGTGCTCCAAGGACAAACACCCCCTTTTTGTTTTTATGGTTATATTTAAGATTAAAGATCCTAGTCACTTTAAAATACACACACACACACACATATACATATATATATGTAGTGGTAGTCATTGGCTAGGTAGGAACACGGTGAAGAGGAAAGAGGAGGGAGTGTTGGAAAGGGAAGAAAGTGTTAGGAAAATAACAGCAGGCAGGAAAACTGTCCAGACAGCAGGGAGACTGATTTGGAAGCCCAACCGACCCAGAGTCAGAAAGACCTTGGTTTCACCCTGGCATGGCTTCTTCCTGGCCAGGCTGCTTTGAAAAACCTCCCCGGACTTGGGTGTGCTCCTCTGTGAAAGGAAGAGGCTGATGAGCCAGACCTGGGAGGGCTGTGACCATGTTAGGGTGCTCTGAATTCCAGCACCTGTCACGTAGAGGGGCTGATGTCATGTCAGCACCTGCTTTCTGTGCACGCCTCCCTCATCCCACAGGCCAGCTGGACTTTTTATCTCAGCAAGAAAGGCCCTCTGTGAAGGCTGACCACTTTCCTACGGAGATCTCTGGGCATCAGCCACTCACGTTAAATTCCCACATGAACTCCTTCCCCAAACAACAAGAGGGTACTATCCATCTTCGCCTGTTGTCTTCCCTTATTGCCCCTGCCACCCCTATCTTACTGGTGGCCTCAGTTTCCCCACACACCCTACTGGCTCCTGTCCTCAATGCTCATGCTTTGGGTCCCCACCCCATGGCGTGTTCCCCTTAGCCTCACTTAGTTACATCCTTCCAGGCCCACCCTGAGCCACCAAAACAGCCCCTCACTGATCTACCAGCTCCATGCCTTAGCCCCAGGGCTCACTGCTTCACAGCAGCCAGAATGGTTTCTTTTTAACACAAAAATTATGTCATGTCACTCCTGTCCCAAGACTCTCCACCATAGCCTGCATCCTTAGAATAAACCCTGAAATTCCTTCCCCAGCCTCCAGGCCCTAGCTACTCTCTAGTCACTTCTCCACCATTGTCCCCTCCCTCACCGCTCTGCAGCCATGCTGGCCTCCTCACTCTCTAGAGGGCACACTGAGCCTGCGAATGTTTTTCCCAGCTCCCCAACACCTGCTATTTTCTCCTGGTTAAGGCCAAGCTTCAGATTCCTTCATCTCTTCAGAGAGGCCTTTTGGGACCACCATCTGACCCCACTCAGCTCCACTCACTTCCACCACTTTATCTTATCAAAGCTTTTTTATAGCTCATATCAGAAAATATCTGATTTATGGATTGATTATCTATGATTAACTGTACACACACACACATATATGCATGAGACAGAATCTCCCTCTGTTGCCCAGGCTAGAGTATAGTGGCACCATCACAGCTCACTGAAGCCTGGAACTCCTACACTGGGCTCAAGTGATCCTCCCATCCTGGGCTCAAGTGATCCTCCCTCTTCAGCTTCCCAAGTAGTAGGACTACAGGCACACACCACCATGCCCAGCTAATTTTTACATTTTTTGCAGGGACAGGGTCTTGCTATGGTGCGCAGGCTGGTCTCCAACTCTTGGCCTCAAGCAATCCTCCCACTTCGGCCTCCCAAATTGCTGGGATTACAGGTGTGTGCCACTTCAACTGGCAACAATATACATTAACAGCAATCAATTATTAATATTATTGATTAACAAATTACATATTTCTATCTAGTAATAGTATTCTGATATTGGTCTCCCTCCACTAGAATGAAAGCCCCTTGAGGAGAGGGACTCTTTCCTGGCCATCTTTGCATCCCCAACACCAACAAAAGCTCATATGTGTTGATTGACTTCCAAGGACTGCCTACTTGAAGACGCTCCTCCTGACTGTCTCCACCCTCTCCAACTTCTCCATCCTTGGAGTCCCTAAAGTGCTGATTTGGCACTACTCCCATATCACTTACAGTGGCACTTTGTGTTCAGATGTGTCCTGCCTCCCAGGTACATTTTAAGTTTCTCCGTCTTCAATGTCTCTCTGACCCTGCCCCACCCCCACATAGTTCCTAGCACAGGGCCCTTGCACAATGTAGATGCTCCAAAAAAAATTATTTTTTATCTGGTTGGCTGGTTGGCACTTTTATCCTCTCTTCAGTCCCCATCTCACTCCCTTGAGCTGAAAGTTTATCCCTAATTGTTTTCCTCTTGTGGTGAGTGTCACGATTACTCCCTCTTGTTGCTTAGATTGTGATATGAACTTCACTCTCTGTGAAAGTATGTTCACGAGGGTTCACTTAGGAAGTGAGTTTCCTGATTTCATGTCCAATGTAAACAGAAGCAAATATGTAATTATCAAGCATTATTACCACTTGTAATTACCCCGACTTCTCAGTCAACATTGTGAACTAAAGAAATGAGCGTGAAGAGTAGAGTGTTTAAAATTTGCCCTCTTGTCCCTTAAAATATTTATTTTTCAATCATGACTCCAAATAGTTTAATTATATCTGGTTACCTAATTAGTGCATGTGTGTGGAATTTACAGGCCATCCAGAGTAAAGCTTTGTAACTTTCCAAATGTCTGCATTTCACTGAGTGTCCCATCAAATATTTCCAAGTATTCATTTCCGAGGCACTGTTCCTAGACTGCTAAACACCACCATCAACAGCATCTCTGTAGCAGTTAAGAAGCTCCCTGAGTTAATTCACGGAAGTATTTCCCAGGAGCACAGCATCGTGGAGGGCTCCACTTATAGACCAGAGTATTTTTTAGTGTGGCCCAAGGGCTGTCATCAGAATGACGTGGAATATTTTTCAAATGCTGATTCTCTGGGTCAGGCCAGAATTGTCAAATTCACATCCCAGAGGATACAGCTAAAGAATCTACATTTTAACAAACTCCCTGGGTCAGTCTCATTCACAGTGAAACGTCACTGAGAGAGCCACTTTCCCACTCTATCCTGGACCTGTGTCTTGCTTCCATGTCTGCTGTGGAATAAGCAAAAGGAATGTCAGTGCAAACAAAAGCACAGCTTCCTGTAGAACACTGCAAATCTGGTCTCTTGGAACTCTGAAATATGTCTCCCAGAGAATCAATAATGATACCTGTGCTAGTTAGAATGCCTGTTAGTTGGCTCCTACAAAAGTCAAAGTAACAGTGGCAGGCTGGGCTCAGTGACTCACACCTGTAATCCCAGCACTTTAGAAGGCCAAGGCGGGTGGATCGCTTGAGTCCAGGAGTTTGAGACCAGCCTGGGAAACATGCTGAAACTTCATCTCTACAAAAAATACAAAAATTAGCCAGGCATGGTGGTGCACACCTGTAATCCCAGCTACTCAGGAGGCTGAGGTGGGAGGATTGCTTGAGCCTGGGAGATCAAGGCTGCAGTGAGCCATGATTGCAGCAGTGCACTCCAGCCTGGACAAAAGAAGAAGACCCTGTCTCAAAAAACAAAACAAAACAAAATCACCAACAACAATAAAGTAACAGTGGCTTAAAAAGACAGATTATTTCTCTCTCCAGTAACAGTTTAGGTGCATGTATTAGTCCATTTTCACACTGCTATAAAGAACTACTTGAGACTGGGTAATTTATGAAGGAAAGAGATTTAATTGACTCACAGTTCTGCATGGCTGGTGAGGCCTCAGGAAACTTACAATCATTGTGGAAGGAGGAGAGGAAGCAAGGCACGTCATACATGGTGGCAGGAGAGAAAGAGCACGCAGGAGAAACTGCTGCTTATAAACCATCAGATCTCATGAGAACTCTCTCACTATCATGAGAACAGCATGGGGGAAACCACCTCCATGACTCAATCACCTCCCACCAGGTTCCTCCCTGTACATATGGGGATTACAATTTGAGATGAGATTTGGGTGGGAACACAGAGCCAAACCATATCAGTGCAGGCAGGCAGGGCTTATGTGATGCTGAAGACTCTTCTATCTTGTTGTGTTCCCATACTCAACACACAACCTCTGTCTCATATCCTAAGATACCTGTTCCAGATCCAACCACCATGTCTATATTCCAATCAGTGAGAAAGGGGAGTGGAGAGTATGCCTCTTCCCTCTAAGGGCATAATCCTGAAGTTGTACACATCATGCTCTTCTGGCAACTTCTAGCTGCAAGGGATATTGAGCAATATACACCCTGCTCTTTTCCTGTGCTCAGAATAAATTTGGAAGTTCTACTAAAGGAAGAAAATACATGTTGGATAACAACTAGCAGTCATTTGCCCAAGTACCTTCAATAAAGTAATCTGACTCATCAGGATGTTTGTGTGTGTGTCCATAGCTCAGTATTCCAGTACCCTTCTGACTACTTTAAAATTCAGCTACTTTCTTTCAGTGATAGGGTTGCCAGATAAAGTAGAAAACACCTAGTTATATTTTAATTTTAGGTAAACCACAAATAACTTTTAATGTAACAGTGTCTCGAATGTTCAGATTTAACTGATTATTCTGTATTTTTATTAGCTAAATCTGACAACATTATGTAGTCAGGGACCAGACATTGAGATACCAGGAAATAAACATGTGTTTTTCATCCCAAAGGGTGGGAAGTGGGTCTTTTTAGCAGTTCTATGCCAAGAAGCCTGTTCATTCCCTCCTAAATAATCAGGCTTCTGCAGTGAAATAGTCCCTTCCATGGAGAAGAGAGTTAAGAGTTGGGAATGAACCATGAGGCAGCAGAAGTGTGGACAATGTGCAAACAGGTGGAAGCTGTCAATGCGAGCCAGGATGGGCACAAAGCAAATCAGCAGTAGTAGACAAAGAGAGCACCTGTGACCCAGAGAAGATGACCCAAATCAGAGAAATCAGCACATCTTGTAGACCAGGCATAATTTCCAGGGAAAACAGGCTGATTCCAGAAATGCAGGAGCACAGGCACAAGACAGAGCAAGCCATAAGATTCTGCAGCAAAGGCAACAGAGACCTCATAACAGAATAACCAGATTGCAGCTTTCTAGGGAAGAACCCCTAGTGAACAAAATTTTGTCACAATTTAAGTAGTTTACAGACCCCAAAAAACACACTGAGCTTAAATGAATCATCTAGTTCAAACCCCCAAGTTGTAGAGTGTGTCTGTAGGGCACCACTGTGGAGGCATGTGCTGGCTGGGACAGTAACCAAGCCATCCTGGACCAGCCATTTACAACCACTGCCAACCCTTGCCTTATTTCCTCCACCTTCATCTTCCCCAGGTGGGACTGACAACAAGCTGTCCTGAGTTCCCCAGCCCCATTTCTGACAAGGTTGGAGTGGATATGGATGGCCTTCTCCCTAGGCCTCACTCTGAAACTCTTGACCACGCCCCAGATCTTGCTGCAGAGTCCCAGCTACAGTGGCCATCATGGTTAGTTTCCAGACTGAGGTCATAGTGCACTTGCTCCCTCTGAACTGGACTCCTCTTCACATCTTGCTCTATGATGTTGTCCCTACCAACAAGGACAGTCATCAGAACTAGACCTGAGATTGCTGCACCAATCAGTGGTTCTCCGTCAACAGGGGCACATCAGAACTACTCATGGGGTTTTTTCAAAATCCAAATGACCAGACCACACCCTAAACCTACTTGCTGTCTTGGGGAAGGGTCCATGAGTATGTGTAGTTTTTGAAAGTTCTATGGATGATTCTGATGTGCTCCCTAAGTGAAGAACCCCTGCTCAAGACACTGCCTTGAACTAGGGAAGCTTCTGTAGCAGGCTTAGTTCCCTAATTCCCAAACCGCCCTCTCTCCTTCCCCTCTGCTGCTGTGATGCCAGAATGCAAACATGCCTTGCCCCTGAGTTATGACACACAGCTCCCTGGGGATAGTAAGTGGGGGAAGGGAGATGTGCAAATTTAAATTAAATTTACACTTGTCCAGCAGGTTAGGTGTTAGCTAGCTCTTTGTTAAGAGCAGATAAAAACTTCCCATGGTGAGAGTAATTTATTCTCAAAAATATCCTTAATGAATTAAAGTCCTAAGTTAAGAACTGTAGACAGAAATTGTTGGCAGTGACTGCAAGTGATCTGAGCCGTCCTACTGACAATCGGGGCTCAGGGACTCCTCACTATCCTCCATTTGTCCTGCCTGTTCTGAGCCCCCTCTGAAAATTGAGGCTAGGTGGGACAGAGAATTAAATAACTGGTGTCATAGAATATGGTGATTACATCCATATAGCTACATCTATGCATATATTAGCTACAATGTACAATCATATTGACTATCGATCTCCTTGCCATAGAAAATGAAAAGAGAAAACACAATAGGAAAGCCACATTTCCTTTTATTTCCTCCCATCATCTCAAGCCTTACTCAGCATCCCCAGCCCTGTGGTGCACTCCTCAGACCCAATCTCATCTCCAGTTCACACCCTTCTACTTGGCTGGGTCTCTGGGACTGCATATTGATGTACCACCAACCCAGTCATTCAATATGATTCTGTCAGTTCACTGCATGTTTAGTCAGCACAACACCAAACATCAAGTTTACCTGTTTTCTTTGAAATTAACCAGGTATTGTTCTGCTGGAGATATTGAATCAACATGGTATACGTAGACACAGCATGACCTTACACTATAATGAAAGCTGCCCCTGTGCTCTGTCTGGCAGGATCGAAGGCTACTTTTCCTCAGCCTTCTTCTAGTTGCCCTGTGCCCTTCACACTCAGCCCCTGGCTCTTCAAACTCAATTCATGTTACCGTCACCAAGGGTTTTCCCATTTCTACCTTGGAACCTAAAGAATTAGAGATTGCCCTTTGAGACACATCTACCCACTCATTCATCCATCCATTACTGAGCACTTACCACATCCAAGATATTTGAAACACAGCACTTCTTCAGATCTAAAACCTAGATGCGGTGGCTCACACCTGTAATCCCAGCACTTTGGGAGGCTGAGGCAGGCAGATCATCTGAGATCAGGAGTTCGAGAGCAGCCTGGCCAATATGGTAAAACCCTCTCTCTACTAAAAATACAAAAATTAGCTGAGCGTGGTGGCAGGCACCTGTAATTCCAGCTACTCAGAAGGCTAAGGCAGGAGAATCACTTGAACCCAGGAGGCGGAGGTTGCAGCGAGCCTAGATCACACCACTTTACTCCAGCCTGGGTGATAGAGTGAGACTCAGGCTCAAAAAAAAAAAAAAAAAACAAAAACAAAACCCTAGAACCTGTACTGGGGTGCAGTGTCAATAAGGGTTTTTAGTTGAAGACTACAGAACCCTCTGTAGTGTAAGCACAAAGGAATTTACCAGTTTACTAGAGTATATTGGACAGCTTGCAGAATTTCCAAAAGAGTCAGGCTTGGATGTTACACACCCAGAAAAAAATATACCTTATGACAAACCCACAGCCAATATCATACTGAATGGGCAAAAGCTGGAAGCATTCTCCTTGAAAACTGGCACAAGACTGGGATGCCCTCTCTCACCACTCCTATTCAACATAGTGTTGGAACTTCTGGCCAGGGCAATCAGGAAAGAGAAAGAAATGAAGGGTATTCAATTAGGAAAAGAGGAAGTCAAATTGCCCCTGTTTGCAGATGACATGATTGTTTATATAGAAAACCCCATCATCTCAGCCCAAAATCTCCTTAAGCTGATAGGCAACTTCAGCAAAGTCTCAGGATACAAAATCAATGTGCAAAAGTCTCTAGCACTCTTATACACCAATAACAGACAAACAGCCAAATCATGAGTGAACTTCCATTCACAATTGCTTCAAAGAGAATAAAATACCTAGGAATCCAACTTACAAGGGATGTGAAGGACCTCTTCAAGGAGAACTACAAACCACTGCTCAATGAAATAAAAGAGGACACAAACAAATGGAAGAACATTCCATGCTCATGGATAGGAAGAATCAATATTGTGAAAATGGACATACTGCCCAAGGTAATTTATAGATTCAATGCCATCCCCATTAAGCTACCAATGACTTTCTTCACAGAATTGGAAAAAACTACTTTAAAGTTCATATGGAACCAAAAAAGAGCCCGCATTGCCAAGACAGTCCTAAGCCAAAAGAACAAAGCTGGAGGCATCATGCTACCTGACTTCAAACTATACTACAAGGCTACAGTAACCAAAACAGCATGGTACTGGTACCAAAACAGAGAGATAGACCAATGGAACAGAACAGAGCCCTCAGAAATAATCCCACACATCTACAACCATCTGATCTTTGACAAACCTGACAAAAACAAGAAATAGGGAAAGGATTCCCTATTTAATAAACAGTGCTGGGAAAACTGGCTAGCCATAAGTAGAAAGCTGAAACTGGATCACCTCCTTACACCTTATACAAAAATTAATTCAAGATGGGTTAGAGACTTAAATGTTAGACCTTAAACCATAAAAACTCTAGAAGAAAACCTAGGCAATATCATTCAGGACATAGGCATGGGCAAGGACTTCATGTCTAAAACACCAAAAGCAATGGCAACAAAAGCCAAAACTGACAAATAGAATCTAATTAAACTAAAGAGCTTCTGCACAGCAAAAGAAACTACCATCAGAGTGAATAGGCAACCTATAGCGTGGGAGAAAATTTTTGCAATCTACCCATCTGACAAAGAGCTAATATCCAGAATCTACAAAGTACTCAAACAAATTTACAAGAAAAAACAAACAACCCCATCAAAAAGTGGGCAAAGGATATGAACAGACACTCCTCAAAAGAAGATATTTATGCAACCAACAGACACATGAAAAAATGCTCATCATCACTAGCCATAGAGAAATGCAAATCAAAACCACAATGAGATACCATCTCACACCAGTTAGAATCGCGATCATTAAAAAGTCAAGAAACAACAGGTGCTGGAGAGGATGTGGAGAAATAGGAACACTTTTACACTGTTGGTGGGACTGTAAACTAGTTCAACCATTGTGGAAGACAGTGTGGCGATTCCTCAAGCATCTAGAACTAGAAATACCATTTGACCCAGCCATCCCATTACTGGGTATATACCCAAAGGATTATAAATCATGCTGCTATAAAGATACATGCACACATATGTTTATTGTGGCACTATTCACAATAACAAAGACTTGGAACCAATCCAAATGTCCATCAACGACAGACTGGATGAAGAAAATGTGGCACATATACACCATGGAATACTATGCAGCCATAAAAAAGGATGAGTTTATGTCCTTTGTAGGGATGTGGATGCAGCTGGAAACATCATTCTCAGCAAATTATTGCAAGAACAGAAAACCAAACACGGCATGTTCTCACTCATAGGTGGGAATTGAACAATGAGAACACTTGGACACAGGAAGGGGAACATCACACACCGGGGCCTGTTGTGGGGTGGGGGTGGTGGGGAGAGATAACATTAGGAGATATACCTAACGTATATGACGAGTTAATAGGTGCAGCACACCAACATGGCACATGTATACATATGTAACAAACCTGCACATTGTGCACATGTACCCTAGAACTTGAAGTATAATAAAAAAGAAAAAAAGTACCTTATCATCAACACCTCAGGACTATCCTAGCGGTATTCCTATTTCTGCACTCTCTGTTGCTGCAGGCTATAATACCAGAGACTGAACGCTTGGCAAAGCTGCTACCTGGTTTCAGAAGAATCAAATGCCTCTACCCTCATGCTCGCCAGGACAGCCTCCCTGTATGTGGCCTCCATCTTAGTTTCTCTCTTCTACCTCCACGTGTCAGGTAAACAAAGCCATTTCCTGGAAACTTGGTCACATAAGCTTACTGCAAAAATTTCTCAGAACATGGTTTTGTCTTTCTATCCTCTATAGTAATGAAGAGTATAAAACGGGGAGTTTTGAGGATGTAGAGAGAAAGTCAGAGGAGACTTCATGGGTGACTAAATGTGAAACCTTGAAAGGGGAGTAGTTGTTCATCCAAAGGATAAGAAAATCCAGGCAGAAAGAAAAGCTTGAGATAAGGCATGGATGCGTGGAAGAATGGAGAAGTTTGGGGAAAGATAAGATATTTAGTATGGCTGGAGCGTTGGTGAATGTGCTGAGGATGGGGTCGGGGGAGAGGAACAAAGACAGATGAGCCAAGAAAGTAGGCAGTGAGTAAACTGAGAGGGGTCCTGTTTGCCCTTAGAAGCGTGGCTTCTCCCTGACTAAGCTCAGATTCAGGTGGTTTCTCTAGAGCTAACCAAAGCCTGCAAATTGTCAATTAGGTGTTTCTGCCCCAACCATAGACCCTGACTTTAATCTTTGCCTTGTAAAGTAGCACCATATGTAAGTCCATTCAGGGTGCTATAAAAAACAAAACAAAACAAAAGTACCGGAAACTGGATGGCTTCTGAAAAACAGAAATTTATTTCTTACAGTTCTGAAGGTTGGGAAGTCCGAGATCAAGGTACCAGTAGATTCGGTATCTGGTGAAGGCCTGTTTTCAGATAGATGGCGACTTCTTGTTCTGTCCTCACATGGTAGAAGAGGCAAGGCAGGTCTCTGGGGCTTCTCTTTTATAAGGGCAATAATCCCATTCACGGGGCCCCGCTGTCATGACCTAATCACCTCCCAAATACTGTCACCTTGTGGGGGCAAGATTTCAGCATATGAATTTGGGGAGGACACAGGCATTCACACCATGGCATCCCCTAACAACATTGTACCTACTGGGCAAAACACAAACACATACATCCACAACACTTTCAACAGAGTTAGTTAGTTCCATAAACAGAGAAGTGTTCTCTTCATCTTTTCAGAATATTTCAGTTGTTCCAATATTCAAAAGTATAAAGGCAAAATATGATCAAGATGACTTTTCTGTTCAACCACCTCTACCTTGTCCCAATTTTACGACGCTTTCCCTAACAGGGCCATGTTGTTACACTCGAAAGGGGACTCAGCCCTCCATCAAGGCAAGGTAGGCATTGCTTCTTTTTCACCTTTTGAGGTGTCTTCTCAGTCACAGTGTTCTTTCCTTCTCTGAGAAACACATCCTTTCCTCCCACCAGGGCCCTATATAATTCTGCCTCGGGCCAAAACTGATTCAACTGGGTTATGAACTCCTGATCCAAGCTGAGTAAAGTGGATTCTATTTCTTATAAATTTAGAAATCATTCATTCTTCCATTCAACAAATATTTATTGAACCCTGACTTTAAATTAAGCATTGTTCTAGAAGCTGGGGCTATAGTGGATACATTTTCTCCTGAGACCGCATTGCATCATTCTGGGTTCAGTTAGACATCTGTGCTTCTTTATGCATTCCCTCTCTTTGTTTCAGCTGACTTAGTAGGTGTCTATCCTTTGCAACAACAAAAAAATCATTTCTAAGACAATTTCACATCGTTATTCATGATAGGAAATGCCTTATTTTCATTCTTTAGGCTTTCAAAGCCATTTTTTCACAGTAAAGAACCTGAGAAATCTCTCCAAAATTTTAATTTAGGTAAATTTTTGTTGATTGCTCAAATTTGGTCTAAAAAATCTTTAATTTTGAGCTTGAGACTGTTATCCAATATAGGATACCATAGACGACATTGAGTAATGTATCAAAGCCTTCCACTGGTGAACATACACCAAAATCTCTGTCTTTTATTAATCACACAATAGACCACCTACAGAGAGAGAGAGAGAGAGAGAGCACCTGTAATAGACTCTTGTGTAAGGAAGCAAAATAGAAAAGCAGAAAATTTGATTAGAAGTGTGTGGTTTGCAAGACAAATTTGAGTTTAAATACCCCTTCCCCTAGTGATCTTGGGGAATTTCAAATCTATAAAAAATGAGACAGTATCACAATATTTCACAAGACTATTGTGAGAATTCAAGTAAATAAGGATGTGTATAAAGACCCTAGCACGTAAATGATCATCACTAAATAGGTAGTTATTATTTATTATTAGGATCTTTATTGAGCTGCAGTGGATATGTAAATAAATATAGGTATGTACTCATGATGCACAGGTATCCACCTGTGTATAGCAGTTGCAATACTTCCCTTGCCTAAGGAGAAACTGAAATGGTAGTTTAGGCCAAGAGATGATTCAGACCCATGTGTATGACTAATTACAGTACTTAACAAGAAATTGTAATCATATCCAATGATGTAGCTAGAGGTGTGAGTTTCTGCTAACTCAGGATCTGGTGTCACCTTCAACAAACCCCCCTCATTCTGAATGCATCTAGAAGCTCTAAATGCTTTGCTGGAAATTGAAAGGGTAGTGCCTTAGTCCATGAGGGCTTCTATAACAAAATACCATAGATAGGGTGGCTTATAAACAACAGAAATTTATCCTTATGGTTCTGGAGCCTGGGAAGACCAAGATCAAGGTGCTAGTAGATTCTGTGTCTGATAAGGATTCATTTCCTGGTTCATAGATGACGCTTCTTTAGTGTATCCTTGCATGACGAAAGGAGGCAAGGCAGCTCTCCGGAGCCTCTTTTATAAGGGTACTAATTCCATCCATGAGGACTGCACCTTCATGATCTAGTTGCCTCCCAAATGCCTTACCTCCTAATATCATCACATTGATGATTAGGTTTCAATACATGAATTTGGGGAGGATGCAAACATTCAGACCACAGCAGGTAGGGAGGGAAATGGGATGGTGATTCCATTTCTCTACTACCCAAAGGCTGATTGATATCAAGGAAGGAGTGTAGAACTCTTCTTTACCCCCAGGGTCTTTGAAAATGACTATTTGGGAAAACAGTAATGATACCACGTGTGATCACCACAGGTACCGCACATTGGGCCAGCATTCACCAGTACTACTGTGGACTGTTAAGGGTCACCAGTTAAAAGTGCTGACTCTGAAGTTTGACTTTCAGAATTCAAATTTTGACTATGCCTCTTGACTTTGGTCTAGTTTCTTAGCTTTCCTAAAATGTGGCTTTCCCCTTATGTAAATGGTCATGATGATATTAATGTGTGCTGCACTAGTTTCCTGTGACTGCTGTAAAATATATTATAATCTTGGTGACTTAAAACAACAGAAATTTATTCTCTCCCAATTCTGGAGGCCAGAGGTCCAAAGTCAATTTTACCAGCTGAAATCAAGATATCAGTAAGGCCACAGTCCCTCCAGAGGCCTTAGGGGAGAATCCACTTCTTGCCTCTTCCAGTTCCTGGTGGCTTCCCGAATTTCTTGGCTTGTGGCCTCATTATTCCAATTTCTGCCACCTCCATGGTCACATTATCTTCTTCTCTTCTGTGTGTCAAATATTCCTCTACATCCCTCTTTTTTTTTTTTTTTTTTTTTTGACAAAGAGTTTCACTCTTGTTGCCTAGGCTAGAGTGCAATGGCGCGATCTTGGCTTGCTGCAACCTCTGCCTCCCAGGTTTAAGCGATTCTCCTGCCTCAGTCTCCCAAGTAGCTGGGATTACAGGCATTCGCCACGACACCTGGTTAATTTTGTATTTGTAGTAGAGATGGGATTTCTCCATGTTGGCCAGGCCGGTCTCGAACTCCTGACCTCAGGTGACCTGCCCACCTTGGCCTCCCAAAGTGCTGGGATTACAGGCTTGAGCCACCGCACCCAGCCTTACCTCCCTCTTATAGGGATGTATGTGGTTGCATTCGAGTCCACCCTGATAATCTGGAATAATCTTCCCATCTGCAAAGACCCTTTTCTTTGCCTATAAGGGAACATTTACAGGTTCCAGGGATTCTGACATGGATATCTTTTGGGGGGCTATTTATAGGCTACCACATCAGCCTTGTAGTCTTATTGTGAGGGTTGAATGAAATACACCAATAAAGCAACAATATACCAATATACCAACCGTGGCAACATTGGGAGTGTTTAGTAAGCATTGTCTGCTATTACCAGGCAGATGTTGCTGACTGCAAGGTGATCTTGAAGGAATTTAGCCCAAAGAGGGATAGAGGAAGACAGGAAGGGAACTGGTTGGTGGTAGCTGACCTTCCTCAATTACACATAAGAATCCAAATGTTTTATTTTGATACTCTTTGCCTGTGACTTTCACAAACACCTCTGTAGGGCATAACTGCTTGTGTGATTGATAAGTTGGGGGATATTGAAAGGAATCCAGAAATTGATGCCAAAGGACTTATTTTCCTGTTCTTATTAATCCATATTTGAAAATAACGTATTCATAGAAATTTCATTTCTACTCAAATTCCAAAATGAATAATCTTCAAATTCTGAATAAAGAAAACCTCCTTGTTCTGGAAATTTTTTAATTTTTCATTTTAGTTTCTAATTTCTTCTGTAATATTTAAAACAACCTGGGCATATTTGTGCACTCAATATTCACTTAAAATTGTTCTTTGTTCTGTCACCCAAAATCCCTGTTGGTTTCAAAGAGAAAGAATACAGATCAAGATCGAATATTTTAATAGCTTCTCATTTTCCCATAGCATTGGCAGGTAAGCCGTCAACACTGAGAATAAATTGACAATTACAAAGCACTTTCTGAGACATTACTTCATTTAAACCTACAAATACTCCTACAGATGGACAAGTATCATGAGTCTCTAGCTCTCTTTTTTTTTTTTTTTTTTAGATCTAGAAAATGAAGTAAAAAACTTAAGGCTCAGAAAGTGTAACAACTGAATGAAAGGCAGAACTGGACTGGAACTTGAAGATCTTGACTCCTAATGACACCATTGACAAAGGAGAGGAAAAGAGGATGGAATAAGGTAACCTTGAGCGAAGACAAAGGGTTGGCTGGAAATTCAAGCCTGGAGATGTCTGAAAGAAGAAAGGCAAACATGTAAAATGAAGGAAGTCAAAATCCCAAGTCAACCTCCTGTTGGCTTCTGGTTTACAAATGGGAAGATTAGATGCCAATGAGCCAGTGATGTGATGCATTTGACCACGTTCCCTTTGATTCCTTCATTGAGCCCAGTGAAATTGCCTTCACACAATACAGGAAAGGGAGTGCATGACCTTATTTGCTAGCTCTTTTTCTTAACCACATCCTCTCACCTGAGCAGGTATCTGAGTAGGTGAGAGATTTTTCTCACGACATGGATAATTGACTGCCCTTGTTTTCTCCCAGAAATATTTCTTCCAAGAAATTGAAAGCCAGAGCACATACAGATTAATCAGGAGTTGAGGACAATGCTGGCCACACTGATTTTAAATATTTATAATTATATAAGTGACAGTTATAGAGTAAGTATACCCACATATGTGTGTTACTCGGCTCCTTTTTCATACTATAATTCCCTCCTCCTTCCAGGAGGGTATCATTTTCCAAATCAACTGCATTTCCTGTTTTTCAACTTTTGCAGCATTGCTTGAAGCACAAGCTATAGGGCAGGTGATATTACAGTTACCAGTCTTTGCAATGACAGGACCATCAGCGTTGCATGAAGGAATGAATGGACTCATTGAAACAATCTGATGCAGAAAGAGAAATCAGTGTGAAACTACACATTTAGGATCTCAAAATATACTCTAAAGCAGTGGTTCTCAAACATGGCTGCATCTCACAATTACCTTAGGGGCTTAGAAAGCAAAGCAAAACAAAAACAGAAACAAAAAACAACTGATGGGTCCCAAAACAGGTAATTGAATTATAGTTTCTATAGGTGAGACATTGGCATCAGATATCTCTGTGTAACCAAGGTTGAGAAACAGTGCTTTAAATAAAGGACTCAATGAAAAGAAACTAATACCAATGAAATAATACTCAATGAAAAGAAAATATGAATATATATTCATATTTACATTAAAATATAGCATAAGATTGTAAACAGATCCCACTATACATAAGACCTCAGTATGTCTCAATACATTATTCTGAGGTCTTAGCACTTCTATTATTGCTACAGAAGATTGACTGGGGAATTCAAGTTCAAGTTCAAGATGACTGAATACACCTCTGTTTACTTTTCCTCTCTCCCCAAATTCTCCAACTGCACAAGTTCACTTTAAGTTTCTGCTTGAGTTTTGTCTGGCCAAAAGGAATCACATGGCCAGACTTTAAGAAATAGAGGCATATACTCTGCCCACTGTGAGACTATGGCAAGGATGCAGGTATTAAAATTACCATTGGTAATGAAGAGATAAAGACAAAAATTCTGTCTACCATGCTAGATATCGGTAAACAGGAACCAGAAAAAAGACAAGAACTAGAACTAGTAGAATGGTGAGAATGTTATTATTAATATATCTAAATATATTTTAAAGATATTTTCAGTGTGTTAAAATTAGGGGAGGCTGGTGAAAGGTAACTGGGAACTCTCTATACTATCTTTGCAACTTTTCTATAGATTTAAAATTATTCCAAATAAAAAATTTAAAAAATTTTTAGGGCTTAATCATGATTTCCAGGAAAATATCGACATCTAATACTGTCATCATCAGGCTGACCACAGTACTTTGTATCCTGTGATTGTCATAGGATTCATAATATCACAATGAGACTATTTTTCCATGGCCGAACTCTGGGTAATATTTAGTAACCACAATAATAGTTGTTAATGTTACTAACTGCATGCTAAATTCTGTGCTAATCATTTATATGCATTATTTCTCTAAATCCTCAGTGAAATTTTTTGTGTGGCTACCATTGTTATCCCCATTTGACAGATGAGGAAACAGTGAATCAGAGAGGTAAAATTACTTGCCTAATATCACACAGCTAGATGATGACCAAGGTGAAACTCAAACCTAGATCTAGCTAATTACAGAGCCTACACATTTAAGCTCTGTATTATGTCATCACCCAAATCTATTAATAGTAGGTAAAGCTCTGCTATAATTCCTACATCTAAGATAAGAGAATCTACATCTGTGAGATAAGAGAATATTTATTGTACATATCCAATATGTAGGTATGGCTCTCATCAGAATTGGTAGAATTAGTAGGCTGTGCCTACTCCTTTCCCTCACTCTCCTCCCCTAACTTTCAGTGCATTGTCTTTCTCTCAGGAGTTCCATGTTGTCTGGTCATTTCCTGTTTGGAAATTACCTGATAGGTTAATTCACAGTAAGGTATGAATGATTACTAGCAGTTCCATATGTTAATCCTTCCAGGAGTAAATCAATTTTAAAAGAATATCTACAGACAGTAGTCGTTATCCAAAATCATAAAAATCGTAGCATTTACCCACTGTGGCACCTTAACAGGGGAGATATTTGAGAAAGAGGCCCTTAAACAAAAAAGCATACTGAATAAAAATCACCTACTGCATGTAAATTAATGTATACAGGGCGCTAAAATTGACGTCAAAGAGAGTTGAGACCCAGGAAATAAGATTTGTCATCCCCTCTCTTCAGTGACTTATCATCTGGTCAGAAATACTGAAGAATCCAGGCCAGGAGTGATGGCTCACGCCTGTAATGCCAACACTTTGGGAGGCCAAGGCAGGTGGATCACTTGAGGTCAGGAGTTTGAGAAAACCCTGGCCAACATGGCAAAACCCCATCTCTACTAAAAATGCAAAAATTAGCCAGGCATGGTGGTGGGCGCCTGTAATCCCAACTACTCCGGAGGCTGAGTCAGGAGAATCTCGCTTGAACCCAGCAGGCGGAGGCTGCAGTGAACTGAGATTGCGCCACTGCACTCCAGCCTGGGCAACAGAGAGACTGCCTCAACAATAACAACAAAAAGAAATAACAACGCATCCACAAAATCATATAACAAAGCACCCCATAATGTGGTACTCAGCATTTTCAAAGGAACCTTAGAGGAGTTGAAACGATGGACCAGGTTCACAGGTCCAAACACCAGCCTGATTTAAAATGTTCCTACTAAAAACAAGTGTGGTGGTGGTATGCCTTTTATTTGTACTAGAGTTGACTTATTAGTAGTATTATTATTTTAAATTTTAGAGACGGGTCTCAGTAGCCCAGACTGGAGTGCAGTGATACCATCACAGCTCACTGCAGCCTTGAACTCCTAGGCTTAAGCAATCCACTGACCTCAGCCTCCCTGAGTAGGCAGGACCTCAGGCGCATGTGCCACTGAGCCCAGCGTACATCTGGATTTTAATAGCACTGTTTCTGAGCTCTTATATTAGTACTGATGTTGTCATTTTGGTTGCTATTTTTGTTAAAGGAGGACTTATTGTGTACAAACTACCCTCCTCACACTTTTTCATTTTTCTCTCCAACACTCCTTTGAGGTCTATTTAGATGAGGAAGCTGACTACCTTGGTATGTGCCCAAGGTTTTACCACCAATAAACAGTGGCTCCGGGTTTCAAACACTGCCCTCCACATACCTTGCCTCTTCTCAGCTCCTATCAGTGTATGGCCCCCATGGCATGGATCTAATCAGGAGAAGCTACACGAGTAACATGAACAAGGACTATCTAATACTAAAAAGTTATTAACTAGTAACAGGGGATTAAGTACTGAGGGGATTTAGTTGTATACGATTGTTCAGTGTCTTTAAGGATTCCCAGCATCCCAAGCCAAACTGTTAACTCAAGGCAAAAAAAGTGTTTGTGCTTCTGTTATATTCCCCTATGATGCCAAACACAATCCTGGGCATAAAATAACTCGGGCGTTTACACCCAAGTTCAAATCCTCACTTTGCTACTTACCAGCTGGGTGACCTTGAGCAAATCACTTAGCCTCTCTATAAAACAAGGATAATAATGCCTATATTAAAAGGTTATAGAAAGAATAAAGTGACATAATAAATGCAAATGACTCAGCTAACTAAGTGGTGGCTACTACTGCTACTACTACTATTATTATCATTATTAAGATTCCCTAGTTCTTCTTCTGAAATGCTGCCCAGTATAATAATTATGATGATATTTGAAAATCAACAAGACATCCTTTGACCTCATTTGCAGGCAAATCTGTCCTTTGGCCTGCCGTAAGGAACTACCATATGTTACCCAGCCCTATTTTGAACACCAGCTTTTTTTCTTTCTTTACAACAATATTTAATGTTAGCGTCAGCTCAATATCCACCCTCCCTTATCAAAAACCTCTCAAGCACCAGCCTAGTGAAAGTTGGTTTTCTTTAATCCAAGGGTGATATTTCTGTGCCTGGTTAACTTTCCTCTAGCTTTCAACATGAGCCAATTGGCTTTAATCACAGGATGTTATTGAAAAAGATTGGGAAGATTATGGGGAGTAATAGAGATAATTGCCAAGGAGAAACAAGAAAAAAAAATGAATCTTCCATCTCAGGGAGAAATAAATGGCTTTATTATGGGGTCAGGAGGGATGATCCTAAAATTCCCTGTTCAAGAGAAAATGCATAATGGTAGTTTGGGAGTTGGAGAATTTGGCAGCAACAACATCCATGAATCAAAACAACTTTTAAGGGACAACCTCAGGGGATTGCATTTCTATAAAAGGAATGAGATGTTTTTCTTTATGCTGCTGAAAATGCAGAATCAGAGCCGACTAGAAACACTGCTAGCTCCTTTGTCATTATATGCAAAGGACAAGAAGAAACATGATGTTCCACTATAATAGGGCCATAGGCAAAAATCTCTCCAAGTTTTCTGAAACTATTTGGGCAAGTCTCAGGAAGCAGAAAAAAATATTTTAACATAAAACTTTGTTCAGAAGGAATTTTTCTGGGTTATTGTCTCTATAATAATGGAAAGCTTTAAATTTGAGCCCCACTTCTCCTTCTTCCAAATGCACAAAGACCAGCCGTCTGGAGTTGTGGTTGCTCTGAATGGCATTTTAGAACAATCTGGGAATGTGAGTGGTCTCACACTATAGGGCACTGCAACTCTGCACAGAATGTCCCTAGGACTGCCAGTCAGCAAGTGCTTCAGGGACCTTGATTTTAAGTAGAGGAGCTGAGGTCCATCCTGCTCTCACTTAGAGCTGACCATGAGCTCTTAAAATCCTGATGATAGAGACTCACAGAAAGGCTCAGAGAGAAGATAACATGAATACTAAAAGGTTCATTTTCCATTTACACTGAAATTATTGTCTTCTCATCAACTGACTTATTTTAGAACTACCTCATTTCTCAGCAATATTCAATGTTATATTTTTCCTCAATAATTTATTCTATTCTTAAATATTAATATTTTGATGTCCACTTTGTGCAAAAGAAGAAAGCAAGGACCCAGAACTGATGTGACTACTTCCAAGCTCTCCCAATGTTGGGGGTGGGGGAATCTGAGCATCCCACGAAGCCCACCTTGGCTCTTCTGCTTCCCAAGGAAGCCTAGTCAGAGAGTCACCTGCCCTGAGACTGACACTTACAGGTTTTCCTGGCAATCTCCTGGGGAATGACAGCTCCTTAATGGGAGCAATCTAAATCCAGTGCAGTGAACAAGTGCTACCAAGACATAGAACTTAAAATGAGATACTGACTTTTAGGCCCCAACATTATTGCCCATGCCCCTGAAACTTGCTTCACCCTGACAAGTTTATTTATTAATATGGAAGGTTAAATGCTCACATTTTTAAAATGTCATGTGTCTTATCAGGATCTTGGATACATGTCAGTTAAGGCCTTCAATATATAAAAGTTAGTTTCGACATTGGGAAATACTTGGAAGGCCAGCATTACAAGAATGAATGTGTGGATCTAAATAATTACTGGAATTTGATTACATCACTCACTCTTTCCACCAACTCCTATTCTTAAAAGAATGGTATCTGATTGGAATTGTTTAAATATTTTCATTATTTCTCCTCAAGAGCAACTCAGACTTCAGGCTTAATTAGAATGAAATCGGTACCTTGAACAAATTCTATTCAATGTTAATTTACTGACTAAAAGGCCATTAATACATAATCCATAATCCATAATACATATATATGTGTCCCTAATAGCATAATTTTTTTTTTTTTGAGATGGAGTTTCGCTCTTGTTGCCTAGGCTAGAGTGCAATGGCATGATCTTGGCTCACTGCAACATCCGCCTCCCAGTTTTAAGGTATTCTCCTGCCTCAGCCTCCCTAGTAGCTGGGATTACAGGCATGCACCACCACGCCTGGCTAATTTTGCATTTTTAGTAGAGACAGGGTTTCTCCATGTTGATCAGGCTGGTCTTGAACTCTCAACTTCAGGTGATCCACCCACCTTGGCTTCCCAAAGTGCTAGGATTACAGGCGTGAGCCACAGCACCCAGCCCTTAATAGCAGAATTTTTAAAAATTGCAGCCCAAGTCACAACATTTGAATTTTAAAATCCACTACAAGGATGAGAAAATCCATTTATTGTACTAAACTCATTGAAAGCAAATACCTTTTTAGTAATCAAATAATGCATACCCTTGGGGAAGGTAAATTGCAGCTCATTTCCTACTCAGGTAATTACGTTCTCTGCTGGTTTTAATTTCCTCCCAAGGTTCTGTGCGGTACGCAAGGCTCTCCCAGATTTGGCTTTGAACCTCCAGACTCTGGAGTCCATTAAAGAATCGCCCCCACTTTCTCTGAGCAGCTCCTTCCCAAAGCCCAGGCAGAATTATTCTTATGATGGGTTTGACTATTTATTCATGTGTCTGCCACCCAGAACTGAGAGCTTCTTCCCAGGGGGCCCTATCTAAGAGCAATCACAGCTTATTACCTGTCTAAGATTCAAGGCTGGATGGCTTTTAATTTTTTGGTGCTTAATGTAGAGAAAATAGAATTGCTTTTGGTTGATCCTGCCAAACTCCACAATGCATATACCTGCCTTATTTTCCAATGGGTATTAGGAGGTTAGCAGCACAAAACTATCCAGGAACCAGTGCAGTGGAAAAACTGGGTGAAGGGCCATATTCCTATATATGGCTACTAGCTCTGTGACTATCTGGTTAACCTTACCCAAGTTATTTAAGGTCTCTGAGTCTCAGTTTCCTCGTCTTTCAAAATGAGTTTAACACATGATTTTTATAAAAAGAAAATGAAACTATGGGTATAATATCATACAGATATACATATGAATACAGGGTATTATGATCATTTAGAAAATACAAAACTACTCCTTGAAAGATATAGGTACACTGTGCATCATGTTCACCCATCAGAGCATTACTTTATTTATTTACTTATTTATTTATTTTTGAGACAGAGTCTGGCTCTGTCACCCAGGTTGGAGTGCAGTGGCGCAATCTTGGCTCACTGCAACCTCCACCTCAAGTGATCCTCCCACCTCGGCTTCCTGAATAGCTGAGACTAAAGGTGTGCACTACCATGCCCAGTTACTTTTTGTATTTTTAGTAGAGACAGGATTTCACCGTGTTGGCCAGGCTGGTCTTGAACTCCTGACCTCAAGTGATCCATCCATCCCTGCCTCCCAAAGTGTTGGAATTACAGGCGTGAGGCACCAGGCCTGGCCCAGAGTACCACTTTACAAACATTATGGGGAATGTTATAAAGAAGGTTGTGCCAATTATATCAAAGAAAGGTTTTTTAATTCTTAAATTGACAGATAAAATTGTATATGTCATATATAACATGATGTTTTCAAGTATGCATACATAGTGAAATGGCTACATCTAGATAATCAACATATGCATTACCTCACATAGTTATCATTTTTCTGGTAGGAACATTTTATATCCTCTTTCTTAGCAATTTTCAAGAATACAATATATTATTAACTAGAGTCACCATATGGTACAATCGATCTCTTGAACTTATTTCTCCTATATAAATGACATTTTGTATTCTTTGACCAATATTATAGAAAGTATATTAATAGAGCTATAGTGAAACCTTTAACAAAAGTACAAGTTTTTAATAAAAATGCAAGGCAATGCTCTCTTTTCCAAATTTTGGTCTATGTTAAATTGTCGGTAAAGGCCAATCTGGTTTCCTATAGTTGCCTGAGCCTGGAAGAAGCAGTTATACCTTCATTGACAAACAATTTCACTCTCTCTATAAATCAACATCATTTCCTCCTGGCCCCCTCCAAGATTCAGCAGGTGTCATAAGGTTGCCAGGTAGAATAATGATTCAGGACCCACAGACCACACTGTCTTATTGAACTGCTCCCAAGCTCACTGGCTCTGGGACCAATAAATCATTGCTTTACAAGTCATCTGGAATGCAAGGTACAGCACAGAGTCAAGAGTCAAGTTTCCATGGTTCTGTTAGGAAGTATTCATTATGGGGGTGGGTATTTTAATTTTTTATCTTTTTAGTCACAAAATAATCTTTATCTTAATTCTTTGAATGGCTTTCTATCTGTATGTTTTTTATCCTCTGAATATTTAATCATCCCACATCAGTGTTCAGATAGTACTGTTTTTTTCTCTTTATTTTGAAGCTCTTCCAGAGCCCCTGTCGTTTGTTAAAATGTAGAACTCAGGATTCTTTCTGGTGTGGCTTCCACTTTATTCTATCCCACTTCCTATGGAGATTACACACTCAGTAAAGAGTCGGCCTGTTTTTGGTGTCCCTAGCAGATGGAGACAAAGTTATTTCCCACTTTTGCTCCAAGAAACAAGGCAATGTTGTGTTGCCAAGTTTTTGCTTTTTTTTTAATTGAGCAATTAGAAAAATGGTAATACCAGTCTCTACCCTTTGTAGGACCTTTACCATTTATAAAGCTCTTGTCCCTCCGTTTGCTCACCACCCTGATCTCTCCTAAGAGAATTGACTATAAAATGTGCTTCTAGATGCCAGAAAGAGCATAGGAGAGGGATAATAACTTTGTGTTTTAAGCAACATTTCAGACTGCAGAAGTAATGAGATTTGCTAATGAAACTGAAAACACAACAAGCTTCTCTGTGTCTTATTAATTTCTGCCTATTTAATCATCCCACTTTGTTGATGGTACCTCTTGTGTTATTTTTAACTGTCCCATCTTAATTTTCATAGGAAATATCTGAGCTGAAAACTTTACAATGTCCTTACAAATTAAGAGCTATGGTTTGACCTCAAAGTTAGGACTAGAAAAAGGTTGGGGGGAGGGCAATCCCTCATTTTCATTCCTCTAGGATGAATAGTCTTTGACGCATGAATAATGTTTCAGTTACTAAGAAAAATAAACGTGGACCTGGCACAGTGTCTCATGCCTGTAATCCCACTACTTTGTGGGCTGACGCAAGAGGATCACTTGAGCTCAGGACTTTGAGACCAGCCTGGGCAACGTAGCAAGACCTCGTCTCTACAAAAAATAAAAACTTTTAGCCAGGTGTGGTGGTGTGCACTTGTAGTCCCAGCTACTCAGGAGGCTAAAGTGGAAGGATTGCTTGAGCTCAGGAGGTCAAGGCTGCAGTGAGCTATGGTTGCCCCACTGCACTCCAGCCTAGGTGACAGAGCAAGAGCCTCTCTCTAAAGAAAGAAAAAGGAAACAAGAACTAGACTTCAAATGTCAAAGGAGTTTATGAAGAAGAATTTGCGTTCTTTGTACAAAAGAAGAATCCATGAACACTATGATAATAAATGTAGGGCAAGCAAGAGCCACCAATGAATGCTAAAATAAGTGGGTAAAACTCTCAGGAGAGGCAGGACAGTTGCATAGCCTTGAAGTTAATTCCCTCAAAATAAATAACTGTAGTGATTCTAACATGTATCTACAAATCATTTAATTTTCCTTTCTCCAGGAGATGGAACTTAAACTCCCCTACCCTTGAGTGTGAGCTTAACCTAGTGACTTACTTGTACCAAATAGGCTATAGAAAAGGAAGAATTGTCACCTTACATGGCAAAATCTGGTAGACACTTTAACCAAGTGCCCAAGGTTAACTTTGCTGTAATAAGATGCACCAACATTTTATAATGTGATGAGATGAGATGAGAGGAACATATCACTTCTGTGATATTCTTCCCCCAAATCTGTAACTCCAGAAATCATGAGAAAATGCAGATAAACCCAAATTGAGGGACATTCTACAAAATAGCTGACCACTAGTTCTCAAAATGTCAAGGTCATGAAAGACAAGGAAAGAGAAAAGAGGGGAAAAATTATAAATAGAGACTAAGCAGACAGATTAACTAGATGCAACATAGTACTCTGGATTGGATGCTGTACAGAAAATAAGACATTAATGGCAAAGCTGGTGAAATCTGAACAAAGACTATAGTTTACTTATTAGTAATGTGTCAATGTTAATTTCTCAGTTTTGATAAATGTGTTATGGTTATGTCAGATGTTAACAGAGGAAACTGGAAGAAGACTCTACAAGAACTCTCTACCATCTTTGCAACCTAAAATTATTTCTTAAAACGTTCTTTTAAAATAAGCTGCATGTTTATGGGCACATTTAACATAAGCACAGGCAAAGCTAACATTCATTCATTCTTTCATTCAGTTTGTTCTATATATATTTATTGAGCGCCTGTGCTCTGCCAGGAACCATTCTAGGCACAGAGGAGACCATGTTGAACATGACTGAGATGCTCACACTCATGGAACTTACAGCCTAACAGAAATAACAGGTATAATGAGTGATACAACAGACAGGTTGCTATAGAAGTATATAACAGGGTACCAAACCTGGGGTCAGGGAAGGCTTCCCTAAAGCAGCAGATCATTTCACTGAGATCAGAGGCTAGTGTTAGATGGGGGCTAGGGCTGTCTAGACACAGAGGGGACCCTTCCAGGCAGAAGGAACAATATGATGAGGACCGAAGGAAGGATGGATCAGAAAGAAAGCCAAGAACTGGGGTTAGAGGGTAGAAAACAGGATCTGGATAGAAAGGTCAAGGCTAGAACATGCAGGGTCTGATAGGTCAGGAAAAAGGATTTGGGATTTTGTTCTAAAGTAATGAGAAGCCACTGGGAGAGTTTTAAGGAAATTATGTAACTGTGTTGCAATCTATTTCTCTTAATGTGTGTATTTGCTAGAGTTCTGAGTCAGTTCAGTACTGCTCATGTTTGGGAGTGTGTTAAATTTCCTAATTGTTAGTAAACCTTCGTAAGAAACATGTCATTTATTTTCTACTCTGACTTCGTCTCTGCTTTCAGTTCTTATTTTAGAGGTGGGGAGGGGAGTGGACATTTAACTAATTGTACCAGGATCTAATACCCCAGGAAACAAAGTAACCCCTTCATTGATATAAGTCATAGTTCAAGTTAGACCTTTGTTATCCAAGGACTCTTTTTGAGGGGGGAAAATGGCAACAGAAGGCTTCTTATGGGCATTTTTGCTGGTGCAGGGAACCTCCCTTCTGTTGCCATTTTTCCCCCTTGAAAAGAGCCCTTGGATAACAAAGGTTCAAACTGCTACTTATCCCAAAAGCTCTTTAACCTTCAGGCAATCAGTAGAGTAGAAATCTTAATTGACTGAGCCATACTGTAGGTGAGAGGGAGTCTGAGCAAGTGAAGATATTTATCCCTTGACCCCTCGGAACTTTAACAACCTTCTTTGAGGGTGTTCTCCCCACTGCCAGGGTCTTGGTGGGAGGCAGGGCCCTATCTCCCACTGTAGATGCATAAGAATTAGGAACATAACTTAGGTTCAGCTATCTTGAATCTTAAGTAGATAATGAAAAAACACAAAGGCTAGAATTCTTCCTGGTGGGGATGGAGTACTGTCAATCCAGTCCAGGGACATTGGTGGTGGCAGTTTCAGCAGAGGTGTCCAGAAACCAGGTAAGTCCTATGGCATGATTTAGGCTACAGTTCTGCTGCCAGCCTCCCTTGGCTGCTGCACATTCATTGACCCTAATTCTCTGTGGGTGATCCAGTATCTTCTCAATAGGTTCTTTATCTGCAGGTCTTTTTCTGGTATTGGTGACCAGGAACCCTAGTTATAATAATAACTTACATTGGCATAGCTCTCATTATTTGTCACACACTATTCTACATACTTTGCAATATATACTATTGCCTTTAGTGCTAGTAAAAGAGAGAAATAGGTTTCTCTGCTGACAGATGGAAGCCATGTGGCAGAGTAATTTAATAAGAAAAACTGGGCCGAGTGCAGTGGCTCACACCTGTAATCCCAGCACTTTGGGGGGCTGAGGCAGAAGGATTGCTTGAGCTCACAAGTTTGAGACCAGCCTGGGCAACATGATGAAACCTCATCTTCACAAAAAAATACAGAAAATTAGCCAGGCATGGGGGTACACACTTGTAGTCCCAGCTACCTGGGAGGCTGAGGTGGGAGGATGGCTTGAGCCTGGGAGGTAGAGGTTGCAATGAGCTGAGATTGCACTTCTGCAGTCCAGGCTGAGCAATAGAGCCACAAAAAAAAAAAAAAAAAAAAAAAAAAAAAGAAGGAAAGAAGAAAAGAAAAACTAAAGTGGACTTTTATCAGCCTAGAGATTAAAAATACTTTTTTCTCTACTAGTAAGAAATTGGAAGTAACCTGAAATGTCTGAGAATGGGAAAATAAGTGGGCAAATTATAATGCCACCACTCAAGGGACTAGTATGCAGCCATTTAAAATAATAATTAGCAAAACTGAAATGTAAAATGAGAAAAGCTTGTGGTTACAGTGGAGTAAAAATGTGAAAGCAAATTGCCAAGGAGTCGAAGGATTACAAAACATTCAAGGCTGTTTTGTTAGGGTGGTGATTATAGGTGAAGATACCCCTCCATTTCTAAACTCCCTCCAATGTTGTTATATTGTGTTTCTAATTTTAAAAGGAAACACACTTTCCCTCACTCTATATTTGTCCCAGTGCTCCAGGATGACTCTTCTCCAAGTGTGGAGAAGATAATCATCCCCTTAGCAGCCATTTAAGACAATGAACTTCAGGGCCACTTCTAAGTCTATGCAAACAGGGTGGATTTTGACCCCAATATTCCACTGAAGTTTTGAGTACCAAATCCCAGGATATACCAAAATTTCAATCCCCATCACCTTCTGTTCTGAGATTAAAACCCGAATACAGAAGTACATATTTGGGAATGTGAATCACCACTTCACTGACCCAATTATTTTTGATGGACTACAGTTTTCTGCTTCACACAAGGAGCTGGGAGATCCATTTCGGTTCATGTACATTTGTAGAAATGAGACATCACTCCTTTAATTCACGCTTTTACCTTCTATGCAGGTTCATTCCCAGAGGTCTTCTATACTCACAACTTGTAATGTTCTTGTCTACATTCCCAACCTTCCTTCCTATCTCTCTGCTTCCTAGGCTTGAAAACCTACCTTCTGTGTGAAATCTTTCCCAGTTCCCTAAGGAATTCTCCCTAAGACACCAAAAAAAAAAAAAAAAAAAAAAAAAAATCATAAAATAAACAATATTAGTTGAGCTACTAATTGAATGAAATGAAAAATTGCCATTTTGGTAGGTAAAAACTAGTCTAATGTCTACAATTTCTTTTTTTTTTTTTTTCTTTTGAGATGGAATCTTGTTCTGTTGCCCAGGCTGGAGTGCAGTGGCACAATCTCAGCTCACTGCAACCTCTGCCTCCCAGGTTCAAGTGATTCCCTGCCTCAGCCTCCTGAGTAGCTGGGATTACAGGTGCCTACCACCATGCCTGGCTAATTTTTGTATTTTTAGTAGAGACAGGGTTTCACCATGTTGGTCAGGCTGGTCTCGAACTCTTAACCCCAAGTGATCCATCCATCTCTGCCTCCCAAAGTGTTGGAATTACAGGCGTGAGCCACCGCCTATAATAATTTTGTATTATTCAGCCTAATTAATAGCAGGTGGCATCGAATACAGTGTATAACTTTGGTGGCCAGTGGGCCATACTCCAATGGCTCTGAGGTCTCTTACTGTTGCGCTTCAGAATCTGCAGGGTTCTAAGGTCTACCTTCACATTGGTTTTAACAGGTGAGTACCACATCTACAAGTTGGATATCTTTTTCACATGTTCCAGAGAATCATAGTTTGCATCTAGCTGAGACATTTCAAGAAAGGAACTTTGAAGTCACTTCTGACCTGGACCCTGCTAATTTATCTAACAGGGATATCTTACTAAAAAGGGCTACTAACTTGTTCTGCAGAATCACAGAGCCTGATTATCTTTCAAGATTAAAAATGCATGAGCCCTGTGATGCATCAATTCTACTTCTTGATCATTTGTCCAACAAATACACCCACATTCACGCAAGATGACTTATGTTTAAGAATATTCATTGCCATTTTGGTTGGTAAAAGCAAAAGACTATTTTCAACTGGTTAATAAATTTGACACATCAATACAGTAGAATACAATAATGCATCTCCAAGATACTGTATTAAGTGAAAAAAGCAAGACAGTGTTATGGTATGTTTCTATTTCCATGAAACGGTGGAGCAGAGTGTGTGTGTGTGTGTGTGTGTATGCATGCACACATGCATAATTGTGTGAACACGGAATATCTCTAGATGGATATACACGACAATAATAGTTGCCTCTGAGGAGGGGAACTGGTTGGTACAGGAAAGGGAAGGAGACATCTTTCAGTATATGTCATTTTGTACACTGTAAATTTTCTACTATGTGGATCAATTACTTATTTTTAAAAAGTAATAACTTTCTTAAAACGTAGGTTTTTCCTTAAGTGCGTAAGACTGAGAATTAAAAGTATAATCCTGGCTTGATATTGACTGAAGGGTAAGTCCCTATCATTGACTCCTCATATAGTTAGGATGACCCATGCCTTATACTCCTGGTTCATTCCAACCCTCTAAGAAGAGGTTGAAGTATTTATGCAAAGGACCAGGTCTTCACTGACATAGAACTCCAGGACCACCCTAAAGCTTCCTCAGTTTGCTCCTTCAAGGCTTGGGGGAAGGCAGGATTACATCAAGCAAATTAAGCATAGATATACATACAGATCTGTGTGTGTGTGTGTGTGTGTGTGTGTGTATGTATGTGTGTGTGTGTGTGTATTTATATTTAAAAGCACCAAGAACAGTGCCTGGCCCATAGTAAATGTCCACAATTTACTTTATACAATATTAATCCACCTCTACAACATAAAATTGCCAAAATTCTTGGAGGTAGAGCATTCTTTTGAGTAAGCAACATATCTCCCCTATAATTTTAAAAGCCATTTGAAGCCCAAATGAATAAAGATTTCCTATTCAAGTAGAATCATTTTTTAAGTGCTACAAAGCAAGCACAACAAAACCTGAAATAGTGTTTTTTAAGGTTGTTTTATTTCTGGTTTGGTTTCTTGCCTTTACCCTCTAATTGCCAAGTAAAGCTAAATCAACATTAATCCTTATGCAAAGGACCACAATTTAATCTTCAAGCCGATTTTAGATATGAAGCCTTTGAGGAAAGAGCGGAAGAAAGCAAATTACAGTCAAGAAGGACCTGTCCCATTATGTTTTTGTTTTAGCAGCCATCGTGCTATACCCACCCAAACTCTCCCTGAAAACAACTGCTGTCTTTAGTAGCCTGAGCAATTCACAAAACTTGGGGAAAAGCAATGGAAAAATAAGTGTGTGTTGCACTTAGATGTTTCCATTTGGCTTTTTTCTTTCCCTTACTTTTTGAAAACACATAAACAAAAACTATTAGAATATCTCTAAATAAAGCCTCTGGCTGAGTAACTCCCAAGTGGATCCTCTGCATCTCAACCAAGGATGCCATCTGTCCCACTTTGCCACCTACCTCCAAGTTTCCTTCAGTCAAAGCTCTCTGTAGCATCACGATACATGTATCATTTCCCCTTTAAAAATACATTTTTCACTTTTTAAAGGGAAATGCAAAAATATGGTTGTTTAAATTTAATTTAAAACAGAATTTGAAAATCAGCTTGAAAAATGTATGTAACATGTATAAGACAGACAAATTGTTATTTTTAATAAATATTCTAATATCTCATTTTTTAATGAGCAAAGAATATAAACTGGCCATTAAGTATATGAAAAAGAGTTGGCCGGGCGCAGTGGCTCACGCCTGTAATCCCAGAACTTTGGGAGGCCAAGGAGGGCGGATCATGAGGTCAGGAAATCGAGACCACCCTGGCTAACATGGTGAAACCACGTCTCTACTAAAATACAAAAAATTAGCTTGGCGTGGTGGTGCATGCCTGTATCTCCCAGCTACTCAGGAGGCTGAGGCAGGGGAATTGCTTGAACCTGGGAGGAGGAGCTTGCAGTGAGCCGAGATCGCACCATTGCACTCAAAAAAAAAAAAAAAAAAAAAAAAAAGAAAAGAAAAGAAAAAGAGTCAAATTTGCCATTTAAAAATGCAAACTAAAATCAGTGCTATTTCATCTACCAAACTGGCAAAGATCAACGTTAATGGTATTGTTTCATATCTGCTACCATATGGGGAAATAGCAGTCTCATCATTTGCTGTGAAATTACAATTCAGTACCTTTCTAAAGTACTTTAAAAAGTACAAATTTTCTCAATCCATTCATTTTACTTTCTAGCATGGGCAGTTCAGTGGTAGAATTCTCACCTGCCATTCATTTTACTTCTGGAAAGTATTACATGGAAGTATATAAAGACGTGTAAAGTTAGCTCTAAGGTTCATCGTAACAATATCATTTGCAATTGCAAGAATATATTAGAAGGATCCTAACTGTCCATCATTAGAACACTGGCTAAGTAAATGATGAGGCATCTATAGAATAAAATGTTTATCAATATTAAAGTAACATATATGAGAAGATGGATATTGTACATTCTTGAGTGAAATAAAAAGCAATTTACAAAAGATTATGGTCCACATATATGTATAAATCTATAGAGTGTTTATACAGATGTGTTTTGGCAAAAATGTTAATGTGATTTTTTCTGGGTTGTAGGATTTCACGTGTTTTTAAACTATCTTCATTATATTTTTCTGCATTATTTGAATTTTAAACTTTAAATGTGTTGATTTTACAAAAACAAAAAGGCTCTTCTTTTTTAAAAAGGAGATAGTGAGTCTCCTTCGAAAAGCATCTACTCTATGCATAGAAAGATTTCGTTTTCTTGGGGACTTTTACTACCCATTAAAAAGAACTGCATATTATTTTTACTGCTTGAAATCCTCTGAATAAATTTGTAGCAATTCCCTTCTGAGGACTCAGTCTGGAAAGATTAACCAGTGATTTTGGTTTAAGAAATGAAGTCTATTAAATGGTCTTAAAAACAAAAGTGAGCATCATTGTTCATGCAAATTATTGGTACTTTAAAAGGTCCTGAGCTTCAGTGAGCAGTCTTTCTCTTCCTTTGCACCCTAGTTTAAATCAGGGGAAAAGGCAATGGGGATGGAGCCCTGTAATGGAAGCATCCGCCTCTCCTACACATTTGGGATGAGGACTAATAGACCTTCTAAACTTTAGCGTCTGAGTGAGCCTTTGAAACGACAGCAGGGCTTTGATTTTGTGATTAAAATTAAAGATCAAGGTGAGCACCCAGTGCCTGAAGACCTCCCCTGATAGAAATGAATAAACACTTGGCTCTAATACCTATATCCAGCTAGAATACAAATAGAGCATATTATCAGCCATCAGAGCATGTCGTCCCTGAGTAGCAGTGGACTGAGAAGCAGACTTTAAATCAAAGTGAAGGCGAACACCCCAGTGCCCCTCATCAACCATTCCTCAGCTGGGATCCCTATGGAACCCAGAGAGAGGGGGAGAATGGGGACCCCCTGCTTAGTCAGTCAGATCAGCAGAACCAACCCTGGGATTCAACAAGGCGTCAGGTGTATTCAGTGTACACAGATTCTCATTTGCCTCTTGCACTGTCTGGCAGATTGCTTCTTTACAAACCTCCAGAAGGAGGCAAATTACTGGGTAAGGTATGGAGAAAGAAGCACACTCATATACTGCTAGTGGGAGTATAAACTGATGCATGATTTGGGGAGGGGGACAATTTGGTAGTGTCCGTCAAATTTTAAAATGTACATTCAGTGTAACGCAGCAACTTTAGTTGTAGGAGTCTAGCTTCCAAATTTTTAGCACAAGGATATGTACGAGGAAGTATACCACAGTATTATTTATAATAGGAAAAGTTCCAAACAACCTAAATGTCCATCACTACAGAATGTTGTATCCATACAATGGCATAATGTATGTACTCTAAGAACAAAACAATATGACAGTGACTTGCAAAGATAATCTCTGTTAAATGACCCTCCACCAGAAAAAAAACCAGAACCTTTATTCCATAAACGAGTATATATAAGTGTGTGTATGTAAATGTCTAGTTAGCATCAAAAGCAATTTGGAAGGTTATATAGTAAACATTATGTGGATTCTGCTTTAAAAAAAAAAAAAAAGATGTGGTTGGAACTGAAATGAAAGTAGGAGAAACTGGCCGGGCGCGGTGGCTCAAGCCTGTAATCCCAGCACTTTGGGAGGCCGAGACGGGCGGATCACGAGGTCAGGAGATCGAGACCATCCTGGCTAACATGGTGAAACCCCGTCTCTATTAAGAAATACAAAAAACTAGCCGGGCGAGGTGGCGGGCGTCTGTAGTCCCAGCTACTCGGGAGGCTGAGGCCGGAGAATGGCGTGAACCCGGGAGGCGGAGCTTGCAGTGAGCTGAGATCCGGCCACTGCACTCCAGCCTGGGCGACAGAGCGAGACTCCGTCTCAAAAAAAAAAAAAAAAAAAAAAAAAAAAAAAGTAGGAGAAACTGACTTCCTACCTTACAAATTTATGTATTGTTTAGATTTAAATGTTTTCCTCATTGTGTGTACTATTATTTATTAATCTAAAGGGCCAAATCTATTTCTGTACACTCAGCAGTTTGTGCCAAAGTTCTGTTCATGGAGATAGATGTGATTGTGTGTGTGTGTGTGTGTGTGTGTGAGAGAGAGAGAGAGAGAGAGAGAGAAAGAGAGAAAGGGAAGGAGGGAGGGAGGGAGGGAGGGAAGGAGAGAGGGAGGGAGGGAGGGAATAGAATAAGTGGAAGACCTGAAAGGTAAATGAGAGGGATGGCAGAGAGGACAGATAAATAATTTGAATGACCAGAAAGGACTGTCCTATAAAAGCAAGAGAAGAGAAGCCCAGAGGGAGGGAGTAAATTAGAAATCATAAGAAATCATAAATCAACATTCATAGATGAACCAGGACCTGGAAGGTTCAGGATTCCATAGAATTCCATACATGCTCTAATCTGTCCCTATATCATTCCAGTGTGCCCTCGGGTCTGTCCTAGCACAATCACCTCTATCCTCTACTTTGAGGGACCTTCACTTTCTCTTCCTGACACTGGGCTGTTCCTCTGCAGCCCCTCAGGTGGTAGCTTCTCTCCACATCACTCAAACCACAGGGCCTGCCTTCTCTGGCACTTTCATACTTGTTTCTTCCTCTCTAAAATCTTCCAGCTTTGACTCTCATGCCATCAGACTATCCCACATTGGTGGCTATCCAGCTATCCCACACTGGTAGCTGAAGTCTACAGGGTCCCAGGTTTTTCTCAGTCATTCTTCGAAGACTTTAGCTCTTGTCTCACCATCCCTCCTCCCAGCATGGCCCCTGCCTTAATTCTTCAGAATTTCAGTATCTATGATCCTTCCAGTGCCCTTGCTTTTCAGTTCCTAGGCCTCCGTTGCTCCAGCTACCACCCACTCCCATGGTCTTACTCTATACTTTGACATTAATTTCACCCCTCCATCATCTCCATTTCACTCTCCAACTATCACTTACTATCTTTCCTGCTCACTCCGTCACTTCAACAATTCATTGACCCACTAAAATCTAAAATCCTTTAATCCTATCACTTCTCCACTGGCCTTTATCCCCTCAGGTTTTCACTTCCTTTTCTACCCAGTTTAGATTCCAAGGAATCACCCATTTGCACACACAAGTAACTCCCTTGCCTCTTTCTCTCCCTTCATCATACTGTCTGTCCTTGCAAAAGCCCAGTCCTAACCAAATCCAACTCTCAGCCTACTCTGTACCTGAGCTGACTGTGCCTAGAGAAAAAATATACACCAGTGAGGTGGACTGGGCCCCCAGAGATGCCCAGAAACCTTGTACAAGTCTCCTGTTATTTCACACACCTGTTCTCTAGATGACTCCCAATTTCCCACCTCATCTCAAACCCACAGTGTCTCCTCCTCCACCTTCTGAAATAATGACCTGACTTAAAATTTTACTGAGAAAATCAGAAGAGAACAAGCACCTCCACCACATCTTGCTACACTGTATCTGAGCTGTCTACTCTGCTTTGCCCCATTATTGTGAGTGGATCATCCATGCTTCCAAGTAGACCAACACTTCCATTTGTGTCCTAGGTCCTATTTCTTCTTGCCTTCTCATGGACACTGATAAGACAATTCTCCACTTCTTCCTTGCATCATTACTTTTTCCTTCTCTAGTGAATGATTTCCCAACAGAATCCAAACATGAAGATTTTTTCTCCCAACCTTTAAAAAACCTTGATCTCTATCTACTGCTCCTTTCTTCTGCTTACCCCTTTGCAACAAAAATCACTGAAATAGTTATAGGTACTTGTGTTGCCTCAAGTTTCTCTCCTTTCATTATGTTTTTATTCCAATATTCTATTCCTACTAGTCACTTTCCCCAACAATCCATGACATATTGATAAATCCAACAGTCAATTCTCAGTTCTCATCCAACATGACCTATTTACAGTATTTAACACTATAGTTGTTTAGAGGTTGATCATGTTCTGCTTCCTCAAACACTTTCTCCAATTGGACTCTTGCGTGCCAGCCTTTCCTGGTTATCCTCCTGCCTTTCTAGGGGCTCCCCTCAATTTCTCTTCATCTTCCAGACCTCTAAACATCAACATGTCCCAAAGCTTGATCCTTAAGCTTCTTCTCTTCCTATATTGACTTCTTTGTTGACTTTATTCATGTTTAGCTTTAAAACTCCAGACTCATATGCTCAACTCTTACATGACATTTTTACTTGGATTTCTAATAGGCATCTCACACTCAGTATATTCAACACCAAATTCTTTACCTTTTTACAGAAACCTCCTCCTCAGTCTTCCTCACCTCTATAATGACAAATCTGTTCTAGTTTCTCAGGCCAAAACCTGGACATCATCCTTGACTCTTCTTTGACTCACAGCCTTATCCAATCTATTAGGATATTCTTTAAAATATATCCAGAATCCAGTTATCTCTCACAGCTACCACTGCTACCATCATCAGCTTTTACCTGGATTATTGTAACAGTCTCCTAACTGCATTATGCATTGTTGTGAATGCTGCTGGTTGTTTCACCACCTGTGGGTCAATACAGGTTGACCAATTGATCAATTCTACTTATAGTTTGCTGTGGACATGTGACTAAGTTCTGAACAAAGGAATGTGAGCAGAAGGAATGCGTGCCAGTTTCAAGGTAGACCATGGACCTAAAAACCATGGACACACCTCCTGCACTCTCTCCACTTATGAACCAGAACCTGGAGGAACCTGTGGTTCACGTAGATAAAGGCAATGGCCTAAGGGATAGAGAATCCTAGATATCTGGAAAACTACATAAAGCAAGCTGCCTGCTACCCTGAAACACACACCTCAGACTGTTAGATGAAAGAAGAATGAACTCTTATTCTCTTTAATCCACTGAATTGTTTCTGGGGCTATTTTTTACAGAAATTTAGCCTTACCCTAACTAAAACAAGCACCTCAAGTATAGAACCTAAAACCTACAAGCTCCTCAAAAGCTTGAAAAGATATTTGAATTCTTGCCCTCATCCCCAAAATTAGTAGCTCCAAAATATGGGGGAAAAAAAAAAAAGGAAGTAACTGTGAAGTCAGCATTGGTCAGGTGCTGCGTTCACTCCTGTAATCCCAGCACTTTAGGAGGCCAAGGTGGACAGATCGCTTAAGCCCACAAAATTCAAGATCAGCTTGGGCAATATGGCAAAACCCTATCTCTACAAAAATAAATTTAAAAATTAGCCGGGTGTAGTGGTGCACGCCTGTAGTCCTAGCCATTCAGGAGGCTGAGGTAGGAGGGTCACTTAAAGTGGAGGTTGGAGTGAGCCAAAATTACAGCCATTGCACTACAGCCTGGGCGACACAGTAAGACCCTCTCTCTCTCTCTCTCTCTCACACACACACACACACACACAGAGTCAGCATCGATAAATGTTTACATGACTAAAAATGTTGACATCATGTCAACACACCAGCTGCAACTCAACTTATATGTCATGTATAAATGTAGTAAAGTTTAATCATAAAAATGAAATGAATAATTCATTCCTAATGAAATTCAAATTTATCAAAATTATTTTAAAACAGTTAATAGCAAATAATTATGTTGAAGTATGGGTCATGTTATCATTTGATATGATGTGGGTAAGGCTCAAAGTAAAAGCACTTAGGTCCTAGCATGGTCTTAAATGATGCTACCTGACCCTGCTATTTACTAGCTGAGTTACCTCGGTCACTCAGAAGTTGTCCAAACTTCTGAGACTTTTTCAGAAGTTTCCATTTTCTGAAAAATGGGAAGGGGACAGAAAATAATACCTGTTTTACAGGGTTGCAAAAAGAACAAAAGTATATACTAGTTTTGAAAATACTTTACACACATTGTAGGAACATATGGGATGAGTAATATTACATTATATATTTCCATAAAATCTCAGTGTTTGAAAGAAGTCTAAAAATCACTTACGTGCACACATATCAACAAACTTATCTGGAAAGATTTTTTTGAACACTGATAGCAAAGCCTCTGTCTCCAAAGAGTCTCATTAAGTAGGCCTTGGGATTCCATATTTTTAAAGCTCCCCTATGCATAAGATACTGATAGTGTTGGTTGCTTTCAATAGGTAAGAATGGGGTGGCTGTATGACTGGATAGGAAGATTTTTATAAAATATTTTCTGAACTATAGAATTTTGAACCACATGAATGTATTTTCATTTTGACAAGTAATCATATTTAAATTATTTAATAAATTAACCAATAGATAAAATAAGTGTTTCTGGAATGATTCTGGCCCTGATACAGTTTGGGAAGTAGGTTAATTTCCCTAACCACTCCTTCATGCAGGTTTAGTCTTCCCCACACCCCAGATTCCACATGAACATTCCCAATGTCTTCACTCCCCTTACCTTACAAAGCAGCCCAGGCAGCTGTTAGAATATTGTTCTGTGTATGTCTGTGTCAAAGTGAGGGATGCCATAGACATCATCACATAGGTGGGAGCCACAGCACAATCTCTGACCCACAGCATAACTGAATTCATCAATGACAGTGAGAAATTTGATAACAGGATTTACTGGATATAATTCTGGTGGGTCGCTGTCTGTCACCAAGACAGAAAACTGACATTGATTTTATCTTCAGATTTTTGCTTGACCTACCAATGTGATTGTGGCTCTGGTTATCAGGGAGCTCTCAAAATGGGATACGAGCCCTTGTTTAATCAGCATTGTGTCTGCCTTGTCCCTGATTCTTATTATCTAATGCAAATGGGCTTCCTTATTACCTAACATAGTAGGTTCAAGCTGGGAGAGCCAAACAAACTGAAGCTACAAAATGCAAGCAACTGAGCACTGTCTTGTCCTAGGGACAAAGCAAATAAATGTGTCAATTCCCCAACCCAAATGAACTACAATAACCAAAGAGAAGAAATTACTTCTAAAGATTTGAATGGAAAGTGTTTAATTTTGTACTTGGTTCCACGATTTTGGAATGGAAACCAGTCCTTTCAACTCAGAAGACTATACCAATTGCCCCTATTTTCCCCACCTCCACTACCAAATTCCTATTATTTGTTCTCATTTGAATGGTCTGAAACTGTCAAGTAACAGAAAGGTTGTTATCAATACTGCATCTGCCCCAGATGGATTAGAGGGAGAATGATGTTTGTGGCTCCCTGTAATCCCTCCATGGACTCCAGGACTTTGAGTTTCTCCAGGGAATGTGGCAAAGCCACAGGAAATCCCCAAAAGCAAAATGTTGCAGGCTGCTCTCTGGTTTAGCCACCAAACACAGAAAAAGTAACGCAGGGAAAAAAAATTAGAGAAAAGTCTTCCTTGTCTGCAAATCAGAGGCGGTTGAACGCATGAGTTGTTTTATTCCTCCTGAGGTCCACTGTTGCCTGTCAGTCTCTAAGGAACACATACCTTTATGCATGTCTTCTGTTTCCAGAGTGAACCCCAAAGCCACCTGCTTCAAGTAACCTCATATGGAGTCGGAGATGTGTACTGATGTTGCCTCCAGTCTCATTCTGCTTCCAAGCCCACAAATAGATTTGAGGGAGGCTTTGAACAACATCTTTATATTCTCTGTGCTTGAGTTCCTCTAAATTGAATGGCATTTGCCATTCACTTTCATCATGGAATTGAGGGGAAGTAGCTACAATGGGATTTGTAAAAAAGATTTTTGAGCAGATTGTAAGGAGAGAACAATGAGTCATAAAGTAGCCATTCTTTACTCTTTTAAGCAGTAATTTATATTTATTGAAATTCATAGTGCACATATAAGCTATGGGAAGACAGCAAGGGAAGCAGAGCATAGGTGAGTGTTCTAATAGAAACATAGAGTAAGAAAACAGAATAATATTAGCTGAAAAATTCAAGTTCCTTACATCAAAAAATTTAGGATCACAAGCAATATTATAAGCAATTCTGAAAATATTTTCTTTTTTCTACTCTGATGCATTTTGTTGGCATTTGTTGTATTAAAATCTCAGCATATGCCTTATTTATTAAAATGAATTTGGTATAAAAAAACAAAAATTTTCAGCCTATTTGTCACAATTGTAGAGTATTGGATTTTTAACAAAGGACTTAAGGATGCCCAAAATATTTTATTTAAAATGCTCCTTACACTATAGGTGAATTGGGCAGAGAAATAAACACATTATAGGTGGTCTTCCTAGAGCATCCAGGCCTTAAAATAACCTCAATTGACATTAGCAGGTAGGTATTTTTAAATCAAGTATAATTTACTGTCATTTTAACAACAACAAAGACAGAGTTGAAACTAATGTTTTTATGCCATATTTGTGCCTAAAAATATTTTCAGACTGTAAAACCATGGGTACATCAATATTTGGGGAATATTTGTTTGTTTGTTTTTTTTAAAGGCATATTCAGAGATGCATTTTGCCTCCTGGCAATTTTTGCTTCTTTTTGGATGAAAAGATGCTATACTATTTGTACTACATACAGAAATTGAGGAAACCTGGATGCTATTTGCCTCCTAATTTTAGTTTCTTTGAAGTCTGCTTTCTGTTCCAACATATCAGCCTTGTATTAAACACCAAAACAGGAAAAGAAAGAAACCCCTATGTCAAATACACAGAAGAGATAAACAAGGTGTTAATTCTTTCAAATATTATTTCTAGAGTTTTGCATACTACCTGCATACGACTCACAGCAGGGAGGGGCCTAAGAAGAGGTAAGCCTGGAGCACAGTGAAATGTGATCTTGCCGCGACCCCATCAAAGGTCTGTTTGATTGATTTTTCTTCCCTGCAAACGATCGGAAAGTAGCAGTGACAGAAAAAGTCCTTAAAATTCGACAATCACTAGGGCATACTTCATTTCATCACACAAATAGGGAGTTGAAAGGTCGCCACTAGTTCTATGGGTTTCCTCTTGCAAGACAGACTCTTTGACACCCAAGTTTTGAAACTATGAACTACAGTATTCCACAGATGATTGTGCCTGGTGTTTAAAAGGCCCCTGCAGAGGTCTAGTCAAAATATTTACATTCCTCTCTGAAACTGTAATGCAAAGGAAAAGGGAAAAATCGTGAGAGGACAAATCAAAAGAAAAACTTTCCTTCCCCAGCAGCAAGAAAAGATGTCAGGTCGCTGGGTTTTCTGCAGACAGCCCTGTTCTCTTCGTTTAGATCAGGTGCCCATCACACACCTTTCCAACGGACGTACATCTATAGCAAGGTGCATTAACTGCATTCTGTGTCAAAATTAGGGCTGTATCCATTTCTGAACACATGTGGTTAACAGAAAGCCTCATCATCCCGCCGTAAGTGGGTGTGTTTAATTGTCCATGCGTGTTCCCCGAGGCGCTGCATGGGCGCTGTAAATAGATGGGTGAGTGATGGGCACGTATATTTTCTCCATAAAGTGCAGCCACTAGCTCAAAGTGAGTCAGACTCTGGCAAGGAAAAGTGTTCGAGGCTGGGTGGCGGCGAGGATGGGATGGGGGTGGGGCGGAGGAGCAGGAGGGGGCGATGATAATAGCGAAGGAAATGACCCAACTCCCTCCCTTCTGTTTTCACAATCTGCGTCACGCTCCTGTGCGCTCCCGGCCCGCGGCGGACTAGCGGGCGGCCGTGCACGCCGGGTCAGGCCGGTCACCAGCCTGGCGGTCGTCTCCCAAGCTCCGGGTCCGCCAGCCGCTCGGCTGCCCGCAGTAGGCCCCCTAAAGAAGCCGAGGTGGGCACTCGGCCTGGCGCCTGGGGGCCGAGCCCAGGACCAACAGAACTTCTCCCAACCCAGCGCCCCTAGACGTGGGACCGGCTGACCTCACTGGGCGCGGGGCTCGGGTCGGCAAGGAGGCGCCGGGAGCGCGGAGTGGAGACTCCTTAGTCTCCCGGGCTGTGGCGGTGCAACTCCCGCCGCCTTCGTTCTAGACAGAAAAGCCCCTTCTGACCATGCATTAATAGTACTACTCCATTATTCCTGTTAGAACAAGTTAAAAGTAAGGGTTGAGCCCGAAGGCCCCGGGAGGGGGGTCATGTGCGCCCCCGTCACTCTGGCTCCCCTCGCTTCTCCGGTTCGAGTTATGCCATCAAGCTAATATATTGTGACTGCTCTTCTCTCCTGTGACAAAGGCTTGCAGCTGCCTCCAAATCAATAGATGTCAAAGAAATATGAAAACAATCATGACACAAAACTTAAATGCTGGCTGGAGCCTACATAATCAGAACTGTGCTTCTGTTCTTCAAGCCACCGATTAATTTATCCCAAACTTTAGTCAAATTTTTATTCCGGTACCTTTTTCCCAGCAGATCCTGCTACATCTGTCGGGTTTGTAATGTAATTTGTAATTACTGCCCTTCATGTGGTCCGGTGCCTTGAACCATCTTTAATTAAAAGCATAATTAAGGGAAGATCTAAAGAAAGACAATTACCAGATGGTCTTTTTTTAGAGGCAGTAGTTGCGCAGAGAGGGGCTCGGGGTCTGTCCCCGGGACCCCGTGCCTTGGGAGGGGGCGGCGGGCCCGAATGGCGCCTGCGCACTGCAGAGGCCTTGGCCTGGCTGGTACCCCAGGTCCCTCCTCCACCCCACCGGGCCACACCCCGCCACACCCCGCCCTGGCCCTGAGGCTCCACCGAAGCCGCGCCCAGAGGTGAGCGCCAGGGTACCCGCGGTGCAAAGAGACTCTGGCTTTCTTCGCTTTTCCCCGGGGGTCGCGGGATGTGGGGGTGATTCCCCAGCAGAGAGGCTGGGACAAGATCAAGGCCGAGGCAACTTTCAAATCTGCGAAGGGGCCCCCGGAGCCGGGCCCATCCCGCCCTGCACGCGAGCCTGAGAGCTCTGAAGCAGAAAGAAGGAAAGGACGAGAGGGCTGGAAGGGAGGGGAAAGAATGAGAGAAGAGAGTTTGCCCCGCCAGGTGACAACCTTGCGAAGAGGTCCTGGCCTAGGTCCTCCCTGACTGGGCCTGACTAGGGTGGGAGCTGGGGGATCTTAGTCCTGCGGGCCTGGGAACCCCTGGGACAACAAGACAGACGGGGAGCGCCGTCGCCCGCAGCCCCGTCGGGCAAAGTGGCCCCTTGACAGCGATTCTCTCGGCTTTCGGCTCCTCGGTGTCCTTTGGTCCCTGGGATTTTCAGAACAAGTTCCGGGGGAGAGGAACAAACCCACTCTCCACTCCTATCCCATCCCCACGTCCCCGAAATGAATAATGCAGGCAGGAGTCAAGATTTCTCCATTAGCACCGCGTTGCCCCGGCGGCTGGCGCTAGGATCCCGAAGTCGGATAATGGAAATTAAACTGTTGTTGTGTGGCAGGGATGTCATTATGTGACTGTTCATATTCAAAGTCAGGCAGCAATGAATTGTAATCATTTCAATTATCTTCAATACACTTTCTTTAGGACACAAGTTGTCAAAGATTAAAAAAAAAAAAAAAAAGTACATTCTTGCGGCTCCGTGGGTCCATTTTCCAGATGGTTTGTTGCTCTTGCTGCCTGATTTAGTTTCCGCTTTTATTCCCCAGCCTCAGATTCTCTTGCAGAGACTCCGCCGGAGTGAGCGAGCCCCGGCAGCCCTCGCGGCTTCTCTGGCGCTGCGGGCCGGCTACACTGGTCGAGAATCGGCCTCCTTGGGCCTGGCGCGCGCATTTTGGTTGCTTTCAGGTTTAATTAACTTTAAACAACAAATATGCCTGGAGCTCTGGATCTGGTGTCGCCTTGGGGAAGGGGGCCGTCGTATTATATTCTGCGTTCTTCCCAGCCTGGGGCGGGGTGGGGGCTGGCGGCAGCAGCCTGCGCCCACCTCCCCAGGCCTGCGCTGCGCGTCAGAAAGGCACGTGCTGACTGCACCCACGCCTCCGGCAGAGCCCGGACCGTCTCCTTCCAACCCAGAGAAGACAGGGAAAAGCCGGGATCCCCAGAGCCTGCCGTCCTTTGTTGAAACTACCCTCTGCCCGGTGGTCGCTCCCTCCTGTGCCTGAACATGGGGGTGCGAAAAGTTGGATGTGGTGTCCTTGAAGTATCCTTTCGAGCGCCCTCCGCTCCCAGACTGGGCAAAAAGAGTAGGGGTCGCCTTTGAAGCCCAAGTCCGCGGCTCCTGTTTGGATTAATCCCGATCTTTACACTAATATCGCCTCTCGGGTTTTCATTATACTCATTTGGGAGGAAATGAGCTCTTGCCGGGCAAATAGCGCCCTGCACCCCACTTCTCATAGCTGTGCAGGCCCGGGGCCTGAACAACCCCGCAGGCAATCCGGGAGCTGCCGATATTATATTTGTGAAATGTCCTTTTGTTGAGGCTTTTAACACCTTCTTATAACGAATCATTTGTTCTTTTCTCTTTAATTTTGATAGACAATTAGCCATCAGAGATACACCAGTTGACTGTAACCGAGCATTAAACTCGCCTTTATGTAACGCTAATTTAGCATAGCTGCTTTGTTTAACTTTGCTGTATAAGAACCAGGTTTTGTAGCAAAAAAAAAAAAAATAGGTGTAATTTTATGTGGGGCTTCATTTCTTTTGGCCCTGTACACAGTTAGCCCTCTCCTCTTTGTGAAGCGTTCTGCTGGGGCCTGACGCCATTTCCCGTGCCTAGCACCTGCAGGCTGGGGGGAGAGAGGGAATTAGCATTGATATAGATTTAGTTGAAATGTAATCTCTTAAATCTGTCCAAGATTCGGGGAGATAATTACACTTTCACTGAATTGCCAGGGGTCAGCGTCTCTGAGGACCTGAGGAGTTGATTTACTAACAATAGTGTTACATAAAAAATGGCGTTTGAGATTATAATGTTAATGGCTGTGGTCGCTGGGGAATGCGCCCGCTTCCAACTAATTCCATGTAACTTGTTTTTCTGCCTCCCTTTTCCTCCCTCCCTTTCTTCCAGGCTCCGTCTTTGCAGGGATTCAAAGCCTTCGCGGTGTTTAATTTGGTGGCAGGCTCCAGTAAGCTAAGACCAGAAGCTCTGGAGCTTGGGGTCGATGCTCTTGTTCTGGGAGTGTTTGTGGTGACAGGTTGGGGCCTCGACAGCAAGGTTGGCCTCTATCCCACGAGGACGAGGACTAGGATGCGGGGTCCGAACACCACGCAGCCAGGCTGAGCAGCGGAGGGAGACGGCTGCACCCAGAGGAAGCCCTTCCTGGCCTGCAGGAGACTGGACCTCCCCGGCCGGCGGCGGCCTCGCGCCTTTGGCCGCGTTCTGAGGCTGCCCCGCCTGCCCGGAACGGGCCCTCCCGGCTTCCTGCGGCCTCGAACTTCCCGGCCCCGAAAGGACCAGGCCCTGTTTTGCGCCCTACTCGCCCTCCTAGGCCATGCTTCCCACCCAGCAGCCTCAGACACGGGGACGCTCACTTCCCGCCCAAACTTTCCTTTCCAGCTGGACTTCGGCGGGAGGACGAGACCTGAGTTCAGACAGCCCCTGCAAGTCCAGATTCTGCTTTGGGATGGGGATTAACTTTAAAACCAAAAAGCCAGCCTCCTTTGGGGTGAAGACGGTTGCAGAGTTTATAGTCCCTGCACACTCTTCAAACCTCACCCACAGCAGTCCCCAGTCACAGTCACAACACCTAGACTCCCCCAGAAATCTCATGGCCTCCCCTAACTTGTAGCCCAGCAGGGTGACTCCAGCGCTTTGCTCCTCTGAAAGTCTCACTTGCTCTAGGTAAATGGCCTCAGATTATAAGGGACCCACTGGCAAACTCGTTCTTACCCATGGGTCAAGGAAGAGCCCTGGGAACTGTACCAGAATCAAAGTCTGAAGAGGGAAAAGCAGCTCTTCCTAGATAGGACACAGGACCGGTTCCTCGGGGGCATTGGGCGGGTGAGTCAGAGGAGTTGAGCGCTCAGGAGCAGCCTCAGGCCACACCAGGTTTCAGTGGCCTAGACCTGCCCACAGGATGTGACCATTGTTGATACCTTGTGTCCAGGAGCTCAGATTTTCCTATGAGGGCAAGACTTTGGAGCGCGAGAGGGGGTGCCTCTGCCCTCTACCTCTTACTCCTTACATTGGACTCCAGGAGAGAGAGAGAGAGCAGGACTTGTCCTGTCAGACCTGGGCACAGGCCTCACCCAGAGTCTCCCTTGATCTGGGAGCTTTGCTTCCATGAAGAAAGGGTGCTGGACATGTGAACTGGGGGTCCCAGCAAAAAAAGCAGCTGCACTTAGACTATTGCACTCTCACCCACCTTATGGAGCCCCAGGCCTACAACCTGGCCATGCAAAACCGGGTGCCCTCCGACTTGCCAGAATGCGAGAACACAGCCGGAGAGACCCCGATGCCCAAGCCCAGATGTCCAAACTCTTGGCGCGGGGGCGGGGGGGTCGCTGCACCCCACACATGTTTACATCGGTGCCCCCTTATCTTATATGTAACAGCAATATATATGTTAATTGAAAACTTCTGAATTTAAAAAGGTTGTGACAAGTTATAATTTGTCCTGTCAATGCCTGGAATCCTTATTTATCTCTTTAGCTTGCCTCTCGCTCGCGCCTGTCAGCTAACAGCTTGCCTAACTCGTTGACTTCCTCACTCATGGCACGGAAATGACAAATGTGTTGTTTTATCCGTACAATTTATTTCATTATTGTTGCCAGCACGAAGCATCACAATCAATCATAAGGAAGTCCAGTTGGCAGGTGTCAATCTTGGTGTGTTTTTGTACGTCTCAGTCTATATTTAATCCAATTATAAGGGTCACGGAGTAAGTGCCAATCCTCTTGTTACAACTCACATCTTATTTAAGATTTAAAGTAAAAAAGTCAACTCGATCACATGGACCTTTTGGGGGAAGGGAGGGGACTCAGTTGAAACCCCCTCATCTCCCTCTCTCAGCCTTCCCCTGGCCTCCAATTTAAATTATGCGGCAATTCTTTTTTATTAAAGGGTTGCAGGGAATCCGAATTTTATGAGCATTTGTGTGCAAATGAAGGCTCTCCTTATTTTGCTAAAGTAGAAGCAAGCTTAATGATGAGAGATCTTTCCGCTCATTGCCCATTCAAATACAATTGTAGATCGAAGCCGGCCTTGTCACGTTGAGAATAAGTGAATTTCTAACATCCAGGACGTGCCTGTCTACTTTCAGTGAATTGCATCCAATCACCCCCAGGGAATTCAGCTAATGTCTCCATCTCTACCCGGACAAGGGAGAGAAAGAAATCAAACATGGTGCCACAAAGTGACTTAATATGAAAATGTTTAAAAGGAAAGGAAAAGCAGAGTTTTCTCAAATTGATTGTTGTAGAGTTTTTTTGCTTTTGTTTTTGTTTTTGTGACAAAGCAAACTGGAAGGATTGGAGATTTTCCACAGAGGTCCAGGAAAACTTTTTATAGTGTGGCAAAATAGTCAGAAGAGAGAAAAAAGTAAAGTAGTTCTTTAAATGAGAGCAGGAAAATAAGTTAATAGCAGAGAAACCACAGAATTGCACATAATCATACCATTATGCAATCCTTGAGACCGGGGCGAAGAGATGGCAAATATTATCTTTGCTAAATAGTCCCCTTTTTGACGCTAGAATTCACAAAACCTTCCTTCAGTTTTGATTTAAAATAAAATTCTTGTTAAAACAAGTTTTCTGTTTAAAAGGGAGGAAGTGGAGAGGGAAAGAAGAGCAAGAGCCACACGTACTACCCAGTAAATTAGATTCCTTAGATGATATATTGATTACTGGCTTGTACAGCTATTTGAAATGACACTCAAATATACACAGTATTTTAAATCAGTTATTTAGGGGCTTTTTCCTCTCCTATTAATTTGTATATGGAAAAACTTTATTAAACCACTTTATAAGTTAGCACTCACCCTGGAATCCTTTATTAAAAATACTGTAGAAGTTAACAGGATGCATTATCTTCTAGATTAAGTAAAATTAAATTTTAAGAGGAAAATTCATTTTTATTTTATAATTGATGGGAGACTCAGTGCCCATTCTCAATAAGAAGACAAATACTAAATCATTTCCCACCCACCTGGTAGCACAGATCCAGCGGGAGGGGCTCCTCCAATCTGGAAGCGGCTTTATTTGCATAAAGTAGTTAAGGGGAGAGAGGAAAAACGACACAGGTCGGGAGGGGCAAAACATACCTTCGACAAGAACAGATCTCAGCTACAGTTCAAGCCAAGAGCCGATTTCTCTGCCTTCCTCTCCCTCCACTACTTCCCCTACCTCAAGGCCTCTCACCCCCATCCAGGCTCTCCACCCAGTCTCTGCTGGCTGATGGTGAAGTTCTGGGCTTCCCGGCAGTCGAGGGCCGGGGCGACCTGGGAGCCTCCGCAGACTGGGCGGCTGCCGAGCTCGCTCACTGTGCATTGGAGAATCAGAGCCTGGAGCTGCCCTAGATGTCGGAAAATTTCAGTGCTGAGGGGAGGCCCGAAAAAGAGGTTTCTTTCCCGCTTCCGGTCCTTTGCACCCCACCTACGGCCTGCCTCAGGTAGCACTCGGCATTTGGGGCTCTTTGAGTCGTCGATGATGCCCCCGGGCCGCCCGTGGTGCCCTTCTGCCCGCAATGCAAGCCAGTGTGGCCTATAGAGGATGCCTCTGCCCGGGCGAGGCGAGGCGGGACCTCGTAGGCTGGGCACCACGCGGGGCCCTGCCCGGCCTCCCCCAAGGCTGGTGGCAGGCGCGGACAGGAGTCCCCAGCACTGGTCTGCAAAGTGCTCCGAGGTCGAGAGCTCCTCCGAGAATCCAGCTGAGGCAGCGGCTAAACGTGCACCTTCTCCCGCGGCGACCCCAGAGCCGGCACCCTCCCTCCCAGCCTCCGTGCCCGGGGCAAACGGAGAGCCGCTCGTGCGTTGGCCCGGAGCTCGGAAGGGCCTAGTTCGGGCCTCGCCTGCACCACCGGCGCTCCCGCGCAGCCCGAACGCGCCCTTTATTGACAGGCAGATAAGCAGGTGGGGGCCGTGGGGTTTCCAGAGTCGCTCTCGAGCACCCTGCTGGGTTGCAGGGATCTGCGCACACTTAATGGCCTGGACTCCAAACAAGCCCCGAGCAGCACTCTCGGCGGCCTCGGGTTGGAACAGTGTGGGGAGCGAGCCCCGGACAGAAACTGGCCAGCTAGGAAGGCCTACCCAGGTCCGAGGCCTATCAGCAGCCCACACGCCAAGGCGGACGGCACAGTCTGGGAGACCTCAGGACATCTGAGACTGGAAGCTGGGCCAGGTCCTGGAGAGGAGCTAGGGGCTTACCAAGAAACTAGGTCACTGGAGATGGCCGACGGCAACAGGGAAACCAGAACAAATGCCTCTCTTAGCGTCCCTTCCCAGCCGAGCAGGGCGACAGGACCATGGTAAGGTCTAGGCCCAGACTAGAGTGGCCAGTGGGAGGTGGGCGCACATAGGCCTTAAGACAGGATGCCCAGGGCGTTAGGATGAAGAAATAAAGTTTGGAGAATGTAAATAAGTAAGAACATGCCGCGGAGACTTCTCAGCCAAAGCTTCCATTCTCCTCCCCACCTTCACCGCCACCCCCAACCTCTACCCCTACCCCCACTCCCACCCCTACTCTGCCCTCCAGTCCTCGACGGGCTGAGCCAGACAAAAAATCAAGTCTGGCTAGGAGCTATCCGGGCTAAGAGGAGTGGGCAGACGGTCTGCCTGGAGCTGCCTCTTGGCCGGTTGCGAGGCCCCGCACCTGTCCAGGTGTGCCAGGGGCGGGAGCGGGAATCGCTAGACCTACGCCTCGGCGCCATCTGTGCTCGGCTCTCCCTTAGCCGCAGCCCGGATCAAGACGCGCAGGGACTGGCCCTAGAACCCTCCTCCTGCCCAGGCGTCCCCCTCCCTACTTCTACACACACACTCCTGGGTTCCCCCGGGCTGGGTCTCCCACGAGCTGCCTAAAGGTAATTCCACGCCCCGCCCCTTCTCCTCCCGCAAACTCCTCAAGAGACCCCTGCCCCTCTGGGCCCAACCTCTGTCGCTTTCAAATTGGAGAGCCGGATGGAAGCACAGTGGAAGGAGTTGAGAAGCCTCCTGCTTTGAGGGATGGGGGACGGGAATGACAACGTGTGCCTAAATCTCCATTCCAAGATAACCAGGCCTAGCTCCGCTAAGCCATCTCGCAGTCCACAGAAGGTGTGAGGGAAAAACAGGCACAGACCAACAAGTCAGTGTCCTGCAGACCCCGCCCCAATTTCTGTGAGTCTTATCTTCAGAATCTGGGATTTTCCTATTTTCCTCCTCTAAGTCACAAAGTCAACAGTTAATTCAAAGTCAAAGATAAATACAATCTCCTACATTTTCTATGTGTTTGGAGCCTTTCAGCCAGGGGGCGAGGGAAGCCCGGGCAGGCCCCCTTTAGGGCTTCCCTCTCTTGAGAACCCAGCAGGCCTGGAGAGACCTTTGGCCTAGCCCTGAAAAAGGGGTCGCTGGTCCTCTTCCCGGAGCCCCCGTCTGTGCCCAGCTAGTGACTTGCGGGCTCGAGGGCCAGGTTGGGGGTACTCATCGAGCCTCGAACTCCTCCTAAAAATGATTGCTGCCAAAAGTGCCTCTCAATCCCGGCGCGGCCTTCAGGTCTCTCCGATGAAGTGATTCCCTTGGGATCGGAGGGGGGGACAGGTTGGTTACCCAGAGAAGTAGCTGGTCAGCCTAGGGGCACAGATCTTGGGGCCCTCGTGCCCGACGGTGAGGAGGAGCGCACTCGGCAAGACTGGTTTCCTGGGGATCAACTCTGCGCCCTACAGGAGGGCGGGCCAGGCCGGGCCGGGCCGGGCCGGGCTAAGGCAGTCACAGGCCGGGCCAAGGAAGGCCAGAGCAGGGGTTGGAGCCGGCCGGACCCTGGGTGGGGAGGAGTAGGCTCCCGCCCCGCAGGAAAGCCAGTCTGAGCGGAGCTGTGCCCAACTCTAGCTGCCATGACGTCACGCGGACCCAGCAGCCAATGAGGAGGGCGCTGGCGTGGATATTAAGGAAAGTTAGCGCCTGCCTGAGCACCCTCTTTTCTTATCATTGACATTTAAACTCTGGGGCAGGTCCTCGCGTAGAACGCGGCTGTCAGATCTGCCACTTCCCCTGCCGAGCGGCGGTGAGAAGTGTGGGAACCGGCGCTGCCAGGCTCACCTGCCTCCCAGCCCTCCGCTCCCAGGTAACCGCCCGGGCTCCGGCCCCGGCCGGGCTCGGGGCCCGCGGCGCCTCTCCGCTGCCCGCGACTGGTGTCCCCAAATCAAAGCCCGCCCCAAGTGGCCCCGGGGCTTGATTTTTGCTTTTAAAAGGAGGCATACAAAGATGGAAGGGAGTTACTGAGGGAGGGATAGGAAGGGGGGTGGAGGAGGGACTTGTCTTTGCGGAGTGTGCTCTTCTGCAAAAGTAGCAAAATGTTCCACTCCCAAGAGTGGACTTCCAGTCCGGCCCTGAGCTGGGAGTAGGGGGCGGGAGTCTCCTGCTGCTGTCTGCTAAAGCCACTCGCGACCGCGAAAAATGCAGGAGGTGGGGACGCACTTTGCATCTAGACCTCCTCTGCGTCGCAGTTCACGACATTCACGCTTGGGAAAGTCCGTACCCGCGCCTGGAGCGCTTAGAGACACTCCGTCGCGGGTCGGGGGAGGTACAGCAGAAGTTTCCCGCGGTTGCAAAGTGTAGATGGCTGGACCGCAACAAAGTCTAGAGATGAGGTTCGTTTCTCAGAAAGACGCGGAGTACGAAAGAATGCGGCCCACAGAACTGAGCAGCGCGTAAAGCCCCAGCGTGTGATTTGAGCTTCACTTCGGAAGACCTAATAATTAGCGATTCTCACTGAGCTAGAACGCGGGCTCGGGTTACTGCGGGCGCTGCGCTGGCTGCCTAGGCGGGAAGCGCGCGGGCGCCATGGGAGCCGGGCCGCCAAACCCGGGAAAGAGCAGCGCCCACCACCCTGCGGCCCCTGGAGGGCCGGAGCCGGGGGCCGGAAGTGTTCCCGAAGTAGGTCAGGGAAGGGAAGACACAAACTTAGACTAACTCGTGGTTCAGCCGGGCGAAAGTCCTGAGAGCCCAGCCCTAAAAGCGGCTGGAGACGCCCAGGCCGGCTTAGGCGGGGCACCGGAGAACCCCGCCCGGGAGTTTGGGGCGGCCTCTGGGCCAGGCCCCGGCTAGCCCCCAACCCCCCACCCCCACTCGCGCTCCTGCGCCCTCTTTCTAGGTCGTCTGGTAGCACCTTCGGAGCTCAGTCACCTGTGACAGGTGTTTGGGACCGCCGCCCGACTCCGAGCGGTGGCCGCCCCCTGCTCACCTCACCTGGAAACGGGGGATGAGCGCAGTGGCCGTCCGGCCGCGCGCCTTACCTGGCCGGGATCCTCTCTTCCGCGGGTTCGTCTTCCTGGAGCTGGGCGGCGAGCAGGTTGCCCGCTTCGCAGTGGGAAGTGGACCTTCTCCTCCAGTCATAAATCAAACCCAGCCATCCTCGGGCCTCCTCCCTCATTAGAGATGTTTATTGGAGATTGTGTTTATTCGGCTGTCACGGCGAGAAAACGCGGTGACATAATTACCTCTGACCAGAGTCCTCGCCTCGCGCCCAGCGCGAACCGAAGACCTCTGTCGCTTTCTCATGCCGGTGCCCTTCGTGATCGGAGGGCGCCCGTGATAGGCTTGTCTTTTTTTCCTCAAACCCTCTCACAGAATTTGGTTGATTGGAATTACTATTCAGATTTCCCCAGGGCCCGGAGTTTATTTTAGAACTGGAAAGGAAAACCGAAGGCAACCCAACGCCCCTCCGGGGCAGAAGGGGGCAGCGCGCGCGAGGCGGAAGGAGAGTCACTCTCGCTGCACAAACTTTCCTGCGGGTCGCGCCGCGCGTGCAGGGTCTGGACACCACTCGGCGCCAGAGCCGGGCCTGAGGAGCGGGGTCTGGCGGGGAAGGAGGGCTGCCAGCCTGGGTGGTGTCATTTGTTGCTTCATTTTTCATTCCCTTTCCTCTCGTGAGGAATCAGAGGCATACGGGCCGCGGGCTGAGGATTCTTAAATTCTCCCCTGCCGCACTCGGCCGAGCCAACCCGCAGTTCCTCTCCGCCCCTCTGTCCCCCGGCAGCGGTTTTCCCCGCTAGCCAGGTTTGGAAGTCACCCTCTGTGAGACTGGGCTAGGGTTAGGAAGTGATGAAAAGCGCCGAATTGTTTTCTAATTGAAAATACTTTTTTTTTTTTTTTTTTGGAGATAGCGTTGACAAATATATGGGATCCCGGCTTTTGATCCCTGGCTGCGGCCTCTGTTCTCCTGTCGCTAATAAAACTCGCATTGAGCCCCTTAGTGCCTTGATTAACAGGCAGATTAACTCTTACTAGGGTTGGGAACAGCTTGTCCTAATCAATGTCATTTTAAAAGCCCGTCAGGATGCGCTTAGCTCCGGTTCCCTGGCTGCTCCAGCGAGCCAGCCATGACATTTGCTCCCTCCTCCTCCCCAGCCTCAAATCCCCCAGTAAAGCTCCCAGTTCCCGCCTGCCTGTTCCCAGATCCACAACGGGACAAATCGCAGGACCGGGTCGTTGGCCTTTAGAACGGGCAGCGGTTTAGAGAGGGGATATCCAAGGAGAAGGGACTGAGGTGGCCTTGGCTTGCTTGCTTTTCCTTTGAAGCTGAACTCTTGCTTCTTGGGGGCAGAGGTCACAGGGAAAAGAGAGATGAGGGGGATCGTCTCAGGGTGATGAAATGGAAAGCAAACTTTCCTAGGAACCCTATTTGCAAAAATCGGAGAGTGCCGCTGATTCCAGTTGTTCTACAGGTCAGGAGTTTTAAACCTAGCTCCTATCTGGACAACAGCATGGAGGGACTGGGAGGCAAAGCCTTGGGAGTCTGGCCCGCTGGGCTGCTAGGAATCCCTTTGGTGGGAGACTCCACTGGACAATGTTATTTTAAAGGTATTTCGGGGGTGGGCAGGGAGAAGACAGAGAGAGAGAGAGAGAAAGAGAGAGAGACAGTGAGAGAGAGAGAGAGAGAGAGAGAGAGAGAGAGAGAGAGACTGGCCTCCCAGAGTGAATGGAAGAGGACTGAGGACGGAACCCAGGGAGCCCCTAGCACTGGCCTTTTGGCAGGAGGCAAGGAAGGGCGAGGGCACAGCGGCTTCCCCCGCAGCTGAGCAGTGGCCACAGCCTGGAGGCGCCACGGGGCGTCTCTGGGATCTTCTTGGATTTTCTAGGCTCTGGGATCAGTGAAGCTGCCGGGTTAGCGGGAACCGGTAGGTTGCTGGAGAAAGGAGAGGGACAAAGGCCTGGAAGCGGGGGAGGCACCTGGGACTTGGCGGCCAGGGTGGGAGCCTTTGCTTTTAGTGCTCACTGGACCCGTTTGCCAGCTCCGCGGACCAGGGATCCCACCTTCCCAGGGTCTGCAAAGAGAGAGACGTTTGGGGCACTACAAAGTGACGCAGGTGTCTGCCAAGACTTTCCTCCTCCAAAGAAATGCCAGTCTTCACCCTTTCCAGCGCGCCGACGCTGCGCCTCTGCTTGGCCGGGGAAAGAGAGAGTTCGGAGGTGTCAGAACTCCGGATGGGAGACTCTTGGTTCTGAAGCTGGGAGCTGGAGGCACATCCCCCCAGAAGTGGGCACTTCTTTGCCTCCCCGAAGGTCTGATGGGGTGGGCACAGGGGAATGCCAGAGACCAGTGCGGGTGAGATGCTTGCCTGACCTTATGTTGACGCATCAATACTGGGTAGAAGCTCTAGGCAGGCTCTGGCGAGCCACAGTACCCCAGCGGGACTCCCTCCACGCAGACAGCCCCTCTACCGGGTGGGAAGACCCCGGCGGCCCCCGCAGGAACGCACCCTTCGGCCTGAGAGGTCCTCCCTCTGGCCACAGGGGGCGGAGGGTGGGGTGGGGGTTACAGGGGCATGTGGAGAGGCGGGGAAAGGCGAGACAGTACCTAAAGCGCAATCCCATCCGCCCCCCGCGCCTTGGAGGACAGCAAGTGGGCCTCCGGTGAGTTGGTAGCCGCAATTAAAATGGCGACCTGCGAGTTGTCTCGGTTTTGTACACACCTCTGGCGACCGCGTCTCGACCCCCACACCCCCAGGCCGCGTCACCCCCGGAGCGGGTACTTGGCAGAGGGAGTGAGGCTACCCACGAGGTAGAACAGCACCCCCACCCTCCTTGAGACCAGTCCAGAGAGAACCAGGAAATCTCGCTCTCAACCCTCTCTCCTTAAACTTTGAAAACTCGGCCTCTTTCTGGGGTTGAGCTCCCCTCCCCAAATATTGACACATGGGAAGCGGCCAAGTCCTTTTTGTTTTTTGTTTGTGCGGAGGAGTTTCCAGGAGTCTTTCCCCGAGCCCCCTTCCCCACCCAATGACGTCAGTGGCATTCACTCCTCGCTCCTTGCCTTTTCTGATTTTTTGTTAAAACTTTTCTCCGCAGAGAGATGGGGGTTGGAGGGGTGGGAGAAGGAGCTGATTCAAAGAGCCAGTGCCCTGGGGGGAAATAGCAACAAGATTACGGCTGCTTCTTTCCGAGGCAAAGCTTAAGAAGGTGCTAATCCACTCGGTCGCTAATTGAGAGGTTGTAAAAATGATACTCGCCTCCAGTTCGGACAGAATCACTGCCCCCACCCCTCCCCCCAAGTCCCTCGCTCTTGCACAGCGGACTTGAGTCTTGAGTCCAAGCTTCTTTAATGCTCGCTTGAAACGTAAAAGGAGAGAGAAAGAGAAGACCGACTTTCGCTGGTCTGGGACTCAGGGCCGCGGCCCCACTTCCCGGCATCCTCCGAAAGTCGCGCTCCTGCGAAATGAAACCTCGCACAGGAGGCCGCGGACCTGTACACCCGGCGCCACCTCCTTCGCCTCTGACCCGAGTTTCCTCCCCGCGCTGCGAGCTTCTGGGCCGCGGGAAGGGTTAGAGCCGGCAGCCCTCCCCGGCCTGGGGAGGGGAGAGGGTTGTGAGACCCTAACTCTGACTAGGGCCTGGGAGGCCTCTGCTTCCCGCCCTACCCGGGCTCCTTGGTCGCGGCGCTGCTGGGTCCAGGGCAGGAACGAGAGGGTGAGGCCCACACGTGGCCCGGCGGCCCAGGGCGGCTTGCAGCGTCCTCACTGTCCCGGCTCCCAGGTGCTGCGGCGACGCGGCCTGTCAGCAGCGAGTTCAGGACGCGCAGATTTTATTGATGGGCTTTGACTTTCAGCACTTTCCCTAAGTCAAGAAGAGTCTAGCGTACCCTGCGGCGGCTTCATTTCAGCCTCCCTGCCTCAGCTCTCCAGCCCCATTCCCCCTTGCCCGGTCCTGGAGTGTGTCCTGCAGCCAGCTCCATGGCCCGAAGCTGCCGAGAGAGAGCTCCGGACAGTGCAGGACCAGGCATTCGCTCGCTCTCCTGTCACCTTAACTGCAGGCTCCGAGGGGCGCCTTTGGAGTGTACTGAGGTGTGTCCTAATCGTGCGGCATTCAACAAATGGACTTCTGGTGTGTGGTCAGAAGAGAAAAGCCATTTACTTACTTTCCTCCCCGGTTTTCTGGCAACAGCTGAAGGGGAGCTGCCTCCATGGACTGCGCAGACCCAGGAGAGGGAGTCGTGGTGCGGAGACACACGCACCACACACAGATGACCGGTGGCACACACGCTGACATACCGACATCGCCGGTGGGACACACACACACACACACAAACACACAAACACAGACACACACACACACACACACAGAGAGAGAGAGAGAGAGAGAGAGAGAGAATCTCTCCCAGCATTGGTCATCCGCCCCCCCCCACCCAGGCTTCCACTCCCCCTCCCCTCTCATCTCCCCTGGCTTCCCCTCCTCTCGGGCGCCGCGAAAAGCAGCCGCACTTAGTCAACAAATGGCACGTGGGAGAAGTTGGTGAGTGTTTGGTGAGGACTCTTCAGGGCTTTTCACAAGAACCCTCTGTACACAAAGTAAGTGGCGTGTTTACTTGGGCCTCTCCAGCCGGAGCTGTCCCTCCGCTCCGCTGCGCACCGCGGCTTCCGAAAGGAGAGAGAAGAAAGGGCCGGGGGAACAGGGTGGAGGATTGGACAGGCCCTGGAGGCTTGGGTTGGGGAGGCCGCTGGCCTCGTTTAGTTCTCGGCCAGGCAACCTCCTCTCGGCCTAGGCTTCCCCGCGGCCTCCGCAGCTGGAATGGAGCTGCCAGGACCCAGTGACGCTCCCGCCTCTTTCTTCTTCTTCCAAGGGACCAGGTGGGCTGGGGTGCGGCAGCCGCTGTGCTCTGCGTCTTGGGGCCCAGGCCGGGATGGGGTGGGGGCGGGCGGGGTCGGGGCGGCAGGCCACTCTGTCCTGGAGTTGGCAAGAAAGGACAGCGCAGAAACTTGCGCTCTCCGTGGGCTGGGAGTCTCGCGCCCAGCTTAGGGGGAGTCGGGGCGCGACCCCCAACCCAGAAGCCTTCACTTCATCGCTCAAGTTCGCGGCAGCAGGGCGGGCCGCGCCGACTCTCGGCGTGCGCGGAGCGGGGAGATGCGGGGGAGCGCCAGAGCCCGGGCTCGGGGGCCCTGCGCCGGGGAGAGGAGTCGGGACCCACCGGCGGAGCCGAAAACAAGTGTATTCATATTCAAACAAACGGACCAATTGCACCAGGCGGGGAGAGGGAACATCCAATCGGCTGGCGCGAGGCCCCGGCGCTGCTTTGCATAAAGCAATATTTTGTGTGAGAGCGAGCGGTGCATTTGCATGTTGCGGAGTGATTAGTGGGTTTGAAAAGCGAACCGTGGCTCGGCCTCATTTCCCGCTCTGGTTCAGGCTCAGGAGGAAGTGTTTTGCTGGAGGATGATGACAGAGGTCAGGCTTCGCTAATGGGCCAGTGAGGAGCGGTGGAGGCGAGGCCGGGCGCCGGCACACACACATTAACACACTTGAGCCATCACCAATCAGCATAGGTGTGCTGGCTGCAGCCACTTCCCTCACCCACACTCTTTATCTCTCACTCTCCAGCCGCTGACAACCCATTTTATTGTCAATCTCTGTCTCCTTCCCAGGAATCTGAGAATTGCTCTCATACACCAACCCAGCAACATCCGTGGAGAAAACTCTCACCAGCAACTCCTTTAAAACACCGTCATTTCAAACCATTGTGGTCTTTAAGCAACAACAGCAGCACAAAAAACCCCAACCAAACAGAACTCTTGACAGGAACTGTGACAACCAGAGAGGATGCCTCATAAAGGTGAGTCCGCTTCTTTCTTCTCGCTTTATTTTTATTGCAATATTCGGACAGGTCTCCCCCTTCCTCCCCCCTTCCTTCCTCCCCTCTCGCCAGTCCCCTCCCCCACTGCTACGCCGGGAGAGTTGGGCCGGAGAAGTTTCCACGCAGGAGCCCAAACTTTCTACTTCCAGCGAAAGCCCGCGTCGGAGGGCGACTGCCGACGAGCGGGAGCAGCGCAGGGCTCGGGGCGGGCGGCCAGCTCTGCCCCAGCGCCAGCGCCAGCGCCAGCGCCAGCGCGGGCTGAGCTCGCGGGAAGAAGGGAGACTCCAGGCGCGGCAGCAGCCGCGGCTCCCGGCCCCATCGTCGCCCAATGCTCCCGACCCGCGGGAAAAGACGAAGAGGCTCTGTGGTGTCCAAGGCCCTGGAACCGCCGCAGAGAGCAACCGCTACCGGCTGCTTTGTCCAGCCCGAGGCCCAGCGAGCGCGCAGAGAGCGGGCGCTCCGAGGAATCGCCGAGGGAACCGGCTTGCCGCGTCTCCGCCCTCCCGCCGACCCTCGGGCTTTGTGCCGCACTGGGCTCCGGCGCAGAAGAGTCAGCCTGCACTCCAGCGCCGAGGGGGCACCGCGCCCGCCACCAGCCGGAGCGGAGTCAGTCGGCAAGACAGCCGCACGCTGGAGGCAGAAGGAAGAGCGAGCTAGCGCGAGCTGGGAAGGAAGCCACCAGGCCAAGGCGGTGGGACGCGCGCTCCGAGGGAGCTCAGAGCCGAGCGGGAGGACTTGTCAGCTTCCATCCAGCCCCCGGGCTCTTGCCCGCAACTCCATTGGAGCGCGGAGCTCGGAACTTGAAAACTCTCTGCTCCCCAGGCTTCCCCAGACTCTCATCTCCCTCGCCCTGCGGAGGCTGGGGCTCTTCCCTGTCCTCCGGCCCCCTGCGCTTGGTGGGTATTTTTCCTTGTTTTCCTCTGATCCAGTCGCACCAGGTGTTGGGATTTCAGCAGGTTTTGAGGTGCAGAGGTGGTTTGCTCTTTTGTTTGTTTTACTCCGAATCCTCTTATGTTTTTCTAGGTAAGGCCTTGAAAATAAATCTACATGAAAGCATTGGCTTTCCCCCTCGTCTGATCACTTCCTCTCCCAGCTAATTAGTCGGAGTAATTTGAGAGCTTTCGATTCTAAGATCCCAGGAGGAAAAGTGTCTTTTCAAAGTTCATAAAGTTGTTGCCTCTTTCCTTGTGCAGATTTTCTCAGTCTCCCTGCGCCATAATAGCCCTGAATTTTAGCAAGTGTAATTGGGGGAAATGGAGTTGAATTTCAAGTGGAAATTCTTTCTTTTTCGAGTGCTAAAACCCGGCTCTTCATTCATGAGCGATTTCTAGAAAGTTTAAAAACAAAGTGAACGTGGTTTCTTTCTTCCTTCCTTTTTATTTTCCTTATACTCTCCCAAGCTCCTTAAGGCATTTTGGACGTTTAACTCGAACTTGGGAAGGGTTTGGTAGGGGCTGGGAGCAGAAAATGAAATGAAAGGCAAAGAGCTTGAAAGCCTGACGAGTTTACTGAAGAGAAATAATAGTTGTTGCCGTTGACATTACATTTTTTATAGCCAGTGACCTTTGCAAACGTCTGAAGGCAGTTTGATTAGTTGTTATCTTATTTGGCCCTAGAGAGTAAAACTTTGTCATCTTAATTGCTAATTCGTCTTTTGGCTGGGGGCGGGAAGACCAAGAGTGAGCTCTCCCCTTTACCCCAGTTAAAGAGTTTGGGGATGGAATCTGAGAATTAAGTAATTAAAATAACAACAGCATTTGAAAACTGAGGCTTGTGTTGGGGACACAGAGGTGGGGGCAGTGGTCCAGCGGTCTGCCCGTCCAAGGTCGGGACGACTCCAAAATGTCTGGAGACGCCTTCGTTCAGGATGTGGGTCTATGGCCCCAGCGAGGCCGTACAGAGCCTCGGGCTGAGCTGGGGGGCTCAGGCTGCAGTTGGGGGTCTGCCCTCTCCGGTGCACAGGACTGCTTCCGGGTGTCGATGTGCCCCACTTCCCGGGTTGCCTCTGCACTTAGTGTTCACGTTAACTTAAGTAATTAGATAGCTTCTTAGCGAGAGGGAAGGGGGAATGGAGCAGAACTGGAATTTGAAATACTACCACCTTCCCAGCTGCTTCGAAAACTAATCAACAAGGCCTGTCTGGGCTCAGCTACTGAATTTTTAAAAATGGTATCAAGAAGTTACCAGCCAGGATGGGGGCATTCTGTTGTGATTGTGTACAGCATGGGTTACAAAGTGGAGTTCAGGAAGTTTTACCCCTCCTAGGGGAATTCCATTCCCCATCTCCCCACCTGCTACTCCTTTGCAGCTTCAGGGTCCTGCATTGGGTGGGGTGGGGTATTCTGCATTGGAGTTGGAGATTTTGCCTGTCCAGGGCATGGCTATGGGTGCGGGGACTGAGAGACAGGAAGGAAGCATTGGGGAACCAACCTAGATAAGGGTAACTAGTAGCCGTCTGCTGTGGCCAGTATTTACTCAATGCTGAGAAAAAGTCCTCATTTTCGGTTTATTTTTATGGATTTAAGCTATCTACCAAGCGGTTAAAAAGTAGACCAGGAATGGCCTTGTAGAGTAAAACGTGCTTCTTGAAATTCTTTGCTTGCAGGCAGGCAGATCAATAATCACCATAGGTAAAACAGAAAAAATAATGCATTTTTTAAAAAACGGAGAAATGATGCTGTGACTATTTTGTTATTTTACCTCTTTTTGGGGGGCAGACCTCTTGAATGGGCTCTTTATTGTAACTCTCTCTTCCCAATTGAGCTCCCCACGGTGCCGTTGTATCTTTTTACAGCCCCTAACAACTCACACCAGTAACACAATTACCTCCAGATATTTATAACAAGAAATTACTTTTCTATTTTCTCCACTCGCCCAAAAGCCTTTTTTTTTTTTTTTTTTTGCGGGGGGGGGGGGGAAAGGCAGGGAGGGGTTCGTACAGGACCAGTCTCCGGGAACCCTGCACTGGGTCAGGGTTTATGAAGCTAGGAGTGTTCCTCAGTTCCCTTTGTGAGTTGGTGGGTTGTTGGTACTTTTGGTTGGAAGCTGTGTTGCTAGTTAGGGAGACTCGGTTTTGCTCCTTGGGTTCGAGGAAAGCTGGAGAATAGAAGCCATTGTTTGCCGTCTGTAGGCTTTGTCGACCATGCTCACCCCCTCCTGTTCGTACTTTTTAAAGCAGTGAGGCGAGGTAGGCAGGGTGTGTCACAGTACAGTAAAAGGGGTGAAGATCTAAACGTCAAAAGAGAAGTTAATCACAGTAAGTGAGGTTTGGGATAAAAAGTTAGTCTTGCCCCTTTCAAAGTCCCAGAAAGCTGGGTGGTAGATGGAGAGGGGGCCATTGGGAAGATTTTTTGGTGTAGGGAGAGGAGTGGAAGATAAAGGGGTAAGCAGAGTGTTGGGTTCTGGGGGTCTTGTGAAATTCCTTAAGGAAGGAGGGAGTATGGCCCTGCAGCTCTCCCAAACTGCTTCAGCCTATACTCTCTGGCACCAGGAAGTTCCAAGGTTCCCTTCCCCTGCTTTCCAAACTTCAGGTATTCCTCTCCCCTCACACCCCCTCAACCTCAACTCTTGGCCTCTACTCCCTTTTCCTGGTTCTTAATATTTTTGCAAAGTGGGACCCCAACTTGTCAGATTTGCCAATTCTCCCAAGCCAGACCAGAGCAGCCTCTTTTAAAGGATGGAGACTTCTGTGGGACATCTCGCTGAGAATGTGGGTGTAATGCTGGGACTTAGAGTTTGATGGCAGTTTGACTGAGCCCTAGATGCATGTGTTTTTCCTGAGAGTGGGACTCAGAGAGCCCATGGACCTATGCTGTTGAACCACAGCTTGATACACCTTTCTCTCCTTCTGTTTTGTCTTAGGGGGAAGACTTTAACTAGGGGCGTGCAGATGTGTGAGGCCTTTTATTGTGAGAGTGGACAGACATCCGAGATTTCAGGCAAGTTCTGTGGTGGCTGCTTTGGGCTCAAAACCCACAAACAGTCAAAACAAACTATTTCAGTATGCTTCTTCACTATAGATCCGACAGAAGAAAAAATTCAAAATTGGGGCATCGGTTCTACTGATTAAAGGGTTAACTGCTAAAGAATGTAGGGGAAACAGATTGGGGATATTCGAGTATTTTGTTTCAAGTCCCAAAGGGTAGCTTTTGCATGCACTGCAAGGCAGAGCTGGGTGACCCTCAGATTGCCCCAAGCGGTTGAGTAGATCAATTCCTAAGGAACGGAGATTCTCCTGTCCTAGCCCCAGGTCCACCTCGGTTGGGAGTTCAGGCCTACCTGATGCAGCTGCCCAGGGATTAACTCCTATTTTCTAACAGAGCCCCGTATTCGAGCCCCGTGGAATCCCGCGGCCCCCAGCCAGAGCCAGCATGCAGAACAGTAAGTGCCTCTGATCTTTCTGGGACTTTGGGCTCGGGGTGCGCGGACCCGAGGGTCAGGGGAGGACACAGGCTCGCGACGCCCGCGCTGGCCTGGCCGCCGACCGACTGAGGCCCGGGGCCTGCGGCGGCTGCTCCCCTCTCCGCGCCCGGCAGCCCAGGAGGGGAGGGCGTTTGCTTTGCTCTTCTCGATACTGAAGAAGCAGGGGCTGGGCCCTTAAGAACAGCCCGCCCGAGTTTTCGAAGCTGCGGTAGAGAAACCCCATCCCCCCTAAATCCTGTAACTCACACCCCCTCCCCGCCCCTGCCCGGGCTCTGACCCCGGAGAGAGGGGCTGGGCTGAGCAGGGCGGGGCGAAGGCTTCTTCTAGTTGCGCGAGAAGGAGGCCCCTTTGGGCTTAGCCAAGACTGAAAGTCTCCACCAACTCGGCGGGGTGGGGGGCTTCTCTCCCCAAGTCACTCTCAGGGCAGCTCCTCCCCTCCTTACCCCACCTATGGGCCTAGAAGGGTTGGGAAGAGGAGCCCCCAGGCCTGCAGCAGGGTAGGGGTGGTAAACTCGCTGTTACAGGGCGCGGGAAGAGAGCGCGGTTTACTGGGTCTGGGAAGGAGGTGCCCAGGAACTGGAAAAGCCCTGCCCTGGCAACTGCAATTGCTTGGGTCCTGATAGTCCCAGGCCCAGAGCACCTTTGATACTTATGGCTCTTCTACTTCCCTGCTTTCCTCTGCCCAGACCCCCTGGGCCCCCACCCACCTTCCTGTTTAGTTGGAGGGTGCTGGTACGTGGCAGGGCTAGTCTAGAGCTCCGACCTGGGAGCCTGGAGGCCCAGCGAAACCAGGCCGGGTTTGAAGTTACTGTTGAGGCGTCAGGGCTCAACTGAACTCGGAGTGTGGAAAGGCCCAGGTCTTCTAGCAGCCTTCCCTGGCTGAACCACAAAGGCTTAAGAGGGTCCCCAGCACCTTATCCATCTGTTCTGGAAACGCCGGTCGCCCCCTGGTGCTTCCGGGGCTGGTAAGCGCGTAGCTGATGAAGGGGCACAAAGGTGGCGAGCTTTGCGGGGGTAGTTGTGCAGAACCTGCCGCACCCCAGGGCTTGGCCGGTAGGCTCCCTTTCGGCGGCTGGGCTCTCCCCTTGGAGCTCAGACTCCCCAACCGCAGGCTCTCTCTCGCGCGGGCCCCAGCCAGGGCTTGCAGCCCTGAGCGTTTGCCGCTGCGGCCTGGCTGGCAGGCCCCGAGGGGCGCGGGGTCGCTGGCCGGCCCGCAGGGCTTGTGCCGCTCGTTCCCGGGTGTGCGCGAGGCGCGGAGCGTCCAAATTGACACCATATGTTTTCCTATTAGTTGCTTCGCGGTCGAGTTCTAGGCGCATAATCATCGCCAGTGGGCGAGAGCGCCAGCCGTCCCTAGGGAAGGGACACAATGATTGAGGCTTAACCTCTGAAGGGGAATTTGGAGCTGCTCTTCCTCGCTGCCATTTCGATGCTGGGAGTGGCGCTCTGGCCCTGGCGTCTCCTGGGCGAGCACCCAGCGGCGGTAGCTGCGGAGGTGGCGGGCACGTTGTTATTTTTTGAAATGGGTGAGGAGGAAGGTCTGGATGTAGGCTGCCTCACGCGCCCGCCTTGGCATTCGCAGACTGGGAATTGCCGTGGCTATGCGTGAAGTTTGGAAAGTCTTTCTCGGTCTCTTTCTGGGACAGCCTTTCTTTTTCCGGGAAGCTTCCTGTGCCTAGAGGTGGGGCTCCGTAGCTGGAGCGGTGAATGGAACTTGCGAGGCAAAGGAAGGCAATAAAAGGAAGTTAGGATAAACCGGAAACATGGGCCAGGCCTTGCTCTGTTGGAGAAGCGGTGTCCCCGCAATGTCCCTGCTTGCGCTGGGCCCGGCCGGAGCCCAGATCCCCCAAACGCCTGTCACTTCTCATCGAGTTGAGGCTCTGGCCCCCCCCCCCCCCCCCGCCCCGGTGAGGGCCCCCCCCCCCTCAGCCCCAAGCCTTCGGCTACCCTGAAAACGCGGCTCCCCTCGAAGGGGAAACGAGTGCAGTTCAATCTCGTCTGAGTGATCTACAAATAGGGACGGAAAGGGTCGTTTTATCACGGTCCCGTTTGTCGTGACGATGCAATTTCCCGGAGCGGAGCACTGTCACAAAGTGACAAGGCTGCCACAAGCGCCCCGACTGATCTTTTCAATTAGCCTTCCATGCATGATCCGGAGCGACTTCCGCCTATTTCCAGAAATTAAGCTCAAACTTGACGTGCAGCTAGTTTTATTTTAAAGACAAATGTCAGAGAGGCTCATCATATTTTCCCCCCTCTTCTATATTTGGAGCTTATTTATTGCTAAGAAGCTCAGGCTCCTGGAGTCAATTTATCAGTAGGCTCCAAGGAGAAGAGAGGAGAGGAGAGGAGAGCTGAAAAGGGAGCCACGTCTTTTCCTAGGAGGGCTGCTCTCTAGAGTCGGGGCTGCAGGTTGGAGATTTTTAAGGAAGTGGAAATTGGCAATTGGCTTTATTTTGTGTGTCTGTGGTTTTGGGGGAGGGGGGCTACAAAGGGGCTAACTCCCTCTCCCTGTTCTCCAAGGTTGGACCACAGGGATGAGGTTGTGAGATACAAAGATAAAGGAGGGATGGGGAACACTATGACGTGGTCTTTTCTTTTTCGTTTCTGTTTTTGATTTTTGCTAATATCTATCCTTGGCTGAGGGGAGGGCGGAGTTCAGCGGCGGAAATAAAGCGAGCAGTGGCCGGTGCGAAACGACTCCCGGCTCTAAGCCTTACTTGTGGTGGCCGGACTTGTCTGTGGCTGAAGCAGAGCCGGGGCTCTGACTCTCAGGTCTACACTGGAGGAGCGGAAACCTGGACTGGGGTTCGCCAGCCACAGACTGGCTGCTCTGGTTCTTCTCTCCTCTTCCTTCTTCTGTTCTAACCAAACAAAACCAAACTCGGTGCTTGTGCCAGGCCTTGGCCAGTTTGGACTGTAATGCAAACATTTCTGGATTTTAGCTTCCAAGGGAGCACTCAAGGGCTGTAAGGTTTGCTATCACTGTTCCAACACTGCAGAGACCTTGAAGGTTAAGTGTGGGATCTGTAGAACCTATGGTTTGCGGTGACACTCAGAGGGGATCTTTGGGAGATTTGTAGAGCTGGTTCTTAGCGCTTTGTGGGTTCAGAGGCTGGCTGCAGTGTTTATGAAGAGGGGCAGTGGGCTGGGGACACTGCTGGGGTTATGGCGGTAGAGAGGTCCATGTGTTCTTGTTCCTTGGCATGTGTCTGACTCTGTTGCTGCTGCAGTCCAGTGGGCAAGGGCACGGCTGTTTGGGGCTGGGCTGCCCAATGTCTGGCATGGTTGGTTGTCCTGTTGTCCTTTTTTTTTGATGGATAGCAGGAACCTGATCGCTGAGGTTGGCACAGGTTGGCAGGGGGATGAGGATGCATTGTGGTTGTCTCCTCCTCCTCCTCCTCTCTTTCTTCCTCTTCCCCTTCTTTTTCTCTTTCCTCTTCTTCCTGTTCTTGTTCTCCCTCATCTTCCTCTTCCTTCCTCTCCCTCTTCTTCCTCTTCATTCTGCTCTCCTCTCTTCTTTTCCCCTTTGCTCTCCTCTCCCTTTCCTTAGGTCACAGCGGAGTGAATCAGCTCGGTGGTGTTTTTGTCAACGGGCGGCCACTGCCGGACTCCACCCGGCAGAAGATTGTAGAGCTAGCTCACAGCGGGGCACGGCCGTGCGACATTTCCCGAATTCTGCAGGTGATCCTCCCGGCGCCGCCCCACTCGCCGCCCCCGCGGCCCTCCACTCTCAACGCCCTCTCTTCATTTCTTACTGTAAACGATGCTAATTATGGACCCCCCACCCACACCCACCCCAGTCCCCAGTCCCCCACCCACTCCCCTGCCTTCCCACTTTTCCCTCTCCTTCCACCATCCTTCCCTATCTCTTTCAACCTGGGTTGAAACAGATAACTCATCTGCTTCAGAAAAATACAGTGTGTGGATTTTTTAAAAAAATCTTTCTCTTTTTATTTGGTAAAGACATACATTGTGGGAACAGTTTATGAACTGTAATAAACTTAGTTATATAAATCGGCATAATTTCATTCTGCTCTCCCCAGCCCATGCTTACCTCAGATTTTGAGGTATTTGCTTATTCTTCATATTTATGAAGAATACATATTGATTTTAAAAGGCAAGTGCTATTTACTCCTCCCTAACTCATATTTACTCAGTTGGGCATTTTTTAAAGAAAAAGAAGTAAAAAATCAGGTTTTTTTTTTACCTTTGCTCTTTAAAACCTGGCACCACTTTAAGCAAGGTCAGCACAAAAATAAATTAATCTGACTTCGTTTTGATGCATCTTCAGGCAGTGTTTAAGAAAACAGTTTTTTTAAAAAACAACTTTTAAATTCTTTTTTTAGTTCAAACTGTTTGAAAGTATCATCATATTTGTAGTTTTTAGGGCTACAAATGTAATTTTAAGAAAAAAGCTCTCTACAGTAAGTTCTCGTACCATTGAAGGTATATTTTTGTGTTATAGACCCATGCAGATGCAAAAGTCCAAGTGCTGGACAATCAAAACGTAAGCTTGTCATTGTTTAATGCATACTTAAACAATTTTATTTTTGTCTTGAAATTATTAATAATGTGGTTTTCTGTCCACTTCCCCTATGCAGGTGTCCAACGGATGTGTGAGTAAAATTCTGGGCAGGTATTACGAGACTGGCTCCATCAGACCCAGGGCAATCGGTGGTAGTAAACCGAGAGTAGCGACTCCAGAAGTTGTAAGCAAAATAGCCCAGTATAAGCGGGAGTGCCCGTCCATCTTTGCTTGGGAAATCCGAGACAGATTACTGTCCGAGGGGGTCTGTACCAACGATAACATACCAAGTGTAAGTTCATTGAGAACATCTGCCCTCCCTACCCTAAGCCCAAGTCTCTCTCCTCTTTACCTCCTCCCACCCTCTCTCTCCACTGTCTCTTAGTCTGTGTCCTCTCCCTGCTCCACATTTGTCTCCTTTGTACCTGGGGAAACAGAGAGGAATGCCCTGACCTTTCTTTGACTGTCTGGAAAATGGGAGTCAAGTGTGGGGAGTCGTTCACTTCATTTGCATGCTGCAAAACGGAGGGCGGAGGCACCAGGGAAAGGCACTTAAATCAAGAAGGAAAATGAGAACCAGATTGTAACTTCGTCCCAATCCACCTGCCAGAACTTTCCTTCAGGTGTCACACATCCATTTCCATCCTAATATTAAACAATATAATGAAAGAAAGCTTTACACCAAGTCTAAATATATTTTATTTTCGGGCAGTCTTTTAACAAAGCAAAGCGACCGTGTGAGTTAGGTCACCAGAGACACCAACCAATGGTGAAGGACCTCCTCCCCTCAATTCTCTATTCAACTCAATTTCCATGCCCAAAATGATAGCTATCATTTTTTCCACGATGTATCTGCAAATCCACTGTCCCGGGGTGGCTGGGAGCTTTTTAATGGGTTGAGAGTTGCTTTTTAGTGGTGGGTGAGCTGAGATGGGTGACTGTGTCTTCAGGAGACACTACCATTTGGTTTGATTTTGGTTTGATTTGCAGGTGTCATCAATAAACAGAGTTCTTCGCAACCTGGCTAGCGAAAAGCAACAGATGGGCGCAGACGGCATGTATGATAAACTAAGGATGTTGAACGGGCAGACCGGAAGCTGGGGCACCCGCCCTGGTTGGTATCCGGGGACTTCGGTGCCAGGGCAACCTACACAAGGTAAAACTCCAGCAGCCATCCACGCAGCTCTCCATATGTGCAGCCCGTTGCCTGTCCCCTACTCTCCCAACCTTTTCCTCCCGGGGCTTCCATGCTTGGGGAATGTCATGGGTGAGACTGCATTTGAAGGCCTGGGACACATCGAGCATATTGTATGTAGGTGGTGTTTTTGAACCATCTTGTTGGCCTGGGAATGTGAGGGTTGTGTATGTCAGGAGTGGTATGAAGGTGGCTGGGGTGTGTGTGTGTTTGTCGGCAGCACTGTGTGCATAAGAGCGAGCTGCGTGGTGCACTATTCAAATCTGACATTAGAATGCAGGGAGAGCCCCCTTGTAGAAGTGTGACAAGTTAACACACTGACAGACTTCGAGGTAAACATAATTGTATCGTGTTGCTTTTTGCTGTAATTGACAAATTATGTGACTATGAGTAGGGTGCACATGAAAGGGTGAGCAAGGAGATGCAGGGCCGAATAGGGGTAGGAGCGTTAGAAGTGGTGGTCTCCCAACTAAAACCACCCCACTATCCTTGCCCCTCTGGGCCCCACTTTCTCACTCTCTGTGGGTGGCGACTATGTGGAAGTGGTGAGGTGAAGATACTGTGAACAGGACGGCGGGATGCCGGGAGCTGCTCCGGTCTGGGAGGAGAGATGGGACCTGGAACACCCTAGGTTCTGTGAGAAGGGCTGGAGGAAGAGGAGCGGATGGGGGAGGAGGGTCAGTTGGCTTCCCCTCCGCCCCCCTCCACACCCCGAGGTAGTTTGGTCAAGAATAGGAAACAGTTTACTCCTAAGATTAATCGGTATTTGTTGTCCTCGTGACAAGGAGATAATATGCGGGATAATGGGACGTGGCGTCTCACTCCCGGGAGCACAACGGAGCCTGGGGGCTCGGGGCCGGGGGTGGCGCGCGGGACTGCGAGGAGGCTGCCGGCGCGTCCGTGCGCTCTCGAACCGGCTCCGGATGCCCGGCGCCTCCATGGAGTCGGGCGAGGGAAGGGAAAATCGGTAACAGTATGCGAAATATCTGGTACAAAGGATGCTTCTGTCACTCGCAAGAATTTGTTATGGGAACAATCCTGTCGCTCTGTAATTGCTCATTAGAGAACGTTTTGTTTCTCATTAAGGCGACATGAATAAGCGTCTAGTTGAAGGAGACAGCTGTAGAAATGTTCCACAAGAGACCTCTGGACACGATTCGGCACCAATTGCCAATTAGACATGTCAGTTTTAAGAGCAGAAAACAATATAGGACGGACACTGGGAAGATAGGGAGCAACGCGCTCGCTTCTTGTTTCCCAGCGCGGCCGCTCGGCCGGCGGAGGCCTCCTGACGCGCGGGGCCCGGGCTCCCCTGGGCGACCCCGCCCGCGCGGGCCCCAAACCTGTCGCCTCCGCGAGCGCAGAGGGCCCCCAGGCCCGCTCCCGCCTCTGGTGAGACTAGCGATTGACCCCACCGAGTGTAGGCAACCCCACCCCTGCCTGACCTTTGAAACCGTAGGATTCCCACGTGTAGACACTGGACACACCCAAGTGACACCCGAACTTCGCACTCACGAGCGTCCACCCCTCCGCCCCCAGCAATCTGAGATCCTGGTGATCCCTCACCTGCCAAGAGTCTGGCCCACTTAGTCCTAGAAATCTTGGGGAGGGACGCAGGGCACGGTGGCCTAGGCCTGGGAGGGCTGAGCCCAGAGCCTCCACTCCCGGCTCTCCTCGGCGCGTGGGCTCCCACGAGCTTGGGGCGCCGGAGACACCCGCCTCCCGCTTCTTGGAGTTGGGACAGAAGCTGAGGACAGCAGCTTCCACCAGAGGTGGCGCCCAATTCGGGCGGATTTTCGTCCCCGGCAACCTGAGGGCGGGAAGCGAGTCTAACCGGCTGGGGTCCGCGGGTGATGGTTGGGGTCGGAGGTGGCGCTAGTCCAGGGGCTTTTCATTTGCTAGAAAATTCTGGGTCAACCTCACCCTCAAGTGAGGTTTTTGGGGGGTGATTGTCACCTCAGGCACAGGATCGTCGTCCCTACTTGCGTGGGGAGGACACGTGGGCCAAACGAAGCACAGAGTTGCCGGTGTGGGGGTAGCGGGCACTGGTGGCGAGCCTCGCTTCACGTTCCCGGGGAATCTTCAGGCTTTTTGGCGCTAAGAGGATCGTCCTCCCTCCCTAGCCCCCTTTCCCAGCCCAGGAAGCCGTTCTTGGGTTTTAAAGAGTCCATTACTCCAAAAGCATAAGGCGGAGGTTAGGTCTCAGAGGGAGACAAATATGGTTTCCATCTGATCAACGCCATGAGGCAGTGAATAAAATCGCGACGACGTAGCCTGACAACAACAAGAGACAACTCTATCCAGCCCCAATTCTCCAGCGATTTGGTGGTTTTAGGGATCACGGAGACACTTTTTCTTATCTCCTCCCCTCACCCCACCCCCACCCCCCATAATACCCAGGCCCTCTGTAGGATTTAGTCAACCTCTCTTTCAACAGATGCTACAATGTTTTGATCCGCGCTCCAGAGCTGAAAAGGTGCCGCAACCGGGTTGCTATCTTTTCTTGCTTGTTTTCCGCCTCACTGATTAAGACACTAAGAAACTAAGGAATGATTTTATTTCCCAGCGTGGCGCTCTCTCTCTCTCTCTCTCTCTCTCTCTCTCTCTCTCTCTGTCTCTCTCTCTCTTTCTCTCTCTCTCTCTCTCTCTCTCTCTCTCTCTTTCTCTCTCTGCTCCTTCCAGGAAACAAATCCTATCCCCATCGTCAGATGGTCCTGGGGCTGGGATAATGGGAGGCGCTTTCACTCGCTTTCTCACGGATTAGGCTGGAAGGTGAACGGCACCCATTGAAGGCCCCTGCTTTGAGCGTGGCTCCGAGGGGGCGCCTTTTAAAGAAGATATCTTAATTGTCCACCACTTAGGTTTATCGTGGGCGGGGGGGGGGGGGGGGCGGGAATTCGAGATCCAACTTCTAGTTTTATTTTGTTAAAAGCTTTAAGAGTGGAAAGAGTGGAAGGCAAATCCACTAAAATGGGGGGAAGGCACCCATTTTAAGTAAGAGCAGCCGCTAGGTCACTGCTTGGCTGCAAACAGTTGCCACTTCTAAAGTAAAGAACTGTCCCCGTGCCGCTCTCCCCGTGGGGTAGAGAAGGGATCCTACAGCGACGGGTTTCTTTTTGCTGTCATGTAATTCCAGTCCCCACTTCCCATCTTTTTTTTTTTTTTTTTTTCTTCCAGATTTAAAATTGAACTCTACTGTTCCTGCTGATTTTCTCCCTTAAGTGTCAGTTCTGGAGGCAGCACAGGGCCTGGCGGCTATCGCGTGCGTGCCTGTGTAACCCGTGTGTATGTTTGCGTGAGACAAAACACGGATAAGAATGTGAATCTCCATGTTTTAAAATTTAGAAAATGTCAAAGAGGCAAATGAGAGCAGAGCATGCTATCGGCGGGGGTCTTTGGAGGCAGATTCGGGCAACTTTGTTTAATTGGCGAGATCGCATGTGCCAGAAAAGGGACTGAGATGGGGCCCCCAGGAAGGCAGGGGCATGAGTGACCATGGGGAGATGGGCATTGTGTTCTCCTCAGTGCCCCCCACCCCATACCAGATGTGCACAGATTTTTGTCTGGTTTCCAAAAACAATAACCCTCTGGCCTTTCTAGTTGTCCAAAAGGAGCTATTTCCAGTCTTCTTGACCAAACCCGAAAATAAAGAGAGGTGGGGGTGGTCGCTTCATTTCTTCCCTTGAAAAACGCTTTGAAAAGTCCCGGAAACTTGGGGCGGTAAATTAGCACAGACGCTTGTGCCCGCACACGTGAGAGGAGCGTTTCTCCCTCAGCTAAGTAGCCCTCCTCCACCCCCACCTTTCTGATGGAGCGCAAAGACCCAGAGTCCAACTGAGGCTCAGTTACTAATATTCTCTGTCCCTCATCTTCCTTTTCCTCTCTCTCCCACACTTGTTCGGCCCTCTTGTCTCTTTTTCCTCTTAGCATTCTTTTCTGTCCTTTTTTTCTTATACCTTTATGGCCTCTGTGTTTTTTGAGCCCTCTTTTTCCCTCCATCGCCCTCCGCCCTTCCCCCAGTCCAGGCCCCCCAATCCTTCCCCCTTGCTTCCACCCCCACCGCTGGTTTCCATCCTGCCTCCCCTCCATCTCCCCTACGTAGGAACCTGGCCGTCGTCCCCGTCCACTCTCCCTGCCTCCCCCCATGCTGGGCCTTGGCCCCCCATCCACCCTCCATCCCCCCAGCCAAGCGCCCTAAATAGCACGGAGGAGCCCGCTCTTCGGACAGTGATTAATGATAGCAGAGCAGAGGGGTTAACACACTTCACTGAAAAGTCTGTTGACTGGGCTTCTTGTAACACAATGTGGCCCGCTGCACGCCTCAAGAGAATCCTTTTGTTGTCCGCGCTCATTGTAGCCTCAAAATTCTGCCCACGAAAGTTTGCCAACGCTCCTGCCCCAGGAGTTTAATAGTTTCCCTTACTCGCGGGGCATTGTGCAGCGCTGAAAAGCAGCCCCTCGCTATTCAAGTGTTGGTGGTCATCTCAATAGATCTCCAAGGGCCCATATGGTGGCCAGTGCCGATGAATCCGCCTGTTTAAATGGGGGAGAAAGTTGGGGTTTTAAAACATTTCAGAGTTCCTGAAAAGATCCCACTAGATCCTGTCACAATTCCCTGAACTCTTTGAAGGCACAGCCTATTGTCTCCTGGTTATAAATAATATTCCTGGCCAAGTCGATTCCCACCAAGGCGCTCCTAAGGACTCCTCCACCCCACCTCTGGCCAAGTTTTGAGGATAGGGAGGTGGGTAGCCCATGTTGGTATCCTTTGGGGGTCATTTCAGGACCCCAGACCCGGGACCCAGCCTGTAGTGGCCCTGGAGGCCCAGTCAGGGTTTAGGCAATCCTGCTTGCCTTCACACAGACTGTGGCTTACAGGCAAGGTGCAAGGCGGAAGAGCCAGCTAGCCCAAGTACACATCTTGCCCTCTAGGCAGCAAGGGAAAACAATAAAACTTTCCCCCTGTATAAAGATAGAAATTACATTGAAAGTGGTGGAAATGCCCTAATTAAAAATGTACCACTTAAATGATATGCCAAAGATTCAGCTGCAGCATAGAATATTTAGCTAGTTAGTGAACTCTCTACTATTTCTTTTTAAAAATTACACGTTAAAAATTTAAAAGAAATCTTACTTTTCTCTGGTGCAACACATTACAAAGAATGGACAGTCCTTTTATCTAAATATAAAATTCCATTTTCAGCAATTATAGCCTGTTCTTGGTGATGATATAATTACAGCTGTGCTCGTAATAGGTGTCAAGGCGAAGCGCACTCATACAATAGTTGAATAAAACTGCAGAACAATGCAAGCACTTCTAAATTCACAACCTTTAAAATGAAATTGACTGTGCAGAATTCAAATAAAAACTAGATAAATATTTTTTTTAAAAGATTACAAGCTTGGTTTGGTTTCTTAATAGCATTTTCTACAAACCTATCAACATCTAATTGATTAGATAGGAATTACTGATTATAGATCAACTGAAATCTTGAGCATCACTCTTCTATTTTCCCAACACAGCCATAGGTAAAGAGATTCTGTAGGGAATGGAGTGAGGCATTTGGGGAGTTGGGGTTACTTATAAAAGATCATTTTAATTGGAAACTTCAGTGCTTATTTTTTCATTCAAGAAATGCCACTTAGTGTGTGTATTATAAAGTCTTGTCTTGATAAAAACAAAGAAAATGGCGGTCAGGTAACTAACATCACAAATGTCTTTTGTTAACAGAAGGCTGACAGTTACCTTGGGAATGTCTTGGTGAGGCTGTCAGGATACGATGCTCTTGGAATTTAAGACTGCACCAAGCCCCTTTTGGAGGCTCCGCGTTATTCCAAATTTCTCTTACCGTCCTATTCTTTTTGTTCCAGATGGCTGCCAGCAACAGGAAGGAGGGGGAGAGAATACCAACTCCATCAGTTCCAACGGAGAAGATTCAGATGAGGCTCAAATGCGACTTCAGCTGAAGCGGAAGCTGCAAAGAAATAGAACATCCTTTACCCAAGAGCAAATTGAGGCCCTGGAGAAAGGTGATAGAGTTTTTCAAAGTAGAGAAGCAGTAAATCAAAGTAAATGCCACATCTTCAGTACAAAGAGCTAAATTTAGCCAGGGCCCTTTGCATAGAGGACTGAAAAGGTTTCTTTTTTCTTTTTATTTCTCTGGGCATCTTTTCTGTGTGTGTGTGTGTGTGTGTGTGTGTGTGTGTGTGTGTGTGTGTCTGTTTCTTCTTTTCATCTACCAGTAATTCAAATACTAAATGTCTGGCTTACAAGGAAAAACGATGATTTGGCTGTTTCGGGCCACAGAAAAGTCATTGAATGTCATTCCAAAGAAAATTTAACTTAGTTCTGGTGGGAAAGTTCTTCCAAGTACAGTCAACACTAGAAGCATTTTAAAGGGAATTGGTTGGAGGTAATGGGAGCGGGGAGGTGGGAATCAGCTTGATCCACAGTTTGGTTAACATATTTTGTGTAGTTCTGGCACAATATGGAAAATCAACTTACTCTTTCAGAGTTTGAGAGAACCCATTATCCAGATGTGTTTGCCCGAGAAAGACTAGCAGCCAAAATAGATCTACCTGAAGCAAGAATACAGGTACCCAGGGACTGTGCAGTTTCACACTTTGTGATTCATACCATTTGTTTTTCTTAGGGACAGAGGTGCTTGTACAGAGCACTAATCATTTATAGGACTAATAACAGGTTCAGTCTGTGAAATGCTCTGCTGCCATGGGCATGGGGAGGGCAGCAGTGGAGGTGCCGAGGTGGGGCTGGGCTCCATGTAGACACGGTGCTAACCTGTCCCATCTGATTTCCAGGTATGGTTTTCTAATCGAAGGGCCAAATGGAGAAGAGAAGAAAAACTGAGGAATCAGAGAAGACAGGCCAGCAACACACCTAGTCATATTCCTATCAGCAGTAGTTTCAGCACCAGTGTCTACCAACCAATTCCACAACCCACCACACCTGGTAATTTGAAATACTAATACTATGAATCGATGTCTTTAAACCTATTTGCTCGGGGCTCTGACTCTCACCCTGACTACTGTCATTTCTCTTGCCCTCAGTTTCCTCCTTCACATCTGGCACCATGTTGGGCCGAACAGACACAGCCCTCACAAACACCTACAGCGCTCTGCCGCCTATGCCCAGCTTCACCATGGCAAATAACCTGCCTATGCAAGTAAGTGCGGCTGGTGGTGGCCTGCATAATCCAGGCCCCAGAGAAGTGAGGAGTGGCTCAGGGCCTGCGGACCTCGTTGGCTGTGTCTGCACCCCTGGGAGCTTTTCGCACTACAGTGATTGGTTTGACCAGTCAAGTCGGAGACAGTCAATCCCATCTCTTTTAAGTGATTGACTCATTGATTCATGCCCCACCCCCCCACAAAAAAATCTGTCCAGTTTTGTCAGGTTAACCTGCCTCTTATCATATTGTCTAGCTTGATAATATTGGGTGGTAGTGGGGCATGTTTTGGGTACCAGTGAGACAGTCAATCCAATCTCTTTTAAGTGTTTGACTCATTAATTCATGCCCTAAAAAAATTAGTAATAAAAATCTGTCCAGTTTTGTCAAGTTGATCTGCCTTTTATTATACTGTTACCTTGATAATGTTGGGTGGTGGTGGGGCATATTTCGGGTACTAGGGAGCCTTGTACCAGAAAATGGAAATAATGCTGGCACATTATCAGATAGCGGGAGATTAGTAGTTTAAAATTTGGGTTTATATTATTGTGTTTGTATGCCAAATATATAATCTATGCATGCATTTGGGGCATTACTTAGGGTATATGTGATAAACCAGTGAGAAAGAAAAAAAGGGTTCGGAAATGGGATTCATATTTACATGGTGAGATATACATAACATAATGAGAATGCTAGTTTTCTGTCTATATCTACAATAAGAAAAGGCATAGCAGGTATTTGCTGGAAATGTAGTGTGTCTTTGCCGTGAATGGTGTGATGAGTTTGTGGCCCTCCTAGCTGCCTGGGAAGCTTGATGCTATTCACTTGGTATGACAGCCTGCCTCTCCTCTTAGTTCTGTCCCAAATATCTATTAGTCCCTGATTTAGAGGCCCTGCACTAGGTTCACCCTTTATGATGTAAGTTGGATAAGGCAGATGGTTTGTACTAAACCTTTGTTGCTGGATGGATTCTTGATAGGAAAAATGTCTTCTGGTAGGCCTTTCCCAGTGGTTTTCCTAGAACTCCTGTTTGTGCAACAACTAGAGATATTACATGGTATGATACTGGCCAGCGTGAGCCTCTGCTGGAAACAGTCCTGGGGCTACACTGGTTGTTTATTCTCCACTGAACATTTTTTGCTGGATTTCAGATCCAAATAACAGCAAAATAAATGTTTCACAGTCTTCAGACTAATATAGGAGCAGCTAGATAAGCAACTTCAGAAGAATTATCCACATGTTTATTTTTATTGCATCTGGATATTATTGGCCATAGTGCAATTGATGTAAATTAAGGGATTAACAGCCCATTAGTTGGTGTTGCTATAACCGCATTGGAATTTTCCAGAAGTCAGGTTGCCTAGAGGAAGTCATTGCAGGAATTAGAAACAAATGCAAGCTGAAATTCTGGCAGGGCCCTCAAGGCCTGTTTGCCTCTTTGAACTTGATGTTAGTGGTCATCATCTGACTTTAATAAGGCCACAGAGTGTCTTGTTCAGTTTCATATATTATAACAACATCCAGGTTTCTGTGAAGATAGCAAAATGTGTATGAGAAAATAATAAGATGTACAAGTAGATGCTGCCATTATATTAGGGCTGTTTCCACATACAGACCGGTGTGGGGAATCAATCTATTTCAAACACTGACTTTTAAAAATTACATAATTTATACAATTCAAAAAGTACATGCGTTCATTAAGCATAAAGAAAATCAAAATGATTAATAACTTTACTCTTCAGAGAAAACTACTCTTTGAATTTTGGAGTGGGTGAGCCGGTTTGTCTAGCCATTTATTCATTCTCTTGACCAAAATCATCATTTTACAAATGGTGGATGTCTTCCTCTGGACCTTCTCTGATATGCTTCCCTCTCTGAGAATATGGATCTTGGAAATTAAACATTTCTCCAGTTTGCAGAGAAGAAAAATGATAGTATACTGTACTATCATCTGACTTGCTTGTTTCCGACACGCTTCTTTTAATTCATCCCAAGTTTGCTGCCATGGTGTAGTACCATGAGAGCTTGTGAGGCGTTTTGTTAGGAGAAAGGTTCACCTCCTCAATGCTGCCATTCTGAAGAGTTCGAGGGCAGCAACAGTTTTCTGGTTATAAGTCAGTCTGGGCTTTTGGGTCTGTTAGGAAGTCATGGTTAATTCTCAGGATGGAGGTGGGTTACATTTACTAACTCGATCTGGGGTTTGGGTCTATTAGGAAATCGTGGTTAATTCTCAGGATGGGGGTGGGATATATTTTCTAACACTTCTGATCACTTTAACTTGGGGTCATTACAGATCTGCTTCTTCAAATAATCTTTAATCCCATGAGTCTGGCTGTGAAAAGTTCCCAAGGTCCCTGAACCATACTTTACTGAGAGCTCCTCCCACTGCTCTCTGTCCCAAAGCTTGAGATGTGGGCTTTGGGGGTCACAGCGTTCCCAGATAAATCCAGATTTACAGGGAGAGGGGGGATGTGTTTTGATGAAGGTCCTCATGCTATAGGTTCTTCAAAGATGCCAGCAGAGGTTAGAGACAAAAATCCCATTAATTTATGGATAGTGGCAACCATGGAGCTGGACAGTTGTCAGAACCTACTGTGCTTTAGAAGCTTCATACATAGGTAACTTTCTTCTAGCTGTGGCCAGTGGAAGGACTAGCTCGAGGCCCAATCTTAGATTTATCATATGGAATTCCAGTACTTCATGTGAAGGCATCTTTAATGATCAGACTTGTTGCCAGAGTTCCTCGGGAGGAGGGAGCCTGGGGCTGTGGCTGTGTGATGTGTTCCTCAGTAACCACAGGTTTGCCTCTCTCCTCACAGCCCCCAGTCCCCAGCCAGACCTCCTCATACTCCTGCATGCTGCCCACCAGCCCTTCGGTGAATGGGCGGAGTTATGATACCTACACCCCCCCACATATGCAGACACACATGAACAGTCAGCCAATGGGCACCTCGGGCACCACTTCAACAGGTGAGCCACTGCTTTCTGCGGGCTGTACAGAGGTGGCCTGTACAGTTTCTTTTACCAGGTGATCTCTCTTCACTAGAAGTCTACCCAAACAGAATCTCCTGGTCCTGTGGGAGGTTGTGTTTAACTCTTTGCTGTCCTTGTCCCTGGGGGATGGGGATTGAAAAAGGAAATTCAGTTAAGCTAATTAGTAACTTTACACCATATACAAAAACTGAAATTGTTTTTCCTGAATTTGGTCACCAAAGTTGTGTACGAAGACAAGGCCTGAGACTGCAAGTTTTCTGAGGACAGATTATTAGACCATGCTCAGTAGGGGGCCCACTGAGCTGTAGGTGCGTGCTTGTTGAAATGCTTCTTGCCCTCGTATCTCCCCTAGACCTTTCGCTGCAAATAAAAAGTGACACATTGGTTTTCCAGAGATAGCTTTATTGTAAAAGTTCCAACCATGCAAACAAACGGAGGATTTTCTTCTTTTCTTTTGGATTGGCGGGCAGGTACTTGGGATCCAACAGGTATATATAAACATGTTGTCTAGTTTCTGAAGGTGCTACTTTTATTTGTAACAATGGAAGTATTTTTTAATACAGTAAAAAATATTAGAAAGTATTAGTTTTTTTTGTAAACCCATAAATTTGTATTCCATGTCTGTTTCTCTAAGGGAATATCTACATGGCTATTTCTTTCATCCACTTCTAGGACTCATTTCCCCTGGTGTGTCAGTTCCAGTTCAAGTTCCCGGAAGTGAACCTGATATGTCTCAATACTGGCCAAGATTACAGTAAAAAAAAAAAAAAAAAAAAAAAGGAAAGGAAATATTGTGTTAATTCAGTCAGTGACTATGGGGACACAACAATTGAGCTTTCAGAAAAGAAAGAAAAATGGCTGTTAGAGGCGCTTCAGTTCTACAACTGTGTCCTGTATTGTACCATTGGGGAAGGAATGGACTTGAAACAAGGACCTTTGTATACAGAAGGCACGATATCAGTTGGAACAAATCTTCATTTTGGTATCCAAACTTTTATTCATTTTGGTGTATTATTTGTAAATGGGCATTTGTATGTTATAATGAAAAAAAAGAACAATGTAGACTGGATGGATGTTTGATCTGTGTTGGTCATGAAGTTGTTTTTTTAAAAAAAGAAAACCATGATCAACAAGCTTTGCCATGAATTTAAGAGTTTTATCAAGATATATCGAATACTTCTACCCATCTGTTCATAGTTTATGGACTGATGTTCCAAGTTTGTATCATTCCTTTGCATATAATTAAACCTGGAACAACATGCACTAGATTTATGTCAGAAATATCTGTTGGTTTTCCAAAGGTTGTTAACAGATGAAGTTTATGTGCAAAAAAGGGTAAGATATAAATTCAAGGAAGAAAAAAAGTTGATAGCTAAAAGGTAGAGTGTGTCTTCGATATAATCCAATTTGTTTTATGTCAAAATGTAAGTATTTGTCTTCCCTAGAAATCCTCAGAATGATTTCTATAATAAAGTTAATTTCATTTATATTTGACAAGAATACTCTATAGATGTTTTATACACATTTTCATGCAATCATACGTTTCTTTTTTGGCCAGCAAAAGTTAATTGTTCTTAGATATAGTTGTATTACTGTTCACGGTCCAATCATTTTGTGCATCTAGAATTCATTCCTAATCAATTAAAAGTGCTTGCAAGAGTTTTAAACTTAAGTGTTTTGAAGTTGTTCACAACTACATATCAAAATTAACCATTGTTGATTGTAAAAAACCATGCCAAAGCCTTTGTATTTCCTTTATTATACAATTTTCTTTTTAACCTTATAGTGTGGTGTTACAAATTTTATTTCCATGTTAGATCAACATTCTAAACCAATGGTTACTTTCATACACACTCTGTTTTACATCCTGATGATCTTTAAAAAATAATTCTTATAGATATCATAAATCAAAAACGTGTTAGAAAAAATCCCACTTATAGCTGGGTGTAGATCTGTGCCCATTTATACCCACAACATATATACGAAATGGTAACATTTCCCAGTTAGCCATTTAATTCAAAAGCTCAAAGTCTAGAAATAATATAAAAATGCAACAAGCTATTAGCTAGGAATTGTTTTTTGAATTAGGACTGGCATTTTCAATCTGGGCAGATTTCCATTGTCAGCCTGTTTCAACAATGATTTCACTGAAGTATATTCAAAAGTAGATTTCTTAAAGGAGACTTTCTGAAAGCTGTTGCCTTTTTCAAATAGGCCCTCTCCCTTTTCTGTCTCCCTCCCCTTTGCACAAGAGGCATCATTTCCCATTGAACCACTACAGCTGTTCCCATTTGAATCTTGCTTTCTGTGCGGTTGTGGATGGTTGGAGGGTGGAGGGGGGATGTTGCATGTCAAGGAATAATGAGCACAGACACATCAACAGACAACAACAAAGCAGACTGTGACTGGCCGGTGGGAATTAAAGGCCTTCAGTCATTGGCAGCTTAAGCCAAACATTCCCAAATCTATGAAGCAGGGCCCATTGTTGGTCAGTTGTTATTTGCAATGAAGCACAGATCTGATCATGTTTAAAGTGGAGGCACGCAGGGCAGGAGTGCTTGAGCCCAAGCAAAGGATGGAAAAAAATAAGCCTTTGTTGGGTAAAAAAGGCCTGTCTGAGACTTATTTGTTCTGTGCAACATATAAGTCAATACAGATAAGTCTTCCCCTGCAAACTTCAGTAAAAAGCCTGGGGGTTCTGGCAGTCTAGATTAAAATGCTTGCACATGCGGAAACCTCTGGGGACAAAGACACACTTCCACTGAATTCTACTCTGCTTTAAAAAAATCCCCAAAAGCAAATGATCAGAAATATAGAAATTAATGGAAGGATTTAAACATGACCTTCTAGTTCAATATCTACTGTTTTTTAGTTAAGGAATTACTTGTGAACAGATAATTGAGATTTATCGCTCTGGCATGAAATATACTACTAATTTTATGCCACCAGAATCGCTGCACATTTGGAGACACCTTCCTAAGTTGACTGCAGTTTTTGAATGTGTGCATGTAGTTTTGTTCAGTGTCAGCCTGCACTGCACAGCGGCACATTTCTGCAGGGGAGTGTGCACACGTATGCACTGTTGGTACAATTGTCAGTGCAGACATTTCTACCTCCTGACATTTTGCAGCCTACATTCCCCGAGGGCCGTGTGCTGAGGGAACTGTCAGAGAAGGGCTATGTGGGAGTGCATGCCACAGCTGTTGGCTGGCTTACTTCTTCCTTCTCACTGGCTGTAACTTCCACCAGGGTCAGGCAGCCAGTTCTGGCCCACGGTTCTGTTGTGTAGAGAGCAGAGACTTTGGAGACCTGGGTTTGGCACGCCAGGTGCAAGAGGTGGGAATGGGAGAAAAGGAGTGATGTGGGAGCGGAGGGTATGTATGCACTTGGGCACGTATATGTGTGTTCTGAGGGTCAGGATTGCCAGGGCAAAGTGGCACAGTCTGAAGAAGCGGCTGCTCAGCTGCAGAAGCCCTCTGATCCAGCAGGATGGGAACGGCTGCCTTGCCTTCTGCCCACACCCTAGGGACATGAATTGTCCCTCCAAACAGAGCTCCAGGCACTCTCTTGGGGACAGCATGCCAGGCACTGTGTGGTAGCAGTGCCTGGGAGTTGGCAACTTTTACTCATGGTTGAAATAATTTATTTTTATTATTTATTTAATGATACATATATTTATATATTTATCAATGGGGTATCTGCAGGGATGTTTTGATGCCATCTTCCAGGATGGAGATTATTTGTGAAGATCTCAGTAGAATCACAGGACTAAAAGCCTAAAATTTTTCTCCAAACTTGACGGACTTGGGAAAACCAAGTGAACAGAATAAGAGCTGAATGTTTTAAGTAATAAACATTCAAACTGCTCTAAGTAAAAAAATGCATTTTACTGCAATGAATTTCCAGAATATTTCCCCCCCAAAGCTATGCCTCCTAACCCTTAAATGGTAAACAACTGGTTTCTTGATACAGCTCACTGACATTTCTTCCTTCTTTCTATTGTCACTAGGTTTCCTAAGATTCACTTACACAGTATTATTTTAAGATTCAGCTTTATTCTGTGAATGTTTGTCATCTTAGGATTGTGTCTATATTCCTTTGCTTATTTCTTTTTACTCTAGGCCTCTCATATTAGTAAGATTAAAAAAAGCCTTTTCTTCTCTGTATGTTTGGCTCACCACGGCCAAATATATATTCTTCTCTTTTTCATTTCTCAAGAATAAACCTCATCTGCTTTTTTGTTTTTCTGTGTTTTGGCTTGGTACTGAATGACTCAACTGCTCAGTTTTAAAGTTCAAAGTGTAAGTACTTAGGGTTAGTACTGCTTATTTCAATAATGTTGATGGTGACTATCTTTGGAAAGCAGTAACACACTGTCTTAGAAATGACATTAATAATGGGCTTAAACAAATGAATAGGGGGGTCCCCCCACTCTCCTTTTGTATGCCTATGTGTGTCTGATTTGTTAAAATTAAAAGATGGACAGGGAATTGATTGCAGAATGTCGCTTCCTTCTAAAGTAGTTTTATTTTGTCTACTGTTAGTATTTAAAGATCCTGGAGATGGACATAAGGAATAAATGGAAGAGAAAAGTAGATATTGTCTGGTGGCTACTAGAAGGAAATTCAAAAAGTCTTAGAACCCTAGCGCCTGAGCAAACTGCAGTAGTCAAAATACTTACCTCATGTTAAAGAAAGGCAAATCTAGTGTAAGAAATGAATACCATATAGTGTTTTGAAATTCATATACTAGAAACACTGAAAAGATATCATTTCAGATACTATGTTTGGCATTGTTCTTAAGTATTTATATCTTTGAGTCAAGCTGATAATTTTAAAAAACCTGTTAATGGAGTGTATATTTCATAATGTATCAAAATGGTGTCTATACCTACAGTAGCACTATTGAAGAGCGGTATGTTTATGTAGTAAGTTATTAACATAATGAGTAACAATATGCTATTGTTATTAAACATAATGAGTAACAAATAATGTTTCCAGAAGAAAGGAAAACACATTTTCAGAGTGGGTTTTTATCAGAGGAAGACAAAAATATATACCCCTCTTCAGTAGCTTATTTTTACAAAGCCTGCCCAGTGAATTAGAAAAACAGAGCACTTGGATATGATTTTTGGAAGCCGAGGTACTCTTATTATTCAAAATGCACTTTTACTGAGTTTGAAAAGTTTCTTTTATATTGAAAATAAGGGTTCAAATATGTATATTCAATTTTTATAGTATTTATCTATTTGCAAAGCATATATTAACTAGTAATTGGCTGTTAATTTTATAGACATGGTAGCCAGGGAAGTAAATCAATGACCTATTAAGTATTTTGACAAGCAATTTGCATATCTGATGACCTCACATCTCTTTTTCAGAGAGTCATATGCTATGTAATTGTTCCATTGTGTGTTTGTATAAAATGAATCAACATGGTAAGAAAAAGGTTAGAGTTATTAAAATAATAACCTGACTAAAATACTCATTTGAATTTATTCAGAATGTTCATAATGCTTTCAAAGGACATAGCAGAGCTTTTGTGGAGTATCCGCACAACATTATTATCTATGGACTAAATCAATTTTCTGAAGTTGCTTTAAAATTTAAAAGCACCTTGGCTTAATATAAAAGCCCTTTAATTTTAACTGACAGATCAATTCTGAAACTTTATTTTGAAAAGAAAATGGGGAAGAATTTGTGTCTTTAGAATTAAAAGAAATGAAAAAAATAAACCAGACATTCTAAAAAAATAGAATAAGAAACCTGATTTTTAGTACTAATGAAATAGCGGGTGACAAAATAGTTGTCTTTTTGATTTTGATCACAAAAAATAAACTGGTAGTGACAGGATATGATGGAGAGATTTGACATCCTGGCAAATCACTGTCATTGATTCAATTATTCTAATTCTGAATAAAAGCTGTATACAGTATGTGTTTATGCTACAGTGGGTTTTTTTAAGTGACTGACATTCATCATATTGGTTAGACAGTTTTAAAAACCTAGTCTTTGTTTTCTACAATGTTGTCAAGAACAAATAAAGTATAATTTGTGATATATTAAAAGCAAGCTGCTTAAAAATGCTAGTTATAACTGCTTCAAAATATTCGAATACATTTGAAAATGTATTTTGGAAATTCAGTTTCTCCCAATGGATGTTAAACACCTTTTAAAAAAATCAAGACTCTTAAATATGCAAGTTACTTTTTAACTTTCATTTTTTATCTGTTATCTGTCAAAAGCTTTGAGAATATGGAATTATAAATTAAAACACCTAGTGTTTTATATGAAAACTGGTTCAATATGCTATACGCCCCCAAAGACGTATTTATATGGTTAGAAATTTACACACTCAACCGATGTTCATAATTAACAAAAGGTTTATGTGATGCAATGAAAATCTGAGTTAGTTTCATTTTTTCACTTTGTCTCAGACCTGTGTTCTGTAAAATCTCTCAACAAGCTTCAGTATGTTTTTCTCCTGGTATCCTAGCATTAATGTAGCTGTCAGTTTGAATTTCAATCCTGAATGATGCCTGTTGACATAATTTCATAGTACTGACTTCAATTGTTTAGGATTACTAAACTAAAGACCATCCACTTCTTTTTTCTATGTTTCCTATCATTCAAGTTCTTTATATTTAATAACTACTATGGTAGACTAATTATCTTTAATGGAGTCTAAATCCCCAAATATTATTTTGTCTTTATCAATTTAATAACCGATACATAAATGCAAATTTATTTTATATATTAGCAAACACATTTTCATTAAAAAAACTTAGCATTTTTGGTGGCAAGTGACTGTTTCTGAAATAAAGAGAAAATATGTTTTCATATACAATCTTGAATTTCATCATGTTTTGTATGCTACCTGCTGTGACATGCACATTACCATGACACTAAATGCCTTAGTACATGGACACGAATGACCACTGTCAGGCATCTTGAGATTTTTGACATTTTTTGGTGTTTATTTAAAAATAAAATTATTTTCTCTATAGCATGAAGGAAAAATTGAAAAGTATTTCTGCTGTGTTACTTCTGTAAAAAGTTAAAAAATGAGAAATGGTGGCTCCATTTTACAATCCTGTGTTTTTCAAGGAGTGGAGGGTCAAATTGTTAAGAAAAATATTTACATAAGCTATTAGCAATCATAATTAGAGTGTCATAGAATTCTGCATGCAACGGCTAAAGAGGAATCCCTAGAAGTCCAGGTGCTTCTTGCCTCCGGCCATCATGCCACAGCCTGGGCCCAGCCGCTTGGTGGATTCTGCCAGATCCTGTTTGCTTGAGCGGCTCACTGTGTCTGACAAGTCTGGAGGCAAATGCAGTCGCTATAGCAGAAGATTTCAGGAGAAGAAAAAGAGAAGAAAAAAATTAATTTTGCTTTGGCTAGCATACTTCAGAATACAATATTATGCTCTGTTGATTAGCATTTAGTCTTGCATATAAAATTCCTGCTAAAACAATTCTTCAGACTGAATTCCAGTATAATCACCTCCTGTTCCTACTGGATTTTACAAATTACAGCCATTACAGAAACTGTACAGGAACCTTAGTGGAACATTTTCAGTGTCCAAACCAAAATGTATTAAGATCTTTTCTCATGAGGTAGAAGTGAACACATGTAAACACATAAATAACAGCATCGTTGGAAATACCGCATAAATAACGGCAGGTGTCTTTTTTCTTTTTGGCTTTGTTTTGTTTTGCCAGGGCTCCAACATGCAATTTTTAAGGTCAAATGTAGCTTTTCAGCAATTATAGATTCCCATGAATACTTGTTTGTCTTTGTCGATTAGCTGACCTGACGATTCTTTTTCAAGGTTATACTTTCTCTAGGAACTTAAAATTTTCACAGAAATATTGACAACATAAAAAAATGATACCAACCAAAGGGCCAATTTTTTTATATGTTCAGGTAAGTCAGCCGTAGCATCTATTACGGGTCTTGGTAAGTTTGTTTCTATGCATAATGCTGGGTCATGTTTTCAAAAGTACAGCGTTGCTTTGAACACCCTCCCAACCCCCGCCCATCCCAACTGTTTTTCTGCAGATACAGGCTGATTTAAACTTACCACAGCAACTGACCACAACAGAAGTTACTGTAATTACGGAGAAACATCCATATTTCAAAAGAACACTTTTCTGTTTTCAAAAGAATATCAAATTCATTTAACTCTCAGTGCTCCCAGCTTGCAAAATTTATTTCATAAAAATCCAAACTTAAAGGAACATATCTGTTGTGTGAGACACAAAGTGTGTGGGAAGCTAAAGATAAGGCAGCATAGGGCTCCCCACTGATGACTACACAGAGCCTTCTAGAGGAGAACTGACCTGGAGACAACCTAGCTGAAACCCTTCATTTGGAAAACTCCCTTCAATATGGGGGGTGGGGGGGAACAGATGAAAAAGGGGAGAACCATATTTTTTTGGTCAAAATATTGTGGTCCACAAGCATATGCTCCAGTTAGTTTCCTTCTTGAACAAAGGCTTTTTATTGTCATGTAAACACAAGCTGTGTGCATATGATCAAAATATTTTAAAACTAAAAATAATTTATGAAAAAATATTCTTCCTTGATTTCAACCTGCCTGTACTTATTTTTAATACAAATATATCTAGGATAAAAGATACTATTATACAAATGCATGACCAACAAACATGTCAGAAAGGTCAAGGGGGTCAAGAAAAGCTGCAACAGTCATACAATAATATCCATACAGAACTATTCCTTAGTATCCATGGGACCCAGCCTGTCACTTATTAAGTAACTAAATGTCTATTTCTTGAATGATAAAAAAGCACAAATAAAGACATATTTGTTTCTTTGTTTTAAGCAATTCTTTCATTTCTTTATGCTCTAGTTTGTTCCAGGAAAGATTTCAGGCAGAAACAAAGGCAGGAGAGGCTCAGGAATCAGCCAGGCACAGTGGCTCACATCTGGTAATCCCAGAACTTTGGAGAAGCCGAGGCAGACAGATCATGAGGTCAGGAGATGGAGACCATCCTGGCCAACATGGTGAAATCCTGTCTCTACTAAAAATACAAATATTACCTGGGTGTGGTGGTGCGTGCCTGTAATCCCAGCTACCAGGGAGGCTGAGGCAGGAAAATCGCTTGAACCAGGGAGTTGGAGGATGCAGTGAACCAAGATCGCGCCACAGCACTCCAGTCTGGCGACAGAGCAAGACTCTGTCTCAGAAAAAACAAAACAAAACAAAAAAGGCCCAGGAATCCAAAAGGCAAGTGTGGTTCTAAAGTTTGGGGTTACAAATGTCTGTGTAGGGTTAATTCTATCAGTGTCCATGTGAGGAAGCAGGAGGGAAAGAGACCTTTAATTACATGTCTGAGTTTTAATATTTAAGATGTTGTAGTTATTGCTAATGAGCAAAAGAAAAATGACCAGGATACATGCATAATCTGAAGGTTATCTGAAAAAGAAAATTACCATAAAGAAACGTGTATGTATATACTTTTGGTTGGGACCTGACAAATTATGTTAGATAGTGATTAGGCTGTTTGGTAAATCAACTGGAGCCAACAAACATTTAGAATCCACTTGAAGTAAGGCATTCTGAAAGGTTAGGTCAATAAAGTACCTTCCACACTCATTTCCTTACAATCCAGTAACATGAATAAGGCAAACACACAGGTAACCCTCACACTGAACACTCCAAGTTATGTATACAAAAAAGGCAGAGACAAACCAGAAGTCACAGTTGGGGAAGGAAAACATGAAAAAGCTTTATGGGGTTGGCATCTGAGCTGGGTCTGAAGTAATAAACTGGATTCTGACATGAAGAATGGAGATTTGCTTAACAGGAGAACCAATATATCTTTACGATTACATGATGCATTTAGTTAACGGGTCCTACTGCTCTGATAATCTAAATGAGAAAACTTGTGTGGTTTGTTTAGAACAAGCATAATACAATTTATTTCAGGAGCCGACCTATTTGCTTGTGGACTGGCTAAGCATTTTTCTGCCTCTGCTTTTTTAGGCAATGAATGTGAGCCAGTTGGCTGAAAGCCCTTCAGAGCAAAAGTAGCTAAATGTGACATGTGACATGCTTGGAAATCTTTCAGGTTGAATGGCTTTGAAGTAAAGTCAAATATCATTCGTGTGAGACTTCTGAGCATAAAAATTTAGGGGTAATATGATTAACTGCTTTTAACCAAATGCTACATTGTAAAGCTAGTTGTAGATTCATGCCATTTGAAAAAGCCCAAGAATGGCTCTTGGAAATATGTGAATCTATGTGTGATTTTGCCTGCTTTTGTTGATTATTACTTGAATGAGCTTACTACACAATCTAACTTCTCAAGCAGTGGGTTTTGTTTTCTTTCTTTCTGAGCCTCCCCCTGTGCGCCATGTCAGTGCGATGTGAAACAGCGAGGAAGAACGAGAGATCAGGTTCCAGGCTTGCCAGGTGTGTCAGGGATTTTTCCTTTGAGGCTTCCAAAGCATTTACACACTTGACATGTAAATGTTCAGATGCTGCTGTATCCCAGATCTGTCTTCTGAAAAAATATGCTGCAAGATACTCTGCATAGCATGGTGACCTCCTTTAGACTTAAAACTGCAGGGCTATGGGGTATATAAACTTTTAGACATTGAGGTTTCACTGAGTAATGGTTTAAATAAAAATCAGACTACAAAAAAATCGTATTATTCTCAAGCTTGAAAACCAAATCAAGGTATTCATATTTCTCATTTTATACCTGGGATTCTGAAGCAAGGGCCAAAATCAAAACCATATCTTACTTCTTGAGCTGAAATTTTTCCACTTGATTTTCTTTTCTCAGATTCTGGGAGGAAGAGACTGTGTGATGCAGGAGATGGATAGCTGGCTGGCTGGCTGGCTGCCTGCCTGCCCACTTTTTCCATTAATGCCTTGTCTAAAACAATGATTTCTGTGTAGGCAAACGGATCTGGGAAAGGTGTGACAACTTCCATGGTTCCTGCACAGGCCGGGGTGATTTGCTGTAATCCCACTGGATCAATGCTGCAAGGAGGGAAACAGTGAGGCTAGCAAAATACTCTGGCCGATTATGGAGACTCCTGCCAAAAGGCACCCTTAGGCCCATGGGAAGCCCAGGGTCATAATAAGGCAGTAGCAGCAGAAGTGATTTGCTCTGAGGCTCCAAGAGGTACCGAGGAGAGCTGGACTTTGAGATTCTTTCCCCTCTACTTGCCTCTCTGTCTCTTTGCTGGGCTTAGCCACTGTCTATATTTTGTTCCTTCTGAGTCAGAGGCTAAACTGATCCTATAGACACATAGGATTGGAATTCCTGGCTCAACAGTTTCCTTTCTAATTCCTTTTTTCCCAGCCTGCCAGGCCTGTGCTCAGCACTCACAGTTCCCAGACAGAAGGGGCAAGATAATGAATCTAGATTACACCTGGATTTGAGACAAATTGCAGGTAAATACTCATTAAAATAAGTTTAATCAGTTTATATTTTTCACATTTTGCCAAGACCAAACCATTAGGCACTGTTTGTTTTCTGAAAACAATTGATGTAGTACACTTTAACCCTTAGCAGATGACTAAAGATTTATTTTAAACCTTTTAAACATTCCTGACGTTTCCTGAAAAGTCACAATTTGTATTACTCAGGATCACAGAAATAAGCATTAATATCTCAGAATATTCCTAATAGATTTTTTCATTTTTCTTTAAAACATTGCCAATTTAAATGAAAACTTGCCAAGCACGGGGTAGTTGACACCTGTAATCCCTGCATTCTGGGAGGCCGAAGTGGGAGCCTGGGAGTTCAAGACCAGCCTGGGCAATAAAATACAGTGAGACCTCGTCTCTACAAAAAAACCCCTGAAAACCTTAGTAACTATCTTAAAAAACAAACAAACAAACAACAAAAACAAAAACCAGCAACTTATAAATACCTTAGAACACACAGGTTCTACATTGGTCCCTTAACAGAGGTGGCCAGGACTTGCGGGCACTGGACTCAGAAGCAGAGAGTGACAGTTAGATACCTACCTCTGTCATTCACTCTCCATTTGACCTTAGCAGAGTCAGTTCAGCTGGTTAAGCCTCAGTGTGCTCATCTATCATGGGGGAATGATTCTTCCCTCATAAGACTCTTGTCAGAATAAAATGAGATGTGTAAGTGTTTTGTGAACTATCACGTTCTACACTAATTTATTTATAACTTTTCTTGCTCCAAAAAAGGATCTGAGATGGTTCATAAAAATACATATGGTACCAGATAAAAACAAGTGAGTTTATTAGGTCAAGGAAACGAATCTACAAATATAATGAACATATATAAACAATAGCAACAGCATATCAGACTTAGCCACCAGGTCTCAGTCTGCCTGGAATCTGAGTATTTAGTATAACTACTCTCTACTGTGGCTCCTTACAGACATATAAAGGAAAGTGCAATTGCAGTCCCTGCTTCTGAGATTTTAAAAGTCTAAATAATTTCCCTCATACTTTGTAAGGCAGGAGTGAAAATGGGGCATGTAGGATGCCTGGCTTCTGGGCCAGTGTATGGCTGTATTAAGGAGGCAATTTGGGGTCCATTTTATTTTTATTTATTTTTAAAACCTGCATTTTGCACATGTCTTCACTGCTGGCAAAGTAACTAATAAAGGAAATGTCAGAAGATGAAGCTTTCCCACTCGAGTTTTAAAAGCATATCCCCCCTTTATATAATGGGGAGGAAACAAATGCTCAAAAGGCACGCCATCCTATTCCACTGCAGGCTTTCAGCTGTGATGCTCTCACTGCAGGATGATATACTCATGTCTGCCACAGTCTGTATTCTGAACTGCTCCAAGTACTAGGGAATGAATTAAGAGTACAGGCTAAGTAGTTATAATACAGAGACACTCCTACTCCTACCCTCTTCTAAAAATGGCTTATAAAAGGTAGTTTATTTCTTTCCCACTTTACAGTCCAGAAGTAAGCAATTCAGAGTGGGAAGGACTGGTCTGTTATTCTCAACAAGGGGTTCCACTTCTGGCTGCAAGGCTGATGCTCTTCCTAGCTCTTAGTTTGTGAGAAGAAAGGGGCCAAGAAGGCAAGACCTGAAAGTTGGACACATCACTTCCACTCGTGCCCAGAACAAAGACATGGCCACATCTAGCTGCAAGGGAGGCTGGGAAATGTCTAAAAGTGTGTAAAAATGTTTAACAAATCTATTACTATAGAAGGAGGAGTAAACGGATATTGGGAGACAACTAGTGGCATGTCAATTTCCAGAAGGGCCACAACCAAATGATCTCCATCCAGAAGCATTCACTCAGTATGTGAACTATAGCTGATTGCTGGGGGTCCCATTCGTGGTGTCTGACCAACAAATGCATACCTCATGACCCCACTAGTCCAGAGAGTGGGAATAAAAGCAATGTGTTCACAGTCTCCCCTGCTCTATGGATAAACAGAGAATTTCTCCTTCCTTTGTGGAAAGACAGATTTCCTTTCAGGGTCACAAAGAGGAGGATGGAGGGGAGGAGACAGATTATGTTCACCATCATAGTATTGCTATGGTATCTTCACAAGATTTCAGAGTGTTGTTTCAACTTGCAAAAAAAAAAAATCAATGTTATATGCTATTATATAATCATTGTATTTTATATTGTTGTATTTGTATTACTCCATAATTATAAAATATAATTATATTATTATATTATTATAAAGTAATATTACATTGTAATTATTCTACATCTGGTTAGAATTTGCAATGTGGAGGATGCATCTGCTGAATTTTGCATTATTGTCATATATGAATAGGCCAGTGGAAACAATGCCAGAACCAAATATTTGCTCTTTTTGGATTGGCAAGTGTACATTTGGTAGCAGCTGAATATTTCTGGAGCAAATTCTGCTACACATGATTAGGTTTTAGGTTTAAGTTTTTGTTTAAGGCCCAATTCATGCCCAGGGTTTAAGATTAAAATGATTAATCTTAATTGAATTTTAGTGAATGTCATAATCATACTATATCCTTTAGGTGGAAAAATATTCATTGGGTTCTTCCTGATTGATCTGAAAATTAGACAAAATTTCAGCACTGGAACACTGCACATTGGCTGTCCATTGAAAAATGCTCAGGTGTGCAATTATTTTGACCGTCAATTATAACTGACAGTATTGTCTTGCCTCCAAATTCACCTCTCTGAAAGCAGACTGAGAAGAACTCACCTGTCTAAACAAAAGTGTGATTTGTGAAAAGGCATGTGTCTGTGGCAAAGATTGCCAGTTTACTCCCAATATCTATTCTCCTTTTCAGAAAGTACAAGAATTTCTAAATATTAGTGAGGCACACAGCCTCCCAGAACAGAGGTCACAGTTTCCAGCTTCCCTTGCCAATAGAGAGGCTGAGTGACTGTTATAGTCACTTCATCTTGAGCAGAAGTGCTATGGTTAACTTTAGGGTGAGTTCCTTAAAGGGGAGGCAACATCTACTTATCCTTTCCCTTAAAATTGCTATTAGATCTTGGCAAGAGAGCCCCTGCCCTAGGTCCTGATCCACACCTTCTTTGGTCATGCCCCATCCTATGGGGTGAGGAATTACAGGGCAAAAGGAGATGTGCTTCTAGATTCCGTACCCCCTTTTTTTTGTGAGATAGGGTCTCACTCTTTTGCCCAGGCTGATGTACACTGGCACAATCACAGCTCACTGCAGCCTTCCCCTCTCAGGCTAAAGCCACCCACCTGCCTTCTCCCTCCCAACTAGCTGGGACTGCAGATGCATGCCACCAAGTCCAGCTGATTTTTTTTAAAATTTTTATTTATTTATTTTTTTGAGATGGAGTCTCACTCTGTCGTCCAGGCTGGAGTGCAATGGTGCAGTCTCAGCTCACTGCAACCTCCACCTCCCAGGTTCAAGCGATTCTCTTGCCTCAGCCTCCCGAGTAGCTGGGACTACAGGCACATGCTACCATGCCCAGCTAAGTTTTGTATTTTTAGCAGAGATGGGATTTTGCCATGTTGGCCAGGCTGGTCTCCAACTCCTGACCTCATGATCCGCCTGCCTCAGCCTCCCAGAGTGCTGGGATTACAGGCACGAACCACCACGCCCGGCCTTTAAGCTTTTTTGTTGAGATGGGGTCACACTATGTTGTCGAGGCTGGTCTCGAACTCCTGGGATCAAGCAATCTGCCTGCCTTGGCCTCCCAAAGTGCTGGGATTACAGGCATCAGTTACCATGTCCAGCCTGCCCTTCTTTATAGAACATGCTCTGGGTACTCATAACTTCAGAGTTCCCTGTCCAAATGACTACAAAGCCTGCACAGGTCTCTCCCCCAGGTTCATTCCCCAACGGTCGACTGTGTTGTCTATGTGTATAACATGGGGCCCAAGGAGTAGCCAAGAGATGGCTATTTGTGGGGGGTAGAGTTTGGATGTGCAAGCTGGGCATCCACAAACATGTGTAAATGTGCCCTTGTGTGTGGTAAGGGGGCAGTGGTGGGAAGAGAAAGGAGGCATGCTGTAGGCCAATTCTCCTTGTGTTTCCGTGTTCTGGAGTGGAACCCTGATCCTAAGTTTAAACTTGGCCTTTCAGGGAGGTATATGTGTGAAGGAAGGAAGAAAGAACATATTTAATAGTTTGTTGGCTTAATAACTTAAAGTATTTAGGCATATAATAATTATGTGGTCCTTTATTTGCATTCTTGCTCTAGGCTCTTTGAATGTTAGGGATGACTCTAACTTCCCTCTTGCCGCTTGCTGAAATGTGGACTTCAGGGTGGGTGCTAACACAGCCATCCTGGACAACATGGAAGCTATTTGCTGAGGAGGGCATAGCAAAAAGATAGAATGGGTCTAGGCTCTCTTGATACCATCTGGCCACCAGAAGAGTACTGGGTCATCTAACTGGGCTTTATGTGAGAGATACATGAATTTCTACATTACTTAAGCCACTGTGTTTTTGGATCTCTGCAATAACAGCCTAATCTATATTCTGTTTATATAGAATTTGGTACCTGACAAGAGAAGCACTGAAGTTCTACCACTTACCTAAATGTGTGTTGGCTTAGTGGCTGGATGGGCAGTGAGGTCAAGTATTGCAAAGTAGAAAGTTGGTGAGACTTGTTATGCTTGCAGGGCAAATTTCCTCCCTCCTAATCAGTGGCTCTACGTGGAACATTGGAGAAATTCAGAACATTGGTGTGTTGGTAGCTTCTTGCCACTTTAAGCAAATTCATTTAAAAAAGACAGATGAACTCAGGCTACAGTTATAGAATCTGCAAGAATAGATGGAAGGGACTACTTGCAGCCCACAAGCTAAACTGACTAACAATTTGGCAATTGGGGCCCCACAGGGTTGAAAATACCCAACTGTTTCTACACCTGCACTCCAAGGCAGACAGCCTTTGCAGACGTCTGTGCCCCTAAGCCTTCGTTAAATACCTTTGTTAAGTGGCTGGTCAGAAAATGGGAGCCACCTCAGAGAAAAAAGATTAAGGGCATTGCCTTCCCACTCAAGTCTATTATTTTAGATGGCTTCATGGCAGCTACTGGTAAGACGAAGACGAAAGAGTGAGATAAGGGTAGAGAGGTCAGAATGTCAGTCTTTAAAAAAAATTTATTTTGAGACAGAGTCTCACTTTGTTGCCCATGCTGGAGTGCAGTGGCACAATCATGGCTCACTGCAGCCTCAACTTCCTCGGCTCAAGCTATCCTGTCAAAGTCTCCGAGTAGCTGGGACTACAGGCACAAGCTACCATGTCTGGCTAATTTTTGTACTTTTTGTAAAGATAGGGTTTTGCCATGTTGCCCAGGCTGGCCTTGAATTCCTGGGCTCAGCAATCCTCTTGCCTCAGCCTCCTGAGCAGCTGGGATTACAGGTGTGAGCCACCATGCTCCGCCTAAGACTGAAGTCTTACAATGTAACAGTCATGATGAACAAGCGGAATGGGTGCTCAGCATCCATCAGGAAGTATCTTGTCTGCTGGTATGTCTTCCTACACATCAGGGGTTAGGAAGGTGTGCATTAGGTTTATCCAATTAGATGCATTTGCACTAGATTAAAAAAGTGGAGGCCGGGCGTGGTGGCTCAAGCTTGTAATCCCAGCACTTTGCGAGGCCGAGACGGGCAGATCGCAAGGTCAGGAGATCAAGACCATCCTGGCTAACACAGTGAAACCCCGTCTCTACTAAAAAAATACAAAAAACTAGCTGGGCGAGGTGGCGGACACCTGTAGTCCCATCTACTCGGGAGGCTGAGGCAGGAGAATGGCATAAACCCGGGAAGCAGAGCTTGCAGTGAGCTGAGATCCAGTCACTGCACTCCAGCCTGGGTGACAGAGCGAGACTCTGTCTCAAAAAAAAACACAAAAACCGGTGGAACAGAAACAAGTGCTATCTCACTGCTGCTTTACTGTAATTGGCAAGCATTGTTGTGGAGACCATTTATTTTTGTGTTTTGGGATTCTACTGACTAGTCAACAGCTTCATGGGAGTTGAGAGACAGTTGTGGGAGTTGAGAGACAGTTGTGGATGTTGAGGCCAAACCACTGTTTGTGTGTCCAGTTGCTTGCTTCATGGGGGTCAAGAAGAAGTTGTAGTGGTGGCAGTGGGATTTACTAACCCCAAAGGTTCAGACCCACAAGTGTGTGCCTTCAATTAATAGCTCCAGTGGCGGTCTCCCAATTCTTTACCTTGGTACCTGTGCCTGACTATGGTACAGGCGGTGGATTTCCTGGTGGCCAGTTTGATGGCAATATCCTTCAGCCCTTCCAATCATTTCACTGGTTCCCAATTTTCTTCTATAAACTTTCCCTCTGCATAAAATAACTAGGTGGTATCTGTTTCTTACAACTGAATCCTAGAACTATATAAGACAAACTCTTTGGCTGTGATTACTTGCATGTGGAACCAAAGGGAAGCAAACAGACTGCAAATCTTCTAAGTCCTGAGGAAACTGTATTGCCAAAGAAACCACAAGCCTGGTCAAATGCCTATAATTATTCAGGCTCTACAGTAATCCTAGGCCCCCAAACCTGACCTATCAATAACTGGGCCGTGAAAACTGTGGAGCTCCCAAAGGGCATACTCTCCAATGGTGACTTTCTGTAGCCAGGGCTGATAATGGACAAGGAAAAACTTCCTAGAGGGATACGCAGGATGATGGACAAAGGAGTTTCTTCCAGAGAGAACTGGGTGCTACAAACTGGGCTAACGTCCTTGATTGCCCATGCAGATGATTTTTGCAGTTTCTAGACAGTAGGATTCCTCACTCATGCCTGGAGAGGGCATGAGTAAGTGAACTATGGCAGAGATTGATAATATTTTTTCCCCAATATCTACTCTCCCATTTTACTTTAGTAGCAGAACCCTTAAATATAAAACAATTCTGAATAAAAACTTCATTTTCAAACCTCCCTTGCTGTTAGTTGTGGACCATGTGTTCATGTCTGAAACAATGGGAAAAGGGCAGAAGTGAGGTTGCAACTTCAGAGTATTCCAGTGGAATTTGAACTTGGGCAGTCTGGCTTCAGTTTATACTCTGTGTGCCAGAACTTCTCTAAGCACTAGAGGCAAAATAGTGTGAACAAGACAGGCAAGACACCTGCTTTCAGGGAACTCCGAAGATTAGGAGGGACAATGCATAGATGCTTAGATGACTCGAGGAGAGATTGACAACACATAGGAGGGCAAACAAAAAAAAAGAAGATAATTTAGGCCGGGCGCGGTGGCTCACGCCTGTAATTCCAGCACTTTGGGAGGTCGAGGCAGGCCTAAGGCCAGGAGTTTGAGACCAAACTGGCCAATGTGGTGAAACACCGTCTCTACCAAAAATGCAAAAACTATCCGGGCGTCATGGTGCATGCCTGTAATCTCCGCTACTCAGGAGACTGAGGCATGAGAATTGGAGAATCGCTTGAACCCGGGAGGTGGAGGTTGCAGTGAGCTGAGATCCTGCCACTGTATACCAGCATGGGTGACAGAGCAAGACTTAGTCTAAAAAAAAAAAAAAAGAAAAAAAAAAAAGAAGAAAAAATAATTCAGATGGTGAGAGGTGCTTTTAAGGAAACAAAACATGGTGATAGGACGTTGGCTGGGAGTATGACTTCAGTAGGTGAAGGCCTTTCTGGAGAGTATATTTGAGCTAAGACCTAAATTTTGAGAAGGGATTCGTAAGACCCAGAGAAAGAAGTCACAGGGAAAAGGAATAAAATGGAAAAACCCTGAGGTGGGAATAAGTTTGGCATACTCGAAAGGCAGAGAAAAAGTCAGCTTTTCTGGAACAGTCAACGATTAGGGGTGTGGCTATGAGACGTTTGGGGTGGTTTGCAGTCGTCAGGTCTTGTAGAGTTTCTAAAGTGTAGTAAGTGACTTGGATTTAATTCTTAAGGGCAAGGGGTAGCAAGGAAGTGATGTGAAGTGGTATTCTATGAATACCAGGGCCATCTTACCCATATCCTTACAAAGTCATGCATGGACATTTGCAATAATAGAAAAAAAATTGCTGCAAAGATGCACTTTCTAGAAGAGACAGAATTTCCCCAAAGGTGGTATATACTGGCTATTAGATCCTGCTTTCTTCTGATTCTGAAGAAACATTCTAGCTACTAAGTGACTCCCACCTCACCCTCACCCTCCTTCTGTGGGGAGTGGTGGTTCTTAATATCGTGCTGGCCCAATAGAAGATTCCAGGTAGGCACAAGGATTTCACACAAGGAGTTGAGCCTTGTGTGAAATGTCCATGAAAGAGAAACTTTAGCAGTTTCTACTGTTTGTGGGGATGGTTTGCTGAGTTTAATTCTTTGAAAATGTGACTTGGAATCTTTTGGATACATAGCAATAAATATACCACCATCTTTCAATCCCAATGTTCCTTTGTTTCAGACATTTAAGATGTGCGGGAGTTATGTTATTCTCCTCCCTTATTTTATGCATTGACAAAGAACAAACTAGATTATTCCTGGAAAGCTTAAAATGGTCTCCCTCCTTCCCTCCCTCCCTTCCCTTTCTTCTTCTTTTTTTTTTTGACAGGGTCTCACTTTGTCCTGCCTCAATCTCCTGAGTCCTGAGACTACAGGCATGTGCTAACACACTTATTTTTTGTAGAGATGGGGGTCTTACTGTGTTGCCCAGGCTGGTCTCAAACTCCTGGGCTCAAGTAATCCTCCTGCCTTGGCCTCCCAAAGTGTTGAGATTACAGGTGTGAGCCACTATGCTTGGCCTGGTTTTACTTTCTATGCAAACTGAAAGCAGTATCTTTTACTTTTAGTTTCTCCTATTTTTTTTTTGGTAAATTTTATTCCCATCAATGCTCCAACATGAGCAGAACTGAAAAAAGAAGTCATTTAGGTAACAGTTGAATAACACAGCTTGATGTGTTAAACTGTACTTGGATAGTAAAAACACTGTGAAAGATGCCTTCTCCCTGACCAGCCCCCTCTCCCCCAGCAGCAGTATGTCTGGGATAAAGGAATGGGATGGATAAGTCACACATGGTCACTATTCCTGTGATCCTCTGATTGTGCTACATTGCCTAAATCAGTTACTTGATATCTCCCCAAGTGACTCCCTTCTACTCATCTTTCCTTCATTGTGTAGCTGGGTTTCTCACTGGCAACCTTTTTGCTGGTCTCCAACTGCTGCTTAACCCAAGGCTTGTGTGGCTCTGGAACACACAATACAGGCAGGAGCATATAAGCTCCAGAGTGTGTAGAATTTGAATGAAGCTTTAGCAGGGCCAAGTTGAGAGATGCTTGAGATCTAGTGCCTGCTGCTGATATTGCCGTAACTGGAAGAGAACTGGGGTCTTTTTTTGGAGAGACTAGTATTTTAATAGGTTCTTCAAGCCCGCCTTGTCCAGGAAGTCCCTCTCCTACCTGAGATAAGTGAGGAGACATTGAAGGCGCAGTATTTTGGGTACTACCCCTCAGGTGGCTTCAGAATACTAAGATGTTTTAGGAACATATGATGTTTTTAGATCTGAATGTTAAGTTTGAAAAAGTATTTCGGAAATATATTCAAACTACCAATTATATGAGAATTCCTTTTTATCCTCATTTTTCTCTAAAAGTATATCATATGGAAACTACTCTAGAAGTGGCAAAAAGTAACAATATCTTTGTGTTTGTCCACTAGAATTCAAACTAATGTTTGCTTCTTACTATAATCTGAAAGCTCCTACTTAGTAACTGTTAGCAGATAAATGTGTGTGCACACTCGAGGTTGATCCCTAAATCCTAGAGATTTTAAAAACTGTAGCAGATCCACTATCCAATTTAAGGATTGGCAGAGGTCTGACTGATACACAGATTATGGAATAGATAAATTCTAAGATGTGAAAAGTCAGGAATCAGGGAATTTTGAAATCAGACAATTCACCAGATTGCTAAATTACCATGTTAATGTCAGTCCCCTAAATATTAATAACTTTCACATTTGGCAGCTTTCGATGAACACTCCTCTTGGAAATGTGGCAATCATATATATTTGTGTCTAACACATACATGAACGTGTTGATTTCCTTTTGGCTGTACACAAATGAGTCCTCACAGCATAATAGCCAATGTGTTTGCTTGCATAATGCCCCACAGTGTATGTAGAACATTACTCTACAAAGCCCGGAGATGGGGTATGAAGTGCTCGGTGGAAATGGCAATATAAAACATCCTGGCAGCATTAAATCTCCCAACTACTCTCTAGTTACTTTGAGACCCCCACATTTAAGGGTCTGCTAGTTCCTCGGTATGAAGAAAGAATTTTTAATGGGGCCAAATGTAGGTGTTTACAAGGGGGAATTGTTGTTTTTTATTAGGAGCTGCCTTATGTTCAATAGTTGTATTTACTTTGTCAAGCTAGCCAGAATTAGAAAATCCCCATTGCTAGGCAGCCTAGAGTGTCTGCGAAGTATTTCTGGGCATTCAGAACCGAAGCATGTGCTGCCCAAAGGCAGGTTTCATTACAGTGTGTTATTTAGTCCTCTTTCGTCCCTCCCTACCCCCACACCCCCAGATAGGGCTGCTTCTATAACAGGAAATCTTGGTTACTTTATGCTGAAACATATTTACATGACTGAAACAAGACAATTAACACATTTGTAAAGCTTGAGGGATAGGCACACTTTAATGGTTTTTTGAAGCAGGCTGATTTCCTGGAGCTTTTAATCTTATTTTATTTTGTTCTGCATGCATGAACAAGTTCTTCTTTACTATAGGTATTTGACAAAGTCTACCTGGTATGAATGTGAATACAAAGAAAATAACATGAAAATTAATTTTATGTTTTATCTTTGCCAAATTGTTCTTAACTTCTTTCACCAGTTCAATGTATATTGAGGACTATGATATTATTTTTGTCATGTTGTATTAGCTTTTATACAAAGGCATTTAGGTAGTATCTTTTTGGTTTGGGAAAATGAAATGAGGCTTTCTCTCTACCGAGTGTATAAAAGCTTTTCATAATGAATGAAAAGTATCAATTACAGCAGTGATTTTTGTCGCTTTTCATGGACAGATAAGAGGTGCACTCTCCTAGGTAGTGTATATTTCACTTGCTTCAAATTTAAATGAACACACAGGTGATACTAAGTAGTATTATTTGATAAATGCTGTTGTATGTGTTTTGCCTATTTATATATTCAAGTTTAAGTACGTAACATAACAATAATGTCATGAATACTTTAATATCTTTTAATTATGTTGATTAATTGCTAATTAATAGCTTTGGTAAAATTTAGAAAAAAAAATCTTAAGTAGCAGAACCCTCTGAAATGAAAACTCCCGTTTTCCTTTTGATTTCTGAAAGCATGCTAACCTCAAAACCCTCACTCCAACTCTCACTTAAAAGTTTATGGCAAATTTACAAATTACACTGGCTTCACAGAGTCGTTTGATACATCTAGTTCCCCCTTCCACAAACCTCCCTCCTCACCAATTTGAAAAGGAGCTCGGTGAACAGACTGGGCAAAGCAAGAGCCCTCTTTCTACGTGCCTTAGGGTGGTGATGGGGCAGCCAAAGACCAAGCGCTTCAGCTGAGGGATACAGATTAGAGATGAGGACCTAACTCCAAAGAGTAACTCTTTGCTGAAGTGACTTCACAGAGGGAACTAAGCAGTAATTCAATTCAGCCTTAGGTAGAGAGCTTCTCTATGAATAATGGGAAATAAAGTTAAAGAAAATGATGCAAATAACGCAAGAAAAAAATACCGATGATCAGAAAAAAGAAAAACATTTGTGAGTATATAGATAAATGACTATGTCGCTCTTAGGGTCTTTTTTTTGGTTGTTTGGCTTAATCAAAATGCATGTTTCTATAGAAATGTTAACAGGAGCTAAGTTTAATTTCCACTTAAATCTGGTAATTCAGAAGTAATTTCTCATACAGATCATTTTCTATTCTTTAAAAACTAATTTGCTTTTATATGTGGGGGATTTCCCCCCACCACCTAACTTACCCTTGAGCTAATTTTTTTTTTTTTTTTTTTTTTACAAGGAGATCTGAAAGATCCTCAAAATAGAGAAGAGCCAACGACTTCATACACTGAATCAGCTAAATCCTGTCTCACATTTTCACTGTAGCCAGAAGAGCCACTCTGGTCAAGTAGAAACCCAGAAGTTTGCCATCATTTCATCCAGGGTCTGCAGGTATGCAATGGGAATGTTCCTTTTGGCATTTGCAAAATTAATGCTCCAAAATGAAATAGGGGAGGGAAGTGATTTTGTAATTGTTATGCAGGGTTTTTCTCTAAGCTTTATAGATCTAAGTTAAATAAAACATACATATTTTTGCACTTCCTTTAGAGTCCTTTTATATTAAAGCCACATATAAGAATTTCTTGAGATACTCAAAGCAAAAGAAAGCATGATCTTTTACATCAAATGATTTCTAAAGTACAATACTGACAAGTTTTGCAATTTAATAAACGATGAAAAAATGAGTTTTTCCTTTAGAAACATATCAAGTAGTGGCAGTTTTTCTTCTGTTTTTCATTATGATAGCTTATGTGCTAAAGGGATATTAGTTGCTCTAAAATCAGTTTAAGCAAATACATCAAACATTTATCCAATCAAGTATTTGTAAATTACAGAGTATATTACAAACACTTAGTAGTTCTGTTTCTAAATGAAAAATTATAACAGGCATCTTCAATTATGTATTTATTTTCATTATATATTTATTTTCAGGTAACACTAGTATCCATACATGTTTGCATCCTAAATCTATTAACTGTCTTGTATATTTCAACAGTCTATCTTAAATACCTTACTATTTCTCTGTAACTAAATATTAATATTTCACACAAAATGATCATTGATCATGTTGTAAAATCATGAGTCAAAACATCATCTGAAAAGCTCTGAAAAAAATAAAAATGGGAACATGTTTCTTGCTTCCAAACTAGCTAAAACCATTTCCAAACTTATGTCAATTCAAGGGACTCAGTAATATACATACTATATTCCAACACCCTGAAACCATATGTATTTATCGTACACTAATAAAGGTACTACATGGCAAACATGTTAACAGGTAGACATACAACTAGAACTGCAATAAGGACCAGTTTTAGTTACTATTAGTTTGTCAGAAAAATATACTTATTGCCTTTATATTTCCGTGGTTATTTTTTTCTTTTTTATTCAGATATAAAGTATCTCTTTAGGTTGGTTT